>NC_137099.1:31800782-32105782 GCF_949357685.1 Gobio gobio | reverse complement strand
CAGTTGCCTTTGACTTTTGGCTTGCTTTGTTGGGGACTAAATATTCAACAATTTTACTGATTTGCCTGCATTGACACCATTGTATGAGAATTGAACTGAGCTGGATGATGACATCAGTGTTTTCTCCAGAGTGGCTGTACAGCCGAAAAACATTATTTTTTGTTGCATTATTTTCTTGTTATCACTGTGAAGTTGCTTTGGAACAATCTGTATTGTATAACATGCTATATAAATAAAGGTGACTTGACTTGACTTACCTTAGGTAATCCATAATTGGCACACATACTACACTTAATCTCAATTGTTGCTTCGGCAGTAGTCATCAGCTTGATTTCTGGCCAACGCGTGTCTCATGTAGTGGTAATCATGAAAGTTGGCATTTGCCGATAAGAGCTTTGTCATGAGAAATATCAAAAAGGTCATACACATTTTCTATGTCTATTTAAATGTTTTAAACCTAGTACAATATAATCCATGATGTATCTCTGTCTCTCTCTTTCCCGGAGCCGACAATAAATTTTTCTAGCAAATTTGTTCAGATTTGCATTTGTATGTATAGTAAAAGTTGTTTAGCAAATTTTCAACCACTGAATATTTTCTTTCAACTTTCATGCCTTCTAATCAGCTATTTTATACAGAGTCCTTATTTAACATTTGTTTTTATTTATAAGGTATTTAAATAAATTATTATAATTATAACAAAAATCATTATTTCATAATTTATACAAAGCATATTTGTTAAATGAAAACTATGAAGAGAACAGTATTACATGTAAATATGGCTTCTCATGTAATTCCAGTTGAAACTCCGCCACTTTTGTTGCACACCCCTAGTTGATAAATTGCTGGTGAACTAGACATTCAATAGCAACCAATTTATGTTTTTCTTTGTCTGCCATTTTGGTCTTCGACGTTTAGAATTTTTGTTGTAAAATTTTATAAACTCCGTATAACGGAGTATAACATTGTCATGCCCTGAAAGATACTCAAAAAGCCTCCTAGACTGATTTTAACTAAATTTAAACCAAGATCATCTTCAAAACCAGAAAAAATTCCAGAAAAAGGTTGTGGAGGTTGTGTTGATTGACTAAACTGTATCAACAAAGTTGATGGCATGATGCCAAGCTATATTTGGTGCCAGCAGTACCTGATTGTCAAAAGTGGAACATGATTACTTTATTGTGATTGTTTTTATGGGCTTTCAACCATTTTGACTAAAATCATCAACTAATGTCTTTTAACTACTAATTTTTACAGTTGGTCTGATGCCTCCTCCCCTCTTTGCCTCTGTCATGCTTGGCTCCTTAATTGCTCCTTGCAGCTACATTTGTGATCATTACAATTACAGTTGCTTAACAATTGCCACAACCATAACCCCTAATACTTCAGTTCTGGTTGTATAAATGGATTCTTCAATATTTGGATTCTTACCTCATGGCTACATTGCTGCCATCAATAACAATGGGGCGGAAGTTATTCTTATCATCCACTGATATCTGAGAGGGAGACTCTGACTGGCGAGAGTCAAGTGAGTCAGAGAAACTGCAGGAAGAAGATGAGCCAGAGGATGACGATGATGTGGAAGTGGACTGGGAGGGAGACTGTGTCCCACCCTCATTATCTGGCTTACTGCCTAGTTTCACCAGTTCCCCAAGAATATCATTGATCAGGGCATCTGACCCTAACTTGTTCAGAACCAACCGAACCAAGTCTTCTGCATAGCCGAGCTTAAGGGCAAACTCCATCTTTGTCTGATATTCCCTGAATGTATCCACAGGACCTGGCTCTTGGGGTACCATATTTGGAACCGGTGAATCCAAATCTAGACATGGAGACCAGAGTAGTGGGTGAACTGCATGGATAGACTTATTGCTAAGTGTATCAACAGGAGGATGACTGTGGCTCTGCACAGGCTCACTATTTGGCCCTGAACCTTTCTCTGAGTCATCTTGTGATGAACAACCACAGCTCCTGGTGCAGGGGGCCACATCGTCTCCTGTGTCTGATGAGCCACTGTCCATAATAAGTCCGGTGTCAGTTCCAGTCTGCCGGTCTGTGGCGTTCACATGGAGGTAGTCTAGATCCAGCCCCAGTTCGAGGATGTGGCCTGTTCCATCATCCAGATGGTCTTTCAGGCCCATGAATAAGCCACAGACATCCAGCACCGTTCTGACTGTGAGTCTTGCTGACCACTGTCACCTGTTATTCAGCCCTCAGGTTGCGTTTCTCATGTGAACCTGGAGGAGGAGAGAGGGATACTTTAAGAGACTGCATAGTAATTTAGGGACCAGAGAGATGTGTAAGGTGCTGAACTGCTAAAGAATGCTTGAAGCACATGGGGTTAAAGAGCTCCACTTAAGGACTTGAATTCAGCAGTGAAAGGAATGAGAGAGACAAAAAGTTCTATTGTCTTCACTCTTCACTCATTTAAATGTTTGTCAAGTGAATTAAACATCAAAATGCTATCAGCTTGTTTTTTGTATCCACTCACATTTTAATGTTCATTCATTTCTATATGATGTGTTGTCTGTCTGTGGTATTGCGGGTTATTGCACTCTCCCTACCCCATGCTCCCGCCTTCCCTCTTACTTACCCTAGCTAAAAAAACACAAACAAAATATATGGATATTTATCAAAATATCTTCTTTTATGTTTCACAGTAGAAAGAAAGTCTTACAGATTCTATAGAATTAAAGAATTTTCAATAAGTTTTATGCAAATCATCAAATATCAAATATCAAATCTTCTGCATTAACATCTGCTCTAGCTTGTGTACTTGTTAGCATAAGTCATTTTGGATTAAAGCATCTGCTAAATGAATAAATGTAAATGTACATTTCTTAAACTACAGACATCTACACATTATGACCAGTCACAGTGAATATCGTTGATAATCTACTAACAACCCAGAGGAAAATGTATTGCTCAGTGGTTGCTTTTCCTAAGCTCGGGAGACTAAGTTGTGATTCTCATATATCTCTCATTTTAGTATCGTGTCTCAGATGTTTCTCCTAAAATTCCTCAGGAGAAATAAAAGTACACAACAAATGAGACCTGAGAAATATCTGAGAGAAATTGAGTCAAAACTGAGAATAGGGTGGAAGAAACATAGAACATTTATTTATTGTGTTGCTGAAATCTCTTTAAATACTCTATTCTGTAAAAACATCCTAATTTTAAGGAAAATAACTTTTTTTACAGTAGTTTTCAGTTATTTTAAATTATATTCAAAACTCAATAAAAATGTTAAATAAAATATGTAAATTATCAACTTGATTGATTGATTTTAAGTGTTATATAATTAATGACAAATAACAGTAATTCTCATGTTTTATACAGTATTTATATTATTTATACAGTATTTTTTTCATTTTTCTTAAATTACATACAAATGTATGTAAAATTACAAAAATATTCTGTGCTTAAATATGTAGTTCATTATATTAAAGGTTTAAATGTCCATACTAACAATTTAACATTATTCTTTGTAATTTTAAATTACATTTTATTTGTTTTATATTTAGGTGTATTTTTATATTCAAACATTTTACATTCTGTAATTCTGGATACAAATGTAGCAAACTTTATGTAGCAAACTATATATAGCAAACTAAATATCAAACAATGTATAGCCTGTTTTAATGAGTACAAAGCTGCACTGCTCTCCAGGTTGAAACTTTCAGACCTCTGCCCACACACCAGTTGATCCAAATTGCTTTACAAAGGAATTTGTGAATAGAGGTGAGAAAAGCACACACATAAATTACTTAAGCTCAAACTCCGCAAAAACCACCCATCAGCTTTCACAAACACACTCATGGCATACAGCCATTTAAAAGTTTTGGTTATACTGTTATCTGATCAGATGTGCATTTGTTATTTGGAGTGTGTGAGAGAAACCCTATGCTGAAACATTTGAAATTAGAAAAAGCAGAACATGAAGAAAGGGGTCTGAAAGTACTTGAAAGCATCCCAGCATGCATGTATGGAGAAAACACATTCAAATATGGAAAATGTATAATCCTCAATTTGTCAAATGTGCATGTCTGTATTATGGAAACACCTTGCTGTGAGGTGACAGTATTAACCACTGAGCCATCATCCTGCTGCAAGCACTTCAGTGTTGAAATTAATGACAATACATCTATTATTATAGTGCTCAATAGTTATTGTTGAATTAGTTGAACAGCATTTCAACATTTTCAGTTTACATTGTCCCATACCACAAATGCTATAATGGCCTACTGCAGTCAACAGCTTGAAGTACACTGTAAAATTTGCCAGGAATTTACAGGATTAAATATAATTATTTTTTACGATAAATTACTGTAGTCAGAAATTTACAGTGAAATTTTCATTTACATTTAATCATTTAGCAGACACTTTTATTCGAAGCGACTTACAAATGAGGAGAACAATAGAAGCAATCAGACCAGGAGGAGGGCAACAGTATACAAGTGCTGTAGCAAGTATCAGCTAGTCTAGTATAGTACACATTGCAAGGTTTTTTTTTTTTTTTTTTTTTACGAAGAAGACAAATAGAATAGGTAAGTGCTAGACACTACAACTTGTGAAGTCCGATTTCACACTACGTCTGAGTGGTCCAAATCCAAATCCAAGATGGCAGCTTGGTAGTTTGTCAGTGTTCTTTTGTCTCCCAATATCTTATTACTTCTTTCTTTTACTTTTATTTTTATTTTGTAAAGTTTTTAATTGAATTGTGGATGCCACAAACAAACAAACGTTTTAGCTTTTTTTTTAAACTAACCTAACTATACAGCACTCAGCTCGGCATCACACCTGGATACATTTCTGGCTCAAGCTATCGAGAGTCTGTATGACTGTGTGCAGCGCTTGAGCATCAGTTCATGGGTCTGGCAGCGAAAAGCAGCGGCAACCCGTGAGTAAGCACGGTGCCACACCTGGATCCATATCTGGCTCAAGCTACCAAGTGTGCGCATGTTTGTGTGCTGTCCCTGAGCATTCAGTTTGCGGGCCGGACAGTGAAGAGCAGCAGCAACCCATGCAGAAGGTAGAGCGGGCATCTTCGCAACTTTGGACCCGAGCCCCCTGACAGGGGCTGGTTGCTGTTGTTGTATTGGTGCTATTGCCATTGCATCCTTATCAGGGCCGGCTGCTGGATCTCGCGGCTTGGCCGACATTGCGCTGGGATCCTGGTTATGTACAAAGGAGTCTTGTGAACCTTGGTTATCAAACGTGTGCTACCTCAGGACTCAGCATGGTGCTGTAGCCTACCTCGATTCATACCTGATTCAAGCCGACAAGCTTTTGCACGATTGTCTATCGATGTCTGAGCGTGAAGCCCGGAGTGTTTAAGTCTACAAACTTTTGCTTGTTCGGGAACGGGATCCAAACCTGTGGGAACCTGTCAAGTGTGAGGAGTTTCGGTGCGTGCTTCGATTTTATACACTTATTTGGACTTGGCTGTGGACTTTTCTCGCGAGATATGTGGTTCATAACTATCGGATGTGTGCTCCTTCTGAACACAGTTTTCTGGACACCTTGCCAAGTTTACATCAGTGGTAATGGGTATGTCTTTTTGTGCAATTCATCATCTGTAAACTTTGATAGCAGGACACACTATGGTCTGTCTTCTAATATTGTCATTACTAAACAATATTACCGGTTTTTATACCCTGTGAATCTCATGTATTTTGACCTTAAAGATGTGCTTTAACTAGAGAATTATTGTGTCATTAACATTTATTGTCTGGGGCCGATGAATAGAAACAGAGTGAGTAATACAGTGAAACGAAGGTGCTTAATAGTTCTAATGCTTTTAATGTCTGGGAATGTATCTCCAAACCCAGGACCCAATATTGCTCCAAATGTCAATACTCCAATTAAATTAAAAACAAGATCAGGGCTGAGCTTTATCCATCTAAATACTCATAGTCTTTTGCCTAAATTGGACAATGTATGTATTTGGGTTAAAAATACAAACGCGGAGGTTATAGTCATATCTGAATCTTGGCCTAATAAATCCATCTCAGACAAAGATATTAGTATCAACGGTTATAAGGTTTTTAGAGCGGATAGACCAAAAAAGGGTGGGGGTGTAGCAATTTATGTTAAAGAACATTTTGAGACCACATTGCTACTTTCAGTTTCAATAGCTAAACAGTATGAACTATTAGTTCTAAATCTTTCTGTGACTAAGAACCTTCAGCTAACCATAGCGGGTTGTTATAGACCTCCGTCGGCAACTATTAGTGTTTTACACTCCATAATGGAATTCGTTGGCTAGCTTGAACTATAAGGAATTGATTTTAATGGGTGATTTTAATTTTAATTGGTTGCATGCGACATCTGACAATTTTAAAATGCTTTGTGACAATCTTAATCTTTTTCAATTGGTAGACTCACCGACTAGGCCAAATTTAAAAATCGACTTTATTAGATCTTGTTCTTACAAATGTTTCACATAAATACTCTACAGTTTCTGTATTCGCAAATGACATAAGTGACCATTGTGCTGTAGTGGTGGTTAGGGATGTTAAATTGCCTAAGCAGAAACCAAGAATTATTACTAGACGTTCTATGAAATATTTCAGTGAACAAGCTTTCTTATATGATATTGTTAAAATTGATTGGGATAAAATGTATTTCATATCAGATGTCGACTGCGCTTGGAAATATTTTTATGATAGTTTTATGTTAATTATCAACAAGCATGCTCCTATGAGAAAATATAGAGTTAAATGCGAGGATAATCCATGGTTCTCGACCGATTTGTGTAACCTCTTCCAGGAGTGGGATGCCGCATGGGCCAAGGCTAGACAAACAAATAAAAAATCCGACTGGCTGCTTTTTAGGCAACTTTGCAATAAAGGCACTGTGGCGATCAGAAAGGCTAAATCAGATTATTTTCTTGATAAAACTACAACAATTCCAACTAACTCTGGGCAGTTCTGGAGGAATATTAGGTTTTTAACTGGTAATAAAACTACTACAGCACTCCCTTCATTTATATTGAAAGATTCTATTAAAATCGTAGATAAAAAGCTAATTCTTAATAGTTTTAACTTTAATTTTATAGCATCAGGGTCTTTATCTCAAATAAATAATTCTATAAATCCAGATTTAGAATTTCTCAAAGCAGAACATAATCAGTGGAAAAAGGAATTTGCTTTTGAACAAATTACTTCCCCCGATGTCTGTTCTGCTTTAAAAGAACTAGATGTAAATAAATCGCAAGGACCTGATCATATTGCTCCATTGTTTTTAAAATTAGCGGCTGATTTCATTTCTCCTCCTTTAGCATATTTATACAATTTTTCTCTATTTACTAACAAAATGCCACGGATTTAGAAGTCAGCTTTTGTAGTTCCTCTGTTAAAAGGGGGCGATCCGTCTTTAACGGATAATTACAGACCGATATCCAAGCTATGTATTGTCTCAAAGTTGCTGGAAAAATTATTTAGTGAGCAATTGACACGGTATCTAAATAATCATAATATTCTGACAATGAACCAATCCTTAGATGACAAGAAACATTGTGCTTGTCTGATTTTTCAAAGGCCTTTGGCTCTGTGGATCACAATATATTATTAAAAAGGCTTCGAACGGTAGGATTATCAGAAAATGTAATTTTGTCGTTTACTGCTTACTTAAAGGGAAGAACCCAGTGCGTACAGGTGGAAGGTATTCAGTGAGATCCCTTGAAGGTTGTTAAGGGAGTCCCTCAAGGATCTGTGTTGGGGCCATTATTATTTAGTATATATATAAATTGTCTTGATTTTAATATTGATATTGCTAGGTTTATTTTTATGCAGATGACACGATCGTTTACTGTTCACCTACCTCTAAGCTACAATCTGTTTTTGATATCATGCAAAATAGCTTTTGTGCTTTAAGGCTCGTCTTGAACAATAAAAAAAACTAAATGTATGTTATTCTCAAATTCTAAAACTTCCTCAGAAAATTCCCTCGCTCTTAGAACATTTCAAGGGAGCTTGATAGCATCAGTGACAGAGTAAAAAAAATACCTGGGTATTATTATTGATAACACATTACGTTTTAGTTCGCATATTAACTACTTGAGACAAAAACTCAAGAAACAATTAGGATTCTATTTAAGAAACAAGTCATGCTTCTCATTCAATGTGAGGAAGAAATTAGTGTCTGCTACCTTTTGACCAGTTATAGATTACGGGGATGTAGTTTACCAGCATGCTCCCTCTTATCTTCTTGTCTCTTTGGATGCTTTGTACCATGGTGCTCTGAGATTTATCACTGATTGTAAATTTTCAACACACCACTGTGATTTATACAAAAAGGTTGCTTGGCCATCGCTGAACATCCGAAGAAAAATGCATTGGTATATGCTGATCTACAAAGCTATATTGGGTTATCTGCCAACGTATCTTTGTTGTTTGGTTAAACGGAAACTACAAGGCAATTATACATTACGTTCTGAATCAAATTATAATCTTTGTGTGCCCTTTGCCAGAACTGAGCTTGGTAAAACGTCTTTCAAATATGCTGCAACCTCAGATTGGAATTTTCTCCAGACTGAGTTGAAACTAAAAGAACTGGTGACATGTAGTTATTTCAAAATTTTACTACATAATTTTGAGAGTAAATGAATGGTGTGTAATTGTTTTTAATTGGTTGTATGTTTTATGTCTATATGTACGGTAACTTAATGTATAACTATACTTGCAAACTCAGCTGCCTATCTTGGCCAGGACACTCCTGTAAAAGAGATTTTAATCTCAGTGAGTTTTTTCGGTTACACTTTATTTCGATAGTCCACTTTAAACATTCTACTAACTATAAGTAACTTTGTAACTACATGTCAACTAACTGTCATTAGAGTATTAGTTGACTGTCAGTAGACTGGTAGGTTATGGTTAGGTGTTAGGGTTCGGGTTAGTAGAATAAGTTGAATTGTAGTTGCCAAGTTACTTATAGTCAGTAGAATGTCTGTTGGGGGACCAACAAAATAAAGTTTAAGTAAATATTAATCAGACAGTCTTCAAATACTCTAATGACAGTTAGTTGACATGAAGTTGCAAAGTTACTTATAGTTAGTAGAATGTCTAAAGTGGACTATCAAAATAAAGTGTTACCGTTTTTTCTCCTTGTTAAATAAAGGTAACATAGTATTAATTGGTCAGGTGCTGATGACAAAGATGCGTCTTTAGACATTTTTTGAAAATGGCTAAAGACTCAGATGCTGGAATTGAGATAGGTAGGTCGTTCCACGAGCTGGGAACAGTCCAGGTAAAGGTCTGTGAGAGGGATTTCATATTGTAATATTGTAATATAGAGTGAATTATTTTCCTGTTAACACTGTGAAGCTGCTTTGAAACAATCTGCATTGTAAAAAGCACTATATAAATAAAGGTGACTTGACTTGACTTGATTTTGTGCCTCTTTGGGATGGCACCACGAGGCGCCGTTCATTTGCAGAGCACAAGCTTCTGGAGGGTGCATAAGTCTAAACTAGCGAGTTTAGGTATATTGGTGCAGAGCCAGCGGTTGTCTTGTTGGCAAACATCAGTGCATTGAATAGAGATGCACTATTGGCAGCCAGTGCAAACTGATGAAGAGAGGTGTGACGTGGGCTTTCTCCGGTTCCAACAAGAATCAAGAAACTCCACAGCATAACCTGTTCACAGAGCTGGGTATGCTGGGAACCTTCATAGTACATGCATTGTAGAAATACAGTATGATATTTAAAGAGTGCAGTTAGATATAAGAGAAGTCCTTCTGTGGAATTACTGTGAAAGTCATTCAGTTATTAACTGGAATATACTGTAATTTCACACTAAAATGTTTAACAGTGTATCTAGGCTGTTAAATAAAAGTCAAAGAACATAGAAAAAACATAGACAAATGTTGTAACTATGCTTTTATGACAATGTTTGCAATAAGTGTTACTGTGGACAGAGGAATAACCCTAAACCAACAGTTTGTGTAACACTGCAATACAGTACAGGGCCAGATACAGAAAATGCCACAGTTGTGTGTACAGCTGGCATTTAAGCATAAGAGTGGTTCTAAAGGAAAGGCCAGGAATTTGTTAAAATGCAAAAGGGTCATTATTGCTCATGTGAATGTAACTGTCAGTCACAAGTATAGCCAAACATGTACACACACTGTCTCTACCCCTAAACCTATCCCTTTTTTAACCCTAAATTCAGAGGGAAATGATAGCACAGATGTAGCAGCATCGTTTAAAACTTCTTTTTTTTCTTCTAGAGTTTTAATGCTTTGAGTGTGGTTAATCTGAACATTGTCCAGGACACAACCACTGACAACTGTACTTTTACCTAGTGGTGGGCAGAGCGAGGCTTTGTGGAACACTGAAACAGTTGAAGCAAAAGTGCCGTGTTGAGGCTTTGAAACAATCCAACACCCGTCTCCACTGTGACCCTTAGTGGTCAGAACAATGTAAATGCAACAAAAACCCAGGCCAAACATGCATAAAAACACCTTTTACAAACCTATTGCAATTTTTTTATTTTAAGTCAAATCTATCAAATGTAATTAACTAATCCTCTAATAAGATTAAATAACAAGTGTCTGTATAATATGTGTTCTTTTATCAATTTTCAGGGCTTGTTTTGTTTGTTCCATGGATGGCTCAGCTAAACAGACCAATAAGAGACAATTAACTAATGATTCATTTTATACTACAGTCTAATTAAAATGTCTACAAATGTATGAAACTAATCAGAGATCAGGAAAATCCCATAGACACTTGAACTGCATGATTCATGGATTCACATAAGCCGCTTTTCCACTGTCGGAATACTTAAAGGATTGGTTCACTTCAAAATGAAAATTTCCTTATATTTTACTCATACCCCGATCTCATCCAAGATGTTCATGTCTTTCTTTCTTTAGTGGAAAATAGACAAACGGCCTTTACAAAAAAACACTCCATCTTCAAATTCAAAATCGTCCGGCATCGCTGTTTTACCTTTTTTTTTGTTGCTAAAGGACGTTTGTATTAGTCTTCACACGAGCGCTTTGTAAACACGGGGGCGGTACTTCTGCCTACGTCTAGCGTGACCTTTCCGATCCTTGGCACGTTGCAGAGCAGCGCAAGATGAACAATTTAGTTAAAAAGTATATTAATTTTTAACTTTTTTTTTTTTAAATGACCGATTGTTTTGCTAGATAAGACCCTATTCCTCATATGGGATCATGCAGATCCTCTGAAGCCCTTCGAAGCCCTTTGAAACTGCATTGATTTGGACCTTCAGCCTTTTGGTTGCCATAGATGTCTATGATGTGGAGAAAAATCCTGTAATGTTTTCCTCAAAAAACGTAATTTCTTTTCGACTGAAGAAAGAAAGACATGAACATCTTGGATGAGATGGGGGTGAGTAAAATATCAGGACATTTTCATTTTGAAGTGAACTAATCCTTTAATTATACTTATACTTAATACTTAAAGTTAAGTGTGTGTGTGTGAAGGGGGTTGGGGGCTGGTGGGTGGTGGCGGCTGCTAACTAACCAACTTTTGCTAGGCTGCAGCTGCTGTACAAAGGCGCCCCATGTGTCTGACAAAAAAAAAAAAAAACATTGTTCACCAGACCAATCTGTGCATCACTCGAACTCAAGACGGGGGTTGGGGAAAGGGTGGAGAGAACATAAAGGATTATTAAGACAATGAGCATCTGCTGGGTTAAAGTGCTTGAAACTCAAAACTGGCCAATGCCTGCCTCCTAGTTTATTAAAAAAAACACAGAGCCATAGCCTCTCCAGCCACGAGTTTGCCAGTAGGGTCACTTTTGATTTGTTGGCATTTTTCAAACCTCGCCGGCATGCAAGCCAGGCCTGGACTGCTCTGAAGGTGTGTGAAAAATAAAAAAGAGTCATATTGATGGTATTCATGGTCCAAAAGAACACCACATTATAAATAAATGGAAAAAAGGATTTCCATTTTGTTTATTTTTCATGTGTCAAAAAAATAAATAATTAAATAAATAAATAGCATAAATCTGAATAATTCCCCATGAAAATGAAGGCCTAATACTAGAGCACAAATGCAATGTACATTTTTACATGTTTAAATAACATCATTTAGTGTATTTACTATTTAGTGGATCTTTCCTCACATGGGTCAAAAAATGTCCCCACAAGATCAAACAAATCTAGTTTTACTATCCCTGTAAGGTCCCTGTGTGTGTGTGTGTGTGTGTGTGTGTGTGTGTGTGTGTGTGTGTGTGTGTGTGTGTGTGTGTGTGTGTGTGTGTGTGTGTGTGTGTGTGTGTGTGTGTGTGTGTGTGTGTGTGTGTGTGTGTGTGTGTGTGTGTGTGTGTGTGTGTGTGTGTGTGTGTGTGTGTGTAAGAGGGCCCTGGCAGTTATTGAGGTTGTAAGGAGCAATCTACTCAGCTCTGTTCAGGCAAGCAAGGACTGTGGGTGGGGTTGGGGTGGGGTAGGGGTCCCAGCAGGGCAACAGATGTCTACTAAGGCCACTGGGGAACAAAAACTGGTATTCTCTTTGCATTTTCTCTGCCAGTTAGGGTCATGTGACACGAGAAGTACAAACACCCTACTTCTGAGGCCCCGGGATTCCTGATGACCACATCAAATTCACACGTACACACTTTCTGAAAATGTTTCAGCTATCCCCCAGCCACACATAACCTGAAGCACATCATATATCTACCAACCAAGTTATAAATCCATTTATTCCTTTATCTCAGAAATGTAACCCTAAATTAAATGAGATTCCGCAACTGTACTCCCCAGAATATACATTCACATGCTCAAGGAGTTGACTGATCAAGTTATATAAAAAATATATAAAAAGGGCCCCAGCTCCATTGCAAAGCTTTAAAGAGCGGCAAAGTAAGTCAAAACATAATGTTTTTCTCCATTCTCTAACATATCTCTGCACGCATGCCCTTCCCACTATCCTTTTAAAGAAATTGTAAATAAGCATGAAGACATAGCAACATGAGGACATCTTTATGACAG
Organism: Gobio gobio; assembly: GCF_949357685.1. Classification (NCBI taxonomy): domain Eukaryota; kingdom Metazoa; phylum Chordata; class Actinopteri; order Cypriniformes; family Gobionidae; genus Gobio; species Gobio gobio. Next base: position 32,092,819 of record NC_137099.1, on the reverse strand, counting down.
TTGTACTTAACTCTTTCCATTTTGCCAGTGTTTTTGATCATTTTCAATTTTGAATATCAATGGCAGGGAAAGAGTTAAGATATTCTGACACCTGTACCTACAAGTGCCCACAAGCAAAATCGGTTTCACGTTATTTTGAAGGTCCCTTTAATACATTCTGTTGACTATAAGTAACGTTGCACCTACATGCCTACTAACTCTCATTAGAGTGTTAATAGAGTATTAGTAGACTGGTAGGGTTAGGGTTAGAATAAATTGACCTGTACTTGCAAATGTACTTATAGTTAGTAGAATGTCTGTTGAGGGACCATCACAATAAAGAGTTAGCAGATATTAAGCAGACAGTCTAATACTCTAATGAGAGTTAGTTGACATGTAGTTACTTATAGTCAACAACTAGTATGCAACAAATACATTAAGTATTAATTCTACGTGGAGGAAAATGTGCATTTAATATGCAACAAAAGTTGCATAAGAAAAATTAAGGATGTTACAGACGAAAAAAAAAAAAAACACTTACCATAAGTGAAGGAAGATCCAACCCAGTAGGAAAATTATGTAGAAAGTTACTGTGGTTAATTAAAATATCTCTTTACAGTTCAGAATTAGCTGAGTCCACAGATAATAAAAATATAGATTCCCCTTGTTGCACTCCAACTCAAAACCAAGAAGCAGAAAAGGGATGCACAAATCCAGTCAAGCAGATAAAGGGCCCCGAAACCCAGAAAAGTTTGAAGAAGTGATACTCTGTGCCATAGAATGTTTTCCTTTAGAAGACAATGAGAGCTTGAGCAGATGGAGCTACAATGTCTACCATTCCCCTATAGACCAGTCACTATATGCGGACCAATGAGAGAGCACAGAGCCTACAATGAAGTGTAAATACTGACACACACACACACTCTTTCTCTGATGCACACACACAATTTGTTTCCTAAGGGAGTGTGGCGATAAACTAGTGGCTGTCCAGGTCTTCCCCCGCGTGGTCCATGAATAAACGAGGGGTGCGTGGTCAACAATGGAACCACACAAAAGAAGCCTTAGCAGGCAGCTGCAGCATGAGGTCTTAGTCATTAGGGAGCAGGCTGACAGTGGAAAACACCTGGCTCGCTCAGGGACTACAGCAGCTCTCGATCCTTTGTTTATTTTACTGGGGGGATGGGGGTCTGCTTTGGAGACAAACAATGGGCTATTAAAAGCATTGCCTGTTTCCAAAAAAAAAAAAAAATGGAAGAACGAGGGTGCTTGAGTGTGAGAGAGGGGAATGGGTTAGATGGGTAGTTGGGTGTAAGGAGGGGGTCCAGATCCAGAGGTCTACACACAATAAAAAACATGCTAAGTCTTAAGATTCTAGGTTGCAGTCATTTTAGGTAACGAAAGTCTTGAAAATACAGAGGCAAGGAAACCATGTGATTCCATAAAATCGATGCACAGCAACAAGACCAAGTATCTTTGCCTGACTCCAAACATGAGGAACCAACACATCAGTGCACACTTACCTGAATCAACTCAATCTAAAGCTAGGACCAATTAACAGTTCTTAAGATCAATATTTTAGCATAAACCTTCACAAGCCGAAAAGCAACTAAGGGAGCCTAAAAATTCAGTTACTATTTAAAACAATAGACACGTCTGTGGGGTAATGTCTGAGTGATAATGTGCTCACACACACAGGTACATTACTGATTATGCTCACATTATCTTTAATATATTTCTTTGTTTGAGCTCACTTAATGGTTTATGTATTTACATACAGTAAGACTGTATTTCTCATCAAAATATTTGATTAAAATCTGGTGCATTATTATTTGGAGAGCACACATTCTAGTTTATGTTGTACAGCACTGTTTCTTTCCGTTTAAGTTAATGTGATGTGGATTATTTTGTACCTCACATGAATATAATGTGTAATTGTTTAATGTGTAATTATTGGCTACATAGAGCATCAAACCTTATAAATTAAATGTTGATCTATACTGCACATGCATTTCCAAGATTGTCTATATCAGGCATGTTCAAACTTAATAAAATAAGAAGCTAATTGAAATTTTGTAAACTTGGATCTGTTAAATAATTTCAAGAAATGTATCATTTCAAACTTAGTATAATAAGAAGCAGGAATTTATACACTTGGATCTATTAAAGGTGCTGTATGTAACTTTTTGAGTGTACGAAAGCATAAAAATACTTTAATATGTTTGCAGATATTTAGGAAACATGCTAAGTTCACAAAACAATGCTCCAGCCAATTATTTTGCTTTAAAATGGGCATTCAGTGTCGGAATGTCTGTTTTTTTTTTTTTTTTTTTTATCTGTGTGTAGCACACTTACCAATAGTATTTTGACAGCATAGGTTGCCAGATGGCGGAAAACACAGCGTATTGCTGCCATGGAAGCCAGCAAACAAACTGGGTCAGAGATAGCAGATTCTGCCCTACCTAAAAAGCCTCTGCATCCATCTAAAAATCTAAAAAGCACATTAAAATGCAGATAAATCAACGCATTAACTTACAGTGTGTAAGTCTCCACACCTTCCATTGTCAATTGCACGCATTCCTCTTGCGTGTCCTCAAAGTGGCAACCTGCGTGAGCGTCGAGTCTGTGGAGGAGGGGGCGGGGCAAATAATATTTAGAATTTGGACTGCAGTACCCATTTCAGCCACTATCTGTCATTCTTACATACAGCACCTTTAAATCAATACCGTCACAAGGGCTGTGCCAAGTGTGCGACCGCAAAGGGCCTCGCCCCTCACCAGGGCCTCGCGCAAAGTAAAGTGACAGCTGACTTGATGTAAAAGTTAAAGTTTATGTTTTTGTCCTACAAAATACAACCCCAAATCAGAAAAAGTTGGGACAGTATGGAAAACGCAAAAAAAAAAAAAAAGAAGTGATTTCTAAATTTACTTTGACTTGTATTTCATTGCAGACAATATGAACACAAAATATTTCATGTTTTGTCTGGTCAACTTCATGTTATTTGTAAATATGCATCCTTTCCTGTCATTCAGACCTGCAACACATTTCAAAAAAAGTTGGGACAGTAAAGCATTTACCACTTTGTAATGTTGCCATTCCTTTTCACAACACTTAAAAGACGTTTAGGGACTGAAGACACCAAGTGATGAAGTGTTTCAGGTGTAATTTTGTCTCATTCTTCCTGCAAACAAGTCTGAAGGTGGGCAACAGTACAGGGTCTTCGTTGTCGCATTTTGCGCTTCAAAATGCGCCACACATTCTCTATTGGAGACAGGTCGGGACTGCAGGCAGGCCAGTCAAGTACCCGTACCCTCTTCCTCCGCAGCCAGGACTTTGTAATGTGTGCAGAATGTGGTTTTGCATTGTCTTTTTGAAATATGCATGGACGTCCCTGGAAAAAATGTCTTCTTGAAGGCAGCATATTATGCTCCAAAATCTCTATGTACTTCTCAGCATTAATGGTGCCTTCACAGAAGTGCAAGTTACCTTTGCCAAGGGCACTGACACAATCCCATACCATGACAGACCCTGGCTTTTGGACTTGTTGCTGGTAACAGTCTGGATGATCCTTTTCTTCTTTGGTCCGGAGCAAACGGCGTTCATTCCTCCCAAAAAATACCTGAAATACTGATTCATCTGACCACAGTACACGTTTCCACTGTGTGATGGTCCATCCCAGATGCCTCCGAGCCCAGAGAAGTTGACGGCGCTTCTGGACACTGTTGACATAGGGCTTCCTTTTGGCACAGTACAGTTTTAACTGGCATTTGTGGATGTAACTACGTATTGTGGTACTTGACAAAGGTTTGCCAAAGTAGTCTTGAGCCCATGTGGTGATATCGCTTATAGATGAATGACGATTCTTGATGCAGTGCCGCCTGAGGGATCGGAGATCACGGTTGTTCAGCTTAGGCTTGCGCCCTTGTCCTTTACGCACTGAAATTCCTCCAGATTCCTTGAATCTTTTAATTATGTTATGCACTGTTGAATGTGAAATATCCAAATCTCTTCCTATCTTTCTTTGAGGAACATTGTTTTTAAACATTTCAATAATTTTCTCACGTATTTGTTGGCAAACTGGCGATCCTCGGCCCATCTTTGCTCCTAAAGGATTAGACCTTTCTTGGATGCTGCTTTTGTACCAAATCATAATTACAATCACCTGTTGACATCACCTGTTTCAAATCACATCATTATTGAACCATTTTACCTCATTACTAGCCCTAAATTGCTCCTGTCCCAACTTTTTTTGAAATGTGTTGCAGGTCTGAATGACAGGAAAGGATGCATATTTACAAATGACATGAAGTTGACCAGACAAAACATGAAATATTTTGTGTTCATATTGTCTGCAATGAAATACAAGTCAAAGTAAATTTAGAAATTACTTCTTTTTTTTTTTTTTGCGTTTTCCATACTGTCCCAACTTTTTCTGATTTGGGGTTGTACTATAATAGTTAAAAGACATAGCTAAAAATGTGCATTGTGATGCTGTATTATTCTGCTTGTTAAAAATGTATTATGCAGTAGCGTACAATATTTCTCTTTGCGTGAGACTGCGTGTGTACGGAGCCCCTAAAGGGACGTGGTGGTGGAAAAGATTTAGGATGGGAGGATATTTTTTTTCCAAATCTTTTGCGTTCCCTCGCAAAACTTTTGCGTTCCCCCGAGAAATTTTGCGTTCCAATGCAAACATTTTGCATTCCCTCGCAAAGATATTTGCGTTCCCCCGAGAAACTTTGCGTTCCCATGCAAAAGTTTTGCGTTCCCTCGCAAAAGTTTTGCGTTCCCTCGCAAAACAAAAATACCTGTTAGGCGAACCACCGCGCATAAGTCTCTCGCGTGAACACAGGTTTCGCGAGAGACTTCTGCACGGTTGTTCGTGCTTGTATTTTCACAGCATCACTTGAGTGACCTGGATCATGTACGCAGTTTACAGATAGTATTACTTTTATAGAAGAATAAGCCAACTTCCATGATTACACTTAGCACAAATCTGTAACAATTAACTGTGATGGAGGACGATCTTGAGCAGTTTCTAAGATCACGAGATGTTCCAGAAGAGGACATCATCCACATGAAAAGGGACAAGGTGGGGACCGTTTCATTGAAGGTCTATGGGCCTATGTTAGTTAATATGTAAATTATTGATAAATTATACTTTTAAATGATGCAACCAAAGGTGTTGACATTTATCCCCGTATGTTAATAATATAAAAAACCATGTTATGGTATGTTTGAATTATTATTGCTAGCCAGGAGACTGTCAGAATATCACCACAGACTAATTAGTCTCTGTTGTTGAATCAGAATTAACGTACAGTACCTTAACTGGTTCATTAGTATTAATGATATCATATTGGACCTACAGTTGAGTGTACGTTGCACTCCCTTGCAAAAATAAGAGGGATCATTACAATTGCAATGTTATTTATATAGGATACACACAGTCATTGATCATCATCAAGCAATATATAAAAGTAACCAAGATTATGTAAACTTGTAGTTTTTATTTTGTTTATATTAATTATTAGGCTTTGTTAATATATATGTGTAATAGATGTAAACATTATGACATCTGAAATAGCTTTATCCGGGCAGTACTAAATAAAATGTTATATTTTTTTGAAATTATTATGATCCCTCTTATTTTTTAAATATGTTAGATTCTGCACGGGTGGGTACCAACGTACTCACTCAACTGTAATTACCAGTAGCTACTTAGAAGGTGGTAATGATTAGATTAGATTAACTATATCCTGAATGTTAATATTGAGCCCAGTTTTAGAACCAGGATGGCATGTAGATAAAGAGATGTGACTTTTACTGTAAAAAAACAACAACAACATCATTAATAAATCTAGGCTGTGTTAACATAGTATGAATTCATGCATTAATGTTCTTTCAAGAACCAATCTATAAAAATAGATCTTCTCTGCACTTTCAGATTGACAAGTCTGTGCTCTCTGTCATGACTGATGAGCAAATGGCAAAGTATATTCATTCATATGGTGACCGACTGGCTCTCCTCTCCTTCTGTCAACAAACAGCGGCCTGTTCTGATAAAGAATCTCTGTTGCAGAATTTAAGAGATAAAATTGAAGCAAGGAAACTGGGATCAAAGTCAGCTAAAACATTGAATGTTAAAGCACGCGTCTTCCCTAAGGAAAATAATTTATTGGCAAGACACAAAAATGTGTCTGCAGAAAAAACCTCCAGAAGAATTGAAATTGGATGGCTTCACTTCTGCCGTAAAGGATACCAACAAGTGAGGACCAATAATGGTGGTGGCACGAGACATGTGACGGTTCAAAAAAAGACAACTGTTTTACAAATCATGGAAATGGGAAAGAACCTTTTTTTCCCAAATGGGGAGTCACCAAAAGGTCCAGAAAAAGACTTCACTTTTCATGTTTGTGATTTTAAAAGAAACCTAATTCCCATGGATAGCACTGTTGGAAATCTGTATGAACAAACCAAACTGAAAATGTTGAGATTTTACATTTGCACTAAACAGGAGGTGTGCCTCACAGATGTAGAATCTTTAACAGATGGAGAAAAAGAGGAATATAATGAACAGTCATTACTACAGGATGGGTTAGACAGTGATACTGAACAGTGAGACCTGCTGCAAAACTGTTATTGCATGGATGTGACAGTGATTCTGAGGATTCAAGCACACATTTATTGGATGGCAGACTTTCATCTAACAGAGACACCAAGAGGAAGGTCAGTAAAATCACCTAGACTTTGACTTATTTATCACAATTATCATTTAATTTAGCTGAGTGGCTATTAATATCATTAATATAGCTGAATGTCTGAGTTAATCATTAAATGTTATATTGCATGTTCTTCAGAGACGAGAAAGCGCTAGAGCACAGAGAACAAGAGGAATGGAGGGTGTTCAACAAAGTGGTTTGACCTTAGAGACCATGGATATAGAGATACCCAGCATGATGACACAGCTCCCTTTTATCACCAAAAGATACCAAAAGAACATGCACCATCCAGAGACTCATAAGCACCTCAAGTGACGAGGACACTGATGAATTGTGGAATCAAAGTGTGCAACAAATGAAGAGTCCACAGCATTTACATGAGCCCTGTGATAGAGGCTATGAATTAATTGACTTGACTGATCAGATTCCTCCACGACACTGCAACATAGTTGAAACACTTGGAGATGATGATAAGGAAGACACAGTTGAGTGGAATGATGGTGATGAACTTGGACAAACAGATGAAGACCAAGCAATTGTGATGACATGGAATCTGAACGATAACATCATACTGGTAATGTGGTCCTAATGGACCAAATGTCTCAATGCCCCAGCTTTATGCTTCTCACTCATCACTAGGCAACTGTTACATTTTCAACAGTGACACTTTTTCATGTTTTTGTAATAATGTGTCTCACTTTTATGTTCTGCATGTTTATTGATCATCCAGAATTCAGAGTTGAATGAAGCTGAAACTGAGGTACCGTCACCACCCTCAAGTAATAGCAATCCTTTACTGCTGGTAAGAAAGCCAGAAATATAGTTTGCATGTGGAAGTCCTTTAGATCAACTGTTACCTATATAACAGTGACACTACTTTTCTCTCTCTCATTTTTTTTTTTTTTTTTTTGTGACAATGGGTCTCACTTTCATCTTCTGCTTCTTTATTGATCCTCCAGAATGCAGAGCTGAATGAACCTGAAACTGAGGTACCATCACCACCCTCAAATAATCCTCTACTGCTGGTAAGAGAGCCAAACATTTTGCATCAGGAAGCACTGTAGATCATAGATAATCAGTCCTAAAATACCTGCACTGTCAATTCAAAATACACAGAATTGCATATTTTTGTAAGATTCAACATTTGTTTGTTTAGATTAAAAAAAAAATTATTATATATATATATATATATATATATATATATATATATATATATATATATATATATATATACACAATAAGGAACAAAGAAGGGACAAAGACAATATAGATCATATACACAATATATCCAATTTATTCCTACGCCCCATGACACTTTACGCAAATTATGGGTGTAACTTCCATTACACTGTAAACAATCAGTGAAAGACTCTATGAACGCAATAATATGTTTTCGTTTTTTTTAAACTGGGTACAATGAGATGACATTATTCTACTCATCCTTCAACCATCAAACATTAAAAGGATATTTTAAAATTGTAAAAGCATCAACAAGGTACTTCCAACAGAATAACCTGACTAACCTGTAGTAATATATATCTGTATTATGTAACATACGTTGCAATCAGAAATGTTCATTAACTTCAGCATTGTGTGACACTATTTCAAAGTTTTCATACTATTACAGCGGAATATAAAGTAAAAAAGAAAAATAATCATGAAAATGAAGAGAAAAAAAAGAAAATAATCATGAATGTAGCGACTGAAAAGAGCTCTTGCCATACATATTATTGTTATAACGTGTCATGTTAAAATACCAAACGCTACGTTATTCTCATGATGTCTGAAAAAAAGCATGAAGGAAAATTGACAGCTCATTCAGTCAAACCGATAAACGGATAATCTTTATTTGTATGGCAACCTTATGATTTGATATTATTCGTTTCAGTCTTTTTGAAGTTCCCCAAACCTGAAGTGCCACCCGTAATTCAAAACACAGTAGGCTCGCCAGGAATAAAGGTGCATAAGAAAAAACATATAGGCACGTTTTACAGGAACAGTTTTAAATGAAAATTCTGTTGTCATTCTAAACTTGTATGACTTTCTTTCCTTTGTGGAATACAAAATAAGAGTTTATAAAAACTATTTTTACATGCAATTACAAAGAATAGGGACTGGACTGTTTCAGGGAAATATATAGTCATTACTCCATTGTTAACGCCAGTGTCCCATTGTTAACCGAAACGACATGAAAACATTTTATTATATACTTTCCAAAAGTCTAAGGCACGTTAGTATTTACTAGAAAAAAATGTTTTATGCCAGTTATATCTATCTTTTGCTTTAGTGTGTCAGTATCAAATATCCAAATATACACTCACCTAAAGGATTATTAGGAACACCATACTAATACTGTGTTTGACCCCCTTTCGCCTTCAGAACTGCCTTAATTCTATGTGGCATTGATTCAACAAGGTGCTGAAAGCATTCTTTAGAAATGTTGGCCCATATTGATAGGATAGCATCTTGCAGTTGATGGAGATTTGTGGGATGCACATCCAGGGCACGAAGCTCCTGTTCCACCACATCCCAAAGATGCTCTATTGGGTTGAGATCTGGTGACTGTGGGGGCCATTTTAGTACAGTGAACTCATTGTCATGTTCAAGAAACCAATTTGAAATGATTGGAGCTTTGTGACATGGTGCATTATCCTGCTGGAAGTAGCCATCAGAGGATGGGGACATGGTGGTCATAAAGGGATGGACATGGTCAGAAACAATGCTCAGCTAGGCCGTGGCCACTTTCTGGGGCCTAAAGTGTGCAAAGAAAACATCCCCCACACCATTACACCACCACTACCAGCCTGCACAGTGGTAACAAGGCATGATGGATCCATGTTCTCATTCTGTTTACGCCAAATTCTGACTCTACCATCTGAATGTCTCAACAGAAATCCAGACTCATCAAACCAGGCAACATTTTTCCAGTCTTCAACTGTCCAATTTTTGTGAGCTTGTGCAAATTGTAGCCTCTTTTTCCTATTTGTAGTGGAGATGAGTGGTACCCGGTGGGGTCTTCTGCTGTTGTAGCCCATCCGCCTCAAGGTTGTGTGTGTTGTGGCTTCACAAATGCTTTGCTGCATACCTCGGTTGTAACGAGTGGTTATTTCAGTCAAAGTTGCTCTTCTATCAGCTTGAATCAGTCGGCCCATTCTCCTCTGACCTCTAGCATCAACAAGGCATTTTCGATGGCCGCATACTGGATGTTTTTCCCTTTTCACACCATTCTTTGTAAACCCTAGAAATGGTTGTGCGTGAAAATCCCAGTAACTGAGCAGATTGTGAAATACTCAGACCGGCCCGTCTGGCACCAACAACCATGCCACGCTCAAAATTGCTTAAATCACCTTTCTTTCCCATTCTGACCTTCAGTTTGGAGTTCAGGAGATTGTCTTGACCAGGAGCACCCCCCTTAATGCATTGAAGCAACTGCCATGTGATTGGTTGATTAGATAATTGCATTAATGAGAAATTGAACAGGTGTTCCAAATAATCCTGTAGGTGAGTGTACATTTCCAAATATTTCCTTTGCCGTTAATTGTAATAATCCAGTGAGCTTTTTCTGTATGCACAAGGAGTCTGACAACAGCAGGTATGATCCACATATATCTGATCTCACTATAATCCAGTCCATCTGGGATTATATGAAGAAACAGAAAAAACTTGCAGAAACGTCTCCAAGACATTTGAAGAAACCGTCAAAGCTAGTACTGTGAAAAGTTTTAGGTAATGTGTAAAAATGCTGCAAAAGTGAGGATGCTTTCAAAAATAATGTCATAGATATTATTTATCAATTAACTTCTATTAACTAGATAAGTAACTAGATAAGTAACTTGCTCCAAATGCTCTTTAATATTTTTTCCCCCTCACAACAAAAGATTCAGATCTCTGAACAATTTCTTATTGATTTAAGCAAATTGCATGTGTTTTGGAATATGTGTGCAAAAAAGTTAGTACAGTTGTCTGCAATTTGCTCATTAACTAAATGCACATGGCTTGTTTATCAAAGCTATATGCTGATTCTCAATGAAACTGTCAAACTCTTCACAAATTCTAAACATTCTTTCATTGTGTGAGCCATCACATGCAAAAATTATCCATTCAGTTATCAAAATCTGTCAGACATGTTATATTCCATAAATATTTATGACATTCCCAACCCTTAAATTCATGTCTTAATACATTACAGTAATGTTTGTAGAAATGTGTTGTATGTAAACTGAAAATTCACAGTTGCTTGTTGTTTAAGAAAAAGACATAATAGAGTGTTAAACTGACATTAGTATAGAAAACAGTCAATATCTAAAACGAAAGTAGAAACAATATATACTGTATGTGTATATAATGATCAGTGTGGCTCACATAATGACAAAAACAATTTTTATTATGAATTAAATGTTTTGGAATAAGTTACTACATTTTAGAGTTTAGATGTTCCAACAAACAGTTATAATAATTGAAAAAAAATTCCAACGCAATTGAGAAAAACTTAAATACAGTGTACAATGTTGATTACTTTGTAATTTGCCCTAATTATACAGATGAGACACAAAAGAAAATCTTGTTCAGATTAGACTGATATGAGGGTGGGAAAATTAATTTTGATGGCACTAATTGTTTGAAAATATTCAATTTGAGCACACATTGAAAAAAAGTATGGGAACCCTAGCCTGAGACCTAGGGTTGTGTTTGTTTTCTTGTAATCGAGTCGAGAAATAAGCAGATCTAGCAGTTTTTATGGCCCGCTCTGTATGCGATCGTGCTCTCTTTCCACAAATTACGAAAAACCTCTAGTTTTGTTTTCTTCCTACTGTGCTCCATTTTTCTGGCTGCTGTTTTAAGGGTCAGAGTGTGCTCGTTGTACCTCTGCGTTGGACTATTTTCTTTAATCTTCTTTAAGCGCAGGGGAGCAACTGTGTCTAAAGTGCTGGAAAAAAGAGAGTTAATAGTTTCTGTTGCAACATCGAGTTCATCTAGGCTATCTGGGATGCTGAGGAGATGAAACTGATGAGGAAGATTATTTAAAAAGCAATATGTAGAACTCAGCCAGTGAACAAGCGCTGAATCATTTTTATCTTGATTGAGTGTATTCTATGCTAACGTAAAACGTCTCTGATTGGCCATTGCATTCATGCTTTCAACAGACATGTCCGTGATTGGCTATGCTAATCACTGCAAAACACATTTCACTGCATGAAAACACTGAAATCCGGCACTATCCGGGCATGGTATACTCCTGTGTAATTTGATGTTTACCGGATGTATGTGGGAAAAAGCGGATCAGAGTAACACGGAACAGTATATTTCCAGAAAAACCCGGAAACCTCACGTATGCGGACGTATACAGGAATCCGTGAAATTTCACGGACATATACAGCTGAAACACTGCTGGGTGTGCTAGGACTGAAGACTGTTAGGTGTGAAGAAGACCTTTCATATGTTAATGACTGACACTTGTGCTGGCTGTTCTCAGAGGGAGGGGGGCAGGGGAGGACTTCAGGATTGAGAATTATCTCTGGTCTACTGTAGGCTACAGCAAACAAGCTTTTTACACAGAAAAAAAGAATTCTTAAGGCCCTGAAACACTAAACTGAACTAGCAATAACTAAAGCCGACTGTGGGGTTGGTTCACGTCTGGGTCTGGGCCAAACCATCAGAATGGTGTGTCAGGGCCTTAAAACCCCTGCATGAAAAGAGTCTCTTAATCAAATATTTTTTATAAAAACAGTACAAAATAAAAACCCTGTCTGAACATATACGTTCACAAAAAAATCTGAATATGTAATGAAATAAACAAAGAAATGTAATGGAATTAACAAAGGATAATTAACCAAACATTTTAGACTATCCCCAAACAATTTTTGCAAAGTTTTACAAATTGTAGGCAATAATAACATTAAATAAAAAGGAGATGAAATGTGGAAAATGAAAAAGTTTGTTTTAAAAACACCAAAAACTGATATGCTCAAAATAAAAATATGGAATAAAAAAGAGCAGGGATTCACTTGCTCAAGAAACACAGAAACACAAGCAGATCTTTCAGCTCTGCAACTGTTAACAAAAAGTGTCACTCCAAGATTCTTAACTTAAACACGCTGCAAAAGAGGGGCGTTTTAAGGTTTGAAATCCACCACTCACAATAGATGTAGGTGCAACCAATAAGGTTACCAATAAAAATAAGGCAACCAATAAAAATAATCCTAATTTTACAGAAAAAAACTTCCGTTTTTTACAGTATTTTCTTGTAATTTTGAATTATGTTTAAAACTATGTAAAATTACAAACAATATCTAAATAAACAACTTGACTGTTATTTTAAGGATTATATCATTAATGACAAATTGCAGTAATTCTCATTTTTTTATACAGGAACATCACTGTATTATTTTTCTGTTTTCATAAATAACAAATTCATGCAAAATTACAAACAATATCTGTAAATTAACAACTGTAATACAATATTTAGCTCATTATATTAAAGGTTTATGTTTGTGTCCATACTAACAATTTAACATTATTCTTTGTCATTTTAAAGTAAATCTTATTAGTTTTATATTTACACTGTAAAAATAAAAACCTAAAAAAAACAGCAGCTACAGCTGCAAAACAAAAACCGTAAAATAAGTCAAATATCTTAAGTCAAATAAAGTTTAAAAACTTCACAGAAATTTACATTAAACGTTTTAGAGAAAACACTATTAGTTTACCGATTTTTCCTTATTTAAATTAAGATATTTTACTTTAATTTTCTGTTTTACAGTGAAGGTGTATTTTTACATTCAAACTGGTTTTACATTCAATTCTGGATACAAATATAACAAAATATATAGCAAACTAAATATCAAACAATAATTGTTTTTAAAGAGTACAAATCTGCACTGCTCTCCAGGTTGAAACTTCCAGGCATCTGCCCACACCACAAAACACCATTTGACCAATTAATTAAATATAACAGCAAATAAAAATAAATATACACATTTTCTAACTGTTGTTTAAAACAAGTTTTTTTCTATATTTGCAAGGCTATTTGCTGTCTTTCCGTGTTCTTTTGAGCGTGATTGGTCAATCTGAACGTCATCCAGAAATCTGGCCAATGACAGTGCGCGCCTTCAGTTTGAATTATACACCCGTTGTCTTTGGAGTTGCTCGTGGCTCGCGGGGACGCGACGCGATCGCGGGTTCTAATCTTCAACAGGACGGCTTCTTCTGTCCATTAATTGCATTGCATGGATCATTTAAACCTGTTAAAATCTTATTTTGGACGAATTTTGATTGTGGGATGTCGACTGAGAGAACAGACTAAGTTTCCAATGGCGGACAGCAGACGGCAGAAGGTAACGTAAATCCCTTTATATTTTTTCTACTGCTTATCAAGATATAACGTTAGTGCATTAAAGTAATATGCTAATCGTGATTAACTTACATATTCTGTTTCTGTGTTTTGTTGTAATATTGTTAAAATAGGGCTGGGTGTTATGGCGATCTGATGATACTGGCTATTGTTAGCGATTTTGCTGTAAACGTTAACATTACCTTTTTATATCGCGGAATGGGAATATAGCGTATATAACGCAGCACTGACTTTACTAAAACTTTTTGACATTTTGACAAGGAAACATGCATGAATGTAGAATAATGAACGGGACATGCATGTGTTAAAATAAGCCTCTCTCAGACAGCAGGCGATCCCGAAATCAATTATCTTTCTGTAAAATGCGCACAATTATCTCAGAAACCCTGTCATGTGAGGTATTCACTTGATTTAAACAGTCAGTTATGTCTAAAGTAAAGTCAAACAGTTTAAGTTAACTTGGGGAAACCCGGATGAGTGTCATTCTGTGCATCAGTTCTTAAAGGGGCTGCAGCTTTGTCATAATTTTAATAAAACAAGAGAATAGAGAAGACCTTCTACTTCTTTAAGAATCATGTGATATTAATTAATTGAATATCATACAGTGAAGACTTTTAAAGCAGTATTATTCTGTAGCATTTTAATAAAATATCCATCAAAATAAATATATTGTGATATCGTTATTGTAAAATAAAATTTCTCATGTATGTATAATTATATGGTCATAATGCCCATCCCTACTGTCAGCTAGTTTTAAGATCAAGCTTGTCATAAAATGTAACAGTTTTGGAATGAGTAATCAGAGAACACTGTCATGTACACTTGTTCAACAGAGAGGACAGGAATCCACCATCCTTGGACTCTGAAGAATTATAGGCAAACCAGGATTTTGGATCTACTGTGAAGTTTTTGTATGGGCCTGGTGAGTATGTTTTGCAAGTCCATGTCCGTAAGTTGATAATTAATATTAATGTTTTATCAAACAAATTAATATTCATTTGTGTGTGTGCATGTTTCTTCCCCCCTCATGATACAGAAGTTTTGGATCCATGATCCTGAAGAACTTTTACAGATGTTGACCCTGAATGTGTAAAAGGTAATCTTAAAAATGTTGTCATTATTTTAATGTTCTCTGTTTTTTTCTGTAATGTAGACACAAATGCATTTTCTGTGAAGTTGCTTTGAAACAATATCAGGGTTTTTCCTACATTGAACTAGGGCTGCAACGACACGTCGACGTCGTCGATGACGTCGACTACGAAAATACGTCGACGTGCGTGAAATGCGTCGACGCGTCGGCGGCACATTATTTACGTTCTAGAATGGAACAGAAGATCTAGAATAATGGCAGCTTCTGCTCCCGGGCATAGTGAAAATGATCATTTATCATATAAAGCCAGACCGCGACATTCAAAAGTGTGGGAGTACTTTAAACAGAAGCCGAATAAAACTGTGCTTTGTTCGCTCTGTAACGCCGGTTTCACACTGCGCGCGGTGGCAGAGCAGGAGCTGTGCGCGTGGAGAGCGGGAGCTTTCACACTGCAGTCAGTGTTGCCAAGTCGCTTTTTTCCGCGGAATTGGGCTACTTCTACACTGTTGCCGCGGGCTGTGTCTCATGTCCGCGGGTTGAAGCAAAAAAACACACATATTTAACCCCCCGAACGCGATGTTTACCAGAGAACCTCCCCGAAACGCGATTGGGCTTGTTTTGGGCTAGTTTTGAGTAACGAATGGGTGGGTTTTGTTGTGTAAACCTGGCAACCCTTCCAGTGTTCTCTCCATGGTTCTCTCGCGCAGCTGAACCGTGGCGCGTGTATTGCAACAGACGGTCACATTTTCCGGGGTTCTTCTCCGACCCCAGTACGTCTCGTGCTTTTATTTATTATGGGCTGCATATATCTCCTGTTAATGCGACCTGGTTCCGCTCTGTCCCAAACACATATGCATAATAACTTGTTGTATATAGGTAGTTTACATGATTAAAGTAACATTAAAGTTAAGATATGCCTCTAGCTTTAATAATTTAAATGTGTCTTTGAAGTTTGGGCAAAAACTTCTGGCAGCTTTAGTCGTTGTTTATGCACAAGTATATCTTCAAAATAGACGACTAGTTATACATTAACACTATGCTGAAAGCTCCTGTATGTGAACCTTTTGCAGATAAATACAAGTGCATTTTCGTTTACTAAGTAAATCATACTCAACTACTATAGTAAACAACTTTTCCTAATTAGGCCTACTCTGTATACATTTTATGATGAATAGTATCATTATATATTATGTTTAAAAAGCTTCTTTTGTTCATATATATTCATTATAAAATGGCATACTATGTACACTACCCTTCCTGAAATACAATTAATATTGTCATCATTCATTGATTTCATGTTAAAATAATATACAAATTCACTACCCTCTTTGAAATACAATAATCAGTAAAAAAGAATAATAAGACTAATCTGGAAAAATAATCGTTAGATTAGACGACTAATCGAAAAAATAATCGTTAGATTAGTCGACAGAAAAAATAATCGTTAGTTGCAGCTCTACATTGAACATTTTTTGCCGGCCGCCAAAACAAATTTTTGTCCCGCCAAAGCCTTATTTGATGAGTTATTGTGATTTATGAGTGATGTAGAACAGATGACTGCTGCACTTGAGTTAACTGAGTGACAGAGAGAACGACCAGTGAGCTCCTACCCCGCTCGCACGCTCTCTGTCTTCAAAATAAGCATTCTTAGCTTTCTACTGTTTCACATTTTACGTTAATCAAAATCAAAAGGTCGGAAGACCGAATCCATGTTGCACGTGGCGCTATCAGACGATGTCTTCCTTTAATTACCGCTGGGTGTGAAATGCGCTCAAAAAACATTGACTGATTCTCTGACCAGCTGACATAAAGCATACTTTAAATAAACAGGAAACAAATCCTATCCGGTTATGAAGTGTTTTCTGTGTCTTGACAAATCTTTCGCGATTTTCTAAAGACGGGATTCACACACGCGTCTGCTAATGTCCAATTCGCCACCTCATGACTCCTTTGAACCGAATCATTTTAACGACTGGTTAGAACAACTGATCTGTCCAACACTGAACTCACAAATCAGTTTAATAATTTACTCAGAACAACACCTGAAATGAGAACACAAGTGTGCTTACCCACTTTAGCAAGAGTGGATAGTAAGAATTATTTTTAATTATCAACAGTCTTTCAGCTTATTTATGTGGACAATGTGTAGTAAAATAAATAGCCTAAAATCATTTAGTTTAGACTGGAGTGAGGTGAACCCAGAACAAATTTGTTGTTAGCTAGCTGATTGTAAATGGCAGAAAATTGGGCTATTTGTTCATTTTTTTAATACAATTTTTTTAATATTGATATGATTACCAAAACAATTATCAGTAAATAGTGTAAAAATGAGGGGAAAAAAACAAACATCAAGGTATCAAAATAAGATAAGCAAAAGTTACAAACTTTCTTTGAATTTATTTCAAATTTATTGTCAGTATTGCACTTGCAGATCAAGTGGGTAGGGTATTTTTTTTTTACCGTGCGTATGTGTGTGTATGGATGACCATGTCTGTCAGCCACCACCGAAGACCATTTTTGACCCAGGAAAAACCCTGAATATGTATTGTGAAAAGCGCTATACAAATACATTTTAATTGAATTGTTTTACTTACTTTTATTGGCATTAACTATATATTATTAATGTATTATTTGGCAGGTCGCAAGATGTATTTTATTTTGTGAGACTTTGCTGAGGAAGTATTCTTTGGCTCAGTCTGAAAAGGCCCAGAAAAGAAACACTATGAAGAACATCACACAGAACCGTCAGAGAAAGAAACGGGTAAGTTAAGAAACCGGTTAAGCTTTTTCCCTCCAGAATGTTACTATACTCCTCTCTGAGTTTTAGTGGTTAATTTACTGTCATGTTTTGCAGTTGCTGGAGACCAGGTCCAGGGTTGCACAAACCAACACAGAACCTGTGGAAGACCGCAACTATAGACCTGATGAAGATGAAGATGATGCTGTTGTTGATGGAAGGCCAGTGTGGATGGTTAGGCTAGCTACTACAAACCAGACTAGGCTGACCCACACTACACATCACATCACCAGCCCATCACGGCAGTTTGAAAAAATGTTCAAAACTCAAACAACATTGTGTTAGAGTTGGTCACAATTCTTTTATAATTATAAATTTAATATTCAATTGTTCCATTTTAGATTGTCTTTATTCCTATGTTTATATACTTATACTTTTATTGGTTCCCATATATAGAACATTTACATATATTTTATATACACTTTTTAATTTATAGATTTCTTTGTCTCGTTTTATATTGTATACTTTGTATGTTTGTAACTTTTTAGATGTCCATGTTGCTTTTGATCTCCACGTTTTGTATTGTTGTTCCTTTTACGTCGCCTTCCTTTAGAAACATTTTGTCCCCCATTCATTTTAATGCATGTTTATAATGCTCTTTGTTCTTTTTATTTGGTTATATTGTTTACTTGGAATATTTATGTGTATTTTATATGCACTTTTTTTGTCTTATAAATGTATTGTTCTCATTTTATATTGTTTAATTTGTATATTTATTCTTTTCCTTTTTATGTTCACTGTGTATTTTATTCCTTTACATCTCTGTCTTTTAAATGCATTTTATTCATTTTTTTTCCCTTTTTGTTTCTTTACCAATTCATTTTAATGTATATTTATGTTCTTTGGACTGTTTATATTTTTACATTTGTTCCTTTACATTTTCATCCCTTTTAAATACATTTAGTTCACTTGTTTTTGTTTCACCATTGTTTTAATGTTTGTTTATAATGTTGTTAAGAATGTTTTTTTTTTTATTATACCTTTTTAATAAATATTTCAGACTTTCTCAAATTGTTTTGTGTGTATTTTTCTTTTGGGAGGGAGAGGGGATTATTTTTTATATATTATATATTAATGAGCAAAATCTGCATAGTTGGCCTATAACCAATCAAGTCCCTATGCTACAAAACCTAGCCCACCCTTAGCCTTAGAAGTAACCAATAAAGTCACTTGACTGGGTTTTCAATCCGTCCTGTCCTCCAATAGCAGTCTGGGTTTTGGGAGTGGTTTAAAAAAAACAACCAATCCAGTTTGAGATGAAGGACCAATAGGGGGTGGAAGGCAAAGCTGTTTAGAGGTGTGAAAATGTCTCCTGGGAAAAACTTGATGGGATTATTTGCCATGGCAACAAATGGCTGTAGCATGGGAGTATACGGGCACAACATACATCCGATTTGGTACCATTTCGGATGAATACGGACATATACGGATCCATGGAATTTGACCTATCCGGCCAGTATACTCCTGGATTCTTCCGAATTTCAGCAGTGTATACAGGAGTATCCTGGTCCGGATACACCTTTTTTCATGCAGTGTTAAATACAAACCTTCAATGCTCTTAAGAGAGTAAAAACGTCTCAGGTTACGTCATGGTTCCCTGAGAGGGAATGAGACGCTGCATCAAGCGCTGCGGGAACGCCTCTGAGTGTTTGCGTCATGAAGCACTCGTGAAATCAGTCCAATGGCGTGAAGGAACGTCATAGGCGGGTGACGTCATTGACCAGGAAACTATAAAGCACCCCTGAACCAGACAATGTCAGCTTCTGATAGGTTGAACAAGTCGGCCACAGGCATGCCAGGAGTATGGCAAAGCGACGCAGCGTCTCATTCCTTCTCAGGGAACCATGGTTACATACGTAGCCTGAGACATTCCCTTTCAAGGGAACTCGCGCTGCGTCAAGCGCTGCGGGAACCCAATACCCACGCCACCATAATACCAAGTGCATGTATGTGTGAAATCGTAGCGGTGAGGACCAGCCTGCCGCATCACATACTTCCTGTAGAGAAACTCCTGATAGCAAAGCTTTAGAAGCAGCCATACTCCGAGTAGAGTGGGCTCGGATCCTTAACGGTCAGGGCTGACCGGCTGACTCATAAGCAATTGAAATAGCCTTGACTATCCACTTGCTTAGCGTCTGTTTAGATACAGGCTTTCCCTTGCTCGGGGACTCAAAACATACAAACAACTGATCAGTCTTACGCCACAGGGCAGCTCTGAGGACATAAGCATATAGTGCCCTCACTGGGCAGAGCAGATTTAATTTCTCTTGGTCTGGGTTATGAAACAGAGGCAGAGAAAAGGCCTGCAGCATTATGGGGCCCACCACATTAGTGGGAACCTTAGGCACATGTCCTTCTTTGGGAAACTGAAATGCTTTCACCATACCAGGTGCAAACTCAAGACAGGAGGGAGAAACCGACAGCGCTTGCAGATCTCCGACTCTCTTGAGAGACGAGATGGCCAGAAGAAACAATGTTTTTAAAGTAAGAAACTTCTCTGGCACCTCTTCAATAGGTTAAAAGGGAGCCAAAGCTAGGCCTTCTAACACCACGGCCAGATCACATGTTGGCACCCTCGAGCGCACCGCAGGCCTAAGCCTCAGAGTAGCACGGAGGAAGCGAGTTACCCACGGGTGTCTACCCACTGATGCACCCTCTAGAGGAATGTGGTAAGCAGAAATGGCTGCCACATATACCTTCAAGGTAGAAGGGGATAACCCCGAAGATAATTTATCCTGAAGAAACTCTAGTACTGAACCAACCGCACAGTTAACTGGATTCAACATACGGCTCGTGCACCATGAGACAAAAACTCTCTGCTTAAGGGCATAAAGCCTCTTCGTAGAAGGAGCTCTGGAGTGCAGCATGGTCTCAACTACCTCAGTAGAAAGACCTGAATCTATGAGCCGGGCCCCCTCAGAGGCCAGGCCGACAGTTTCCACAGCTCCGGGCATGGGTGCAGAATTGACCCCATTGCCTGGGAGAGAAGGTCCCTCCTGACCGGAATTTCCCATGGAGGGCCCTCGAGGAGAGATACAATGTCTGACAGCCATACTCGGCCCGGCCAGAACGGGCTATTAACAGCAGATGGACCCCGTCCTGACGTACTCTCTCCAGAACTCCTGGTAGTAGCGCCACAGTGGGAAAGGCGTACAGACACAGCCTCTGCCACGTCTGCACCATGGCATCCAACCCAGGGGGGCTGGATGTGTGAGGGAATAAAACAGTGGACAGTGCGTGGTCTCTCGAGATGCGAACAGATCCACCTGAGCTTGCCCGAAGCGATTCCAGAGGAGCTCCATCACCTTGGGATGGAGTCTCCATTCCCCGGGCACCACTCCCTGCTTCGAGTCTGCCCTCTTGTTCAGACGCCCTGGGATATATATTGCTCGAACTGACAATAACTTCCCCTGAGCCCATATCGGGACTCGATGTACCAATTTCCATAATCGCCGTGAGCGCAAACCCCCCAGGCGATTTATGTAGGAGACCACCATCGTGTTGTTCATGCGGACCAACACGTGATGGCCCCTGAGGTCTGGAAGAAAGTGCCTGAGTGCCAGGAACATGGCTCCACAGACCCCGGGCTGAGCGACCACTCATGATCGAAACAAATTTCCCCTTGGGGAGAATCCCTTGATTTTGAGCTACCGCTGTAAGGGTCTCATGTACAGCAGGCCAAAAGGTATCACGTTGGACGCTGCTGGAATCAAACCCCAAAGTCTCTGAATCTGTTTTACAGTGAGTGACTGGCCTAGCATCACTTTGGTTACGGCTTCTAGGATCGACTTAACCCAAGCAGGCACTAGATGAGCCCTCATGGTCTTTGAATCCCACACCACCCCTAGAAAGGTGGTACTCTGAAGTGGAGATAACACATTTTTCTTTGCGTTTAACCTTAGCCCCAACATTCTCATGTGAGCGAGAACAGCATCTCGATGCTGAGCCGCCAGTTGTCTTGACTGTGCCAGAATGAGCCAGAATGAGCCAATCGTCTATAGGGGAACGCAAGCCGAAGCACCCTCCTCAAAGAGCGCTCGGTGGGACCGGAGAGTTTTCATTGCCAACTTTTCACAATGCTCACAACCAGCCCTCTCAAGGGCTGCCTGAGCATGCTCCAGTCCTAAACACATAACACAGAGCAAGTGCGTGTCCCCACCCGTAATATAACGAGGGCAAGGAGGCTTTTTTTTGAGAGAGAGAGAAAGACACACACACACACTTTTTCAGACAAAAGATTTCAACACAGAGCGCTTGTGAAGACACAGAATCTGACATTGCAGACTGATCTCATGAAATGCTGTATGTATGACACGCCAATTCGTATGCCATTTTGGCGTGCTATCAAGACGCATAATCGCTTTTTAGCGAGTTTATCAAAGCCGTTTCATTCTATCCCCCTACACTTCCCCTACCCCTAACCTACCCATCACACGCACACACACACCCACACACACACACACACACACACACACACACACACACACACACACACACACTGGCCCTGCCCCTAAACCTACCCATCACAAGAAACATTCAGCATTTTTACATTTTGAAAAAAACATAATTTAGTATGTTTATAAATCCATTTACATTCACGCGGAATCACACAGCGTTGACATACACTCGGAATCACACGGCGTAGACATACACGTGGAGATGATGGTTTGTTTCGGCGTGCACGCCGTCACGCCATTGGACTGATTTCACGAATGCTTCGTGACGCAATCATGCAGAGGCGTTCCCGCAGCGCTTGACGCAGCGTGAGTTCCCTTGAAAGGGAACTAATATGCAGGGGAGCATTTGAAAACAGGCTCTCAGCCAGTACTGAAAATAGCTTTGGCAATATGACCCAGGGTCCGGTCGTTCCTATGCACATTTCATTACATCAGGGATTGCTCCTGTCTGATCGATTGCTCCTGATCGATTGCTCCTGTCTCCTGTCTGCCTGTTTGCTTCCTGCCGGTCTGTAGCTCTGTTCAGCCTTGCTTGCGTTTGAATCTCTATTTTGATATATCTTCTTTGTTCTACTGCTACATATAACTTACTCATCACCATACATTGTTTATTTAAATATTATATATAGGCAATAAATATTGCCTATCACGTTAAATTTGACATCGCTAGCTTTTAATCTAAATCACCATCACACGTTAGCATTTCGCTAGCCTGTTAGCTTGTCATCTCTGCACCCGGGTCTTCATTAGTTGGATTAGTAAATAGTGTCCAGCAAACAATTGTGGTAAGTTTGATTAATCAACAAACACGGTAAGTCATGTCATCTCCTGTCATTGTTACTTGCACCACATGCTGTATGTTTAGTATAGGCTTCTCCGTTGGCGAACAGGGCTTCACATGTGATAAATGTAAGGAGATACATACTGACGGTGAAGATTTCAGAATTAGAAACACGCATCCATACTTTATCTGAGAATAGTGAGGATGTAACAGCTTTAGATACTGATTTGGATGCAAATAGCTTAGTGAACTCTGTACATTCTTCGGTTCCGGCTGCAGGGCCCCCGCAGCAGGGAAACTGGGTGACAATGAGACGGCATAGTCGCAGATCAAAAAATCACTTTTCTGTTCCGGTTAGAACATCAAACAGGTTCTCCCCTCTCAGTGAAGCACCCACTGAGTATCCTGTTGAAAGTGCCCTAGTCATAGGTGATTCTATTACATGGAACGTGAAAATAGAGACACCAGCCACCATAGTCACATGTTTACAGGGAGCCAGAGCGCCTGACATCAAAGCAAATTTAAAAGTGCTGGCTAAAGCTAATCGTAAATTTTCTAAGATTATTATTCACGTCGGCACTAATGATGTTTGACTTCGCCAGTCGAAGATCACCAAAATTAACATTAAAGAGGTGTGTGAACTCGCTAGTACGATGTCAGAGGCTGTTTATTGTTCTGGACCGCTCCCTGTAAAAAGGAGTGATGAGATAGTTAGCAGACTATCATCACTCAATGGCTGGTTGTCTAAGTGGTGTCCGCAAAATAACATAGGGTTCATAGACAATTGGAAAAGTATTTGGGGCAGACCTGACCTGTTGAAGAAGGATGGCATCCATCCCTCCTGGGGTGGTTCCGCTCTTCTCTCTAGTAATTTGGCACATAGTCTTAGAGCTAAACCTTGACTCACTAGGGCCCAGGTCAGGAAGCAGACAAACTGGCTAAACCGACCGTCTGCTAGCTGTCTCACGTCACCGGAGTCAGATAAATCACAGCACATAGAGACTCTTTCACCTAGATATTATCATATAGAGACTGTGTCTGTTCCACAAATTAGTAAATACAAAAAATTATCAAAACCATTCAAAAGTAAAAATTTAATTGATGTCCAACAAATAAACAACAGATATAATACAGATGAACAATTGATAAAGCTTGGGTTGCTGAATATTCGATCCCTTTCCCCAAAAGCGCTTATTGTTAATGATATCATTACAGATAATAATTTAGATGTGCTGTGTTTGACAGAAACCTGACTAAAACCTGATGGCTACATTACTTTAAATGAGTCCATATATAAACATTATAAACATGAGCCGCGTCTAAGAGGTAAAGGGGGAGGGGTTGCTGTAATTTATAATAATACCTTCAGTATTACTCAGAAGTCTAGTTTCAAATATAATTCTTTCGAAGTTTTGGTGCTTTATGTAACGTAATGTAGTGTACATGATACTGTATACAGGCCACCAGGGCATAATACAGACTTTATCAAAAAATTTGCTGATTTTTAATGAGAGTTAGTACTGGCCGTAGATAAATTACTAATTGTTGGTGATTTTAATATCCATGTAGACAACGAAAAAGATGCATTGGGATTAGCTTTTAAAGACATTCTAAACTCTATTGGAGTTAGGCAACACGTGTCAGGACCCACTCATCGCCATAATCATACTTTAGACCTAATATAGTCACATGGAATAAATGTTGATACCATTGAAATTCTGCAGCAGAGCGATGACATCTCAGATCATTACCTAGTGTATACTTAATTTAGCTAAGGCTGCAAAGCCGTCCCCTCGCTTCAAAAATGGCAGGACAATCACTGCCGCCACTAAAGTTTGCTTTTTAAATAATCTTCCTCATCAGTATCATCTCCTCAGCATCCCAGATAGCTTAGAAGAACTCGATGTTGCAACAGAAACTATTGTCTCTCTCTTTTCCAGTACTTTAGACACAGTTTCTCCCCTGCGCTTAAAGAAGATTAAAGAAAATAGTCCAACGCCGTGGTACAACGAGCACACTCTGGCCCTTAAAACAGCAGCCAGAAAAATGGAGCGCAGCTGGAAGAAAACAAAACTAGAGGTCTTTCGTAATTCGTGGAAAGAGTACATGATCGCAAAGGCCGTAAAAACTGCTAGATCTGCTTATTTCTAGACTCTCTTGGAAGAAAACAAACACAACCCTAGGTATTTATTCGATACGGTGACTAAATTAACCAAAAATAAAGCTTCAACTTCTGATGTTTCTAAACAGCACAGCAGTAATGACTTTATGAACTTCTTTACATGTAAGATTGATAATATTAGAAAGAAAATTTTAACAATGCAGCCGTCTACTACAGTATCACATCAGACAGAGCATTGTAGTGTCACTGAGGAAAAATTACACTCATTCACTGCTATAGGAGAAGAAGAATTGGCTAAACTCATTAAATCATCAAAATCAACAACATGTATGCTCGACCCTATACCGACTAGGCTATTAAAAGAGATGCTACCAGAGGTCATAAATCCTCTTCTTAATATCATTAATTCATCTTTGTCATTAGGATATGTACCGAAAACTTTTAAGTTGGCTATTATTAAACCACTTATTAAAAAAACGCAACTTGATCCTACAGAATTAGTCAATTATAGACCAATCTCAAATCTACCCTTTCTGTCAAAAATACTTGAAAAGGCAGTGTCTTCACAATTATGTTCCTTTTTAGAAAGAAATGGTATCTGTGAGGATTTCCAGTCAGGATTTAGGCCGTATCATAGTACTGAGACTCCTCTCATCAGAGTTACAAATTATTTACTCTTATCATCTGATTGTGGCTGTATCTCTCTATTAGTGTTACTCGATCTTAGCGCTGTATTCGACACTATCGACCACAAAATTCTTTTGAATAGACTCAAAAATGATGTAGTTATTAGTGGAATTGTTTTGTCATGGTTTAAATCATACCTATGTGACCGTTATCAGTTTGTAGCAGTAAATTAAGAGATGTCACACCGATCCGATCACAAGTTCAGTATGGAGTACCGCAGGGCTCAGTGCTAGGACCGCTGCTTTTCACCCTGTACATGCTACCACTGGGAGATATCATTAGGAAGCATGGCGTTAGTTTTCATTGTTATTGTCACAATCACCAGTGAGAGTGCCCCTGATTACCACCTGAGGGCACTCCACCCCGGATTTGTCACTTCATCATAAACTACATTACCCATAATCCTTTGCCCAGACTCATCTTCACTCATTGTTTGCACCTGTGTCTCATCACCTCATTACCCCATTACCCCAGCCTATATAAACCATGTTCACTCTATCATTAACTGCGAAGTCTTGTTTGTCTATACTGCATTTCTGAGCATTCTCCCTGGTTTCATGTCTCTTGGTTTTAGATTTCTTGCCTGTTCCGTGGATTACCCGTTTGCCTGTCTCTCCTGCCTTGTTTGCCTGTTTGGACTGCTTGCCTGTGTATGACCTTTTGCTTGTTTTTGACTACGATTGTGGATTACCCTCCGAGACTTAAATGGTTGAGGATCCAAACGCAGCTTTATTAAGCTGCGTTTGGATCCTCAACCATTTAAGTCTCGGAGCAGTACGTTACAGAAGACTTCGCCAACAATGGATCCAGCAGCAGTCACCCTTGTTCAACTACGCCAAGGAACTCACTCACTCGAGGACCACATCAGAGACTTTCTGAACATCTCAAACACCACCAACCTCCCGGACTTTATGTTGATTGACTTTTTTTGCTATGGACTCAACCAACACTTACAAACCAAACTGATCCGTGATGGTCCTCGAGGGTCCTTGAGTGAGTTCCTTGATTATGCCCTTCAGGTGAGTGGTTCTGCATTCACTGTGGGAGTTTCAGAAGAGGAACACTGCACTTCCGCAGTACCCACCAGTCCACTCATTCCAGCCACAGACCTGCGTCCAGAGATTGCTCCGGCCACTGACCAACGTCCAGAGAGGACTCCGCCTCCTGTCACGAGTCCAGAGAGGGCTCCGCCTCCAGTCACGAGTCCAGAGAGGACTCCGCCTCCAGTCACGAGTCCAGAGAGGACTCCGCCTCCAGTCACCAGTCCAGAGAGGACTCCCTCTCCTATCCCGAATACAGGGAGGACTCCGACCGGGCCACCTGCTCAGTCTGCTCCACCGTGGGGTTTTTCAAGACCCTCTACACTGCTGTGGTGGTCGTCTGCTCCGCCGTGGGGCTCTTCAAACCCGTCTGCACTGCTGTGGTGGTCGTCTTCTCCACCGTGGGGGTCTTCAACCTCGTCTGCTCCGCCGTGGGGGTCTTCAACCTCGTCTGTGATTTTGTGGAGGTCGTCTGCTCCACCCTGGCTGCCTGCTCTGCCTACGCAGGCCTGGTCATCTGCCCGGCCTGCTCCGCCCTGGCCGCCTAATTCACCCTGTCTGCCTGCTCTGCCTGCGCCAGCCTGGTCATCTGCTCAGCCTGCTCCACCCTCATCATCTGTCCAGACTGCTCCATCCTGGTTATCTGCCCAGCCTGCTCCATCCTGGCCTCCTGCTCTGCCTCAGTCTCCAGGCCCTCTTCCACTCCACGGGCCTGGCCCTCCATCCCGCCCCCAGGTCCGCCTCCGCTCCACCTCCCTCCTTGACAATTTTAGGAGCGTCTGGAAGCCCCTCCTTTGAGGGGGGGCTATGTCACAATCACCAGTGAGAGTGCCCCTGATTACCACCTGAGGGCACTCCACCCCGGACTTGTCACTTCATCATAAACTACATTACCCATAATCCTTTGCCCAGACTCATCTTCACTCATTGTTTGCACCTGTGTCTCATCACCTCATTACCCCATTACCCCAGCCTATATAAACCATGTTCACTCTATCATTAACTGCGAAGACTTGTTTGTCTATACTGCATTTCTGAGCATTCTCCCTGGTTTCATGTCTCTTGGTTTTAGATTTCTTGCCTGTTCCGTGGATTACCCGTTTGGCTGTCTCTCCTGCTTTGTTTGCCTGTTTGGACTGCTTGCCTGTGTATGACCTTTTGCTTGTTTTTGACTACGATTGTGGATTACCCTTTCAATAAAGCTGCGTTTGGATCCTCAACCATTTAAGTCTCGGAGCAGTACGTTACAGTTATGCTGACGATACTCAGCTCTATATTTCTTCACGCCCTGAAGAAACTTACCAATTCACAAGATTAACGGAATGCATAGCTGATATAAAACATTGGATGACCAGTAATTTCCTGCAACTCAATTCAGAAAAAAATGAATTTTTAATTATTGGACAAAAAAGCTCCACAAGTAGTAACCTAGAATACTGTCTAACACTTGATGGCTTCTCTGTCAAGTCCTTGTCGTCAGTTAGGAACCTGGGTGCAGGGGCGTAAATTTCATCTAACAATTGGGGGGGGGACAATAAACATGAAATTTCTCAGGAGTAAATTTTGAAAGAGACACAAATAATACAGCCAAAATCATACTTGTAAAGATGTGTACCACAAAAATGTGGCTTATTTGGCATTTTGGTGCACTGAAAAGCTGATCTAATGTCCGTTTTTTCTTTTCTCTGTCATTTTATCTGACAAACATCACAAAGCGATAGTTGTTTAAATAAGAGTAAGGTTCACCACGCAGTCATATTATAATTATTAAATTATCTTGCATCCTCCACATAGTATTGTATACTATGATATTCAGATATTTAGATATTCAACTGCAGCAAGCCCTCTGATCTGCCACTTATTATCATATTGATCAAAACCAAACACAGATCTGACAGAGCGGCCGTGCGCATATACTTTCGGTTTAGAATTAGCGCCAATTTGGGGGCGGGTTCCTTGAATTTTGGGTTCATTAGCCTATTATTTTTAATGAAAAACACAACAACAAAACAGTACAATGACACACTCCCTTAAATAGGCGCTTTTACATTTCGCTTTGAAACCAAATCTTCCGCAATCATCTTGTCTGTCAGCTCTCGTGATGAAATCTGACCTCTGTCCTTCTGGTTTTGTGCCGCGAGTCGCGTTCGGGTCGTGCTGTATTGAGCAGAACCATTCAGTTTTTAAATGTTGTGTCTGTTCTCTAACTGAACTAAATTATTTTATTACTATAAAAATTAAAACGACGGTGGCCCGGGGTGGTGCCACGGTGGGCAAGTGATGTTAACAGTGTTTTGCCTAATCTGTATTGAAGAGAAAATAATCACTTCATCTGATGTTTAAAGTGAATAAAATAGCCTTGACAGCTTACTGGTGTTTCACAACTGCTTTCTGACGAGCTTTGTTCTCTCCCCAAACTTGTGTGGTAGTTTTTTACGGTCTATTGAGAATGAGGAGATGTCGTCACGACACAGCGCCCCGCCCCCAAATATCACGGCATCCTCCCCCTTCCACCATTTTGGGGGTATGCCCGCCAGGTAATGGATTCGGACAGAAACTGGAGAAGAGATATGCTGATGATTATTGTGTACATAGTTTTCGAAACTCAACTGAACATGAAGTTTTAATCCATCCAAGCCAATCTGAGAAAGCAGCGGCTGGTAAACGTACGCCATTATTTTTTGGTCTTATTTAGTTTTGGTCTAAACTAATGATCGCGATGCTGAAGTTTGAGACACCTAATGAATACTAACCTTTATTTATTTGTATTAAACATGTTGATCACTATCCTGTCATTTTTCATTGTCAGTCATTTTACTGTATGTTATAAACATGTTTATGCCCAAAACGCTTAATTAATATTCAAGGTAGGCCTAGTTGACTGTCATTTTCCTCTACTATGTGCATCACTGTTTAAGATTAATTCAATATTTTACATTGTTAACATTACATTCATTTAATGCACGTACCGAGCATTCATTCTACTTAAGATTATTATTCACGTCGGCACTAATGATGTTCGACTTCGCCAGTCGGAGATCACCAAAATTAACATTAAAGAGGTGTGTGAACTCACTAGTACGATGTCTGAGGCTGTTTTTTGTTCTGGACCGCTCCCGGCAAAAAGGAGTGATGAGATAGTTAGCAGACTATCATCACTCAATGGCTGGTTGTCTAAGTGGTGTCTGCAAAATAACATAGGGTTCATAGACAATTGGAAAAGTTTTTGGGGCAGACCTGACCTGTTGAAGAAGGATGGCATCCATCCCTCTTGGGGTGGTGCCGCTCTTCTCTCTAGTAATCTGGCACATAGTCTTAGAGCTAAACCTTGACTCACTAGGGCCCAGGTCAGGAAGCAGACAAACTGGCTAAACCGACCGTCTGCTAGCTGTCTCACGTTACCGGAGTCAGATAAATCCCAGCACATAGAGACTCTTTCACCTAGATATTATCATATAGAGACTGTGTCTGTTCCCCGAATTAGTAAATACAAAAAAACATCAAAACCATTCAACAGTAAAAATTTAATTGACGTCCAACAAATAAACAAAAGATATAATACAGATGAACAATTGATAAAGATTGGGTTGCTGAATATTAGATCCCTTTCCCCAAAAGTGCTTATTGTTAATGATATTATTACAGATAATAATCTAGATGTGCTGTGTTTGACAGAAACCTGGCTAAAACCTGACGACTACATTACCTTAAATGAGTCCACCCCCCAAGATTATTGTTATAAACATGAGCCGCGTCTGAAAGGTAAAGGGGGAGGGGTTGCTGTAATTTATAATAATATCTTCAGTATTACTCAGAAGTCTAGTTTCAAATATAATTCCTTCGAAGTTTTGGTGCTTTATGTAACGCTATGTAGTGTACATGACAAAACCTGTTTAACATTTGTGTTAGCTACTGTATACAGGCCACCTGGGCATAATACAGACTTTATCAAAGAATTTGCTGATTTTCTATCAGAGTTAGTACTGGCCGTAGATAAAGTACTAATTGTTGGTGATTTTAATATCCATGTAGACAATGGAAACGACGTATTGGGATTAGCATTTAAAGACACACTAAACTCTATTGGAGTTAGGCAACACGTGTCAGGAGCCACTCATCGCCATAATCATACTTTAGGCCTAATATTGTCACATGGAATAAATGTTGATACCGTTGAAATTCTGCAGCAGAGCGATGACATCTCAGATCATTACTTAGTATCATGTATACTTAATTTAGCTAAGGTTGCAAAGCCGCCCCCTCGCTTTAAAAATGGCAGGACAATCACTGCCGCTACTAAAGATTGCTTTTTAAATAATCTCCCTCATCAGTATCATCTGCTCAGCATCCCAGATAGTATAGAAGAACTCGATGTTGCAACAGAAACTATTGACTCTCTCTTTTCCAGTACTTTAGACACAGTTGCTCCTCTGCGCTTAAAGAAGATTAAAGAAAATAGTCCAACGCCGTGGTACAACGAGCACACCCGGGCCCTTAAAACAGCAGCCAGAAAAATGGAGCGCAGCTGAAAGAAAACAAAATTAGAGGTATTTCGTAATTCGTGGAAAGAGCACATGATCACATACAGAAAGGCTGTAAAAACTGCTAGATCTGCTTATTTCTCAACTCTCTTGGAAGAAAACAAACACAACCCAAGGTATTTATTCGATACAGTGGCTAAATTAACCAAAAATAAAGCTTCAACTTCTGATGATTGTAAACAGCACAGCAGTAATGACTTTATGAACTTCTTCACATGTAAGATTGATAATATTAGGAAAAAAAATTTAACCATGCAGCCGTCTAATACAGCATCACATCAGACAGAGCATTGTAGTGTCACTGAGGAAAAATTACACTCATTCACTGCTATAGGAGAAGAAGAATTGGCTAAACTCGTTAAATCATCAAAATCGACAACATGTATGCTCGACCCTATACCAACTAGGCTATTAAAAGAGATGCTACCAGAGGTCATAGATCCTCTTCTTAATATCATTAATTCATCTTTGTCATTAGGATATGTACCGAAAACTTTTAAGTTGGCTATTATTAAACCACTTATTAAAAAAACCGCAACTTGATCCTACAGATTTAGTCAATTATAGATCAATCTCAAATCTACCCTTTCTGTCAAAAATACTTGAAAAGGCAGTGTCTTCACAATTATGTTCCTTTTTAGAAAGCAGTGCCGATCCTGACCTCCCTGGGGCCCTAAGCAAAATTCTGCTAAGGGGCCCTCTAACTGACCCGTGACGCCGTGAGCTATGTAAACCATTTGCCATTGCCACACAGTCACACCTGACACTTCAGTGATCCCAATACAATCCTCCCTCCTTTAAACAAAACAGTCGCAATACAGAATGAGGTTCAAACAAACAATATTTATTGAATAGAGTATTTCCTATAGAATATTAAGACAACAAGTGAATATTATTAAGTAAGTGAATATTAACGTAAACATAAATAAGAAGAAAATAATAAATTATAACTCTGAGCTTTGGCTTTTGGGATTAACTTAGGTTCTCTCTACAGCCTGGGCATTTTCGGCATCAGTATGGGCAACACCAGTCTATTTTATTTAATATTATTAGTATTAGCTATTATTGACTAACTATTAGTAAAAATAATCAAGAATTCACATTGCAAATAGTAAAAAAATGTAATGCTTGATATCAAAAATGCATAAACTGTGAATGAATAAAAGCTAAAATGGCTTGCCATAGCATGTTAAAGTTTTTTTTTTTTTTTTGTAATACATATGGTGAAGCAATTCTTGATTTATGGTTATTATTAACTGAGGGATGTGCATCCACACATTGACCAGTAGGCTATGTCCAGCTAATCAACATTTTAAATTCAATATAGCCTATAAATCAAGTCAATCACTGTCAAATTATCAATACATTGCTTTCCATCTTGCATAATTAGTGCAGTGCAGTTGTATAGAGTTTTTAACTACACACCCAGCAAACACAAAACGTTTTTACAACGTTGCTGTGTTTGCTGGGCATTGACTGAGACTAGATAATCAGTGTCTTGTTTTAAAAGTATGTATGTATAATGTGCACTTTTGATGAGGAGTGCCATCATTCACGCCCATATATTGTACAGTCTGTCTGGTCTCCACATATATTTCTGCTTGAAAAATGTGCATTTCATTTCGTGCATATGAATGAACGCATGATAACACACGTGACGCGGTTATCTTTTCCGAGCTGCAGTAAACAAACACCGTTGCACTTTGTCGTTTATCAAAAACAAACGTAATAAATAATTGTATTTTACTCTCACTTTTGTCAGGCACAAAGTGATGCAAGAGATGCACTGCCTGCCTGTTCAGCTAGGTTAGCAAGACCGAAAAAACACAACAGAAATGCACATAAACTTTACTTTGCTGACATCAAACTTAGAGAGAAGACAAGTTTACCTGATTGTTGTTCCCGCAGTTCACTTTCATGGGTTTTTTTTTTTTTTTCTCTTTTCATGACCAGAAGGATAGTTTCGCTTCATTTTGTCATGGATGTTGTAAACATTAATTGACGGTGACGTGACGCGCAATGACACGGGAGGAGGCGGGGCCTTGAGTAATTTGCGGGGCCCTACGCAGCTTGCGTAGTGAACGTATAGGGCTGATCGGCTCTGTTAGAAAGAAATGGTATCTGTGAGGATTTCCAGTCAGGATTTAGACCGTATCATAGCACTGAGACTGCTCTCGTCAGAGTTACAAATGATTTGCTCTTATCATCCGATCGTGGCTGTATCTCTCTATTAGTGTTACTCCATCTTAGCGCTGCATTTGATACTATCGACCACAACATTCTTTTGAAAAGACTCGAAAATTATGTAGGTATTAGTGGAATTGCATTATCATGGTTTAAATCATACCTATGCGACCGTTATCAGTTTGTAGTAGTAAATGAAGATATGTCACACCGATCGCAAGTTCAGTATGGAGTACCACAAGGCTCAGTGCTAGGACCGCTACTCTTCACCCTGTACATGCTACCACTGGGAGATATCATTAGGAAGCATGGCGTTAGTTTTCATTGTTATGCTGACGATACTCAGCTCTATATTTCTTCACGCCCTGAAGAAACTTACCAATTCACAAGATTAACGGAATGCATAGCTGATATAAAACATTGGATGACTGGTAATTTCCTGCAACTCAATTCAGAAAAAACTGAATTTTTAATTATTGGACAAAAAAGCTCCACAAGTAGTAACCTAGAATACTGTCTAACACTTGATGGCTGTTCTGTCAAGTCCTCGTCGTCAGTGAGGAACCTGGGTGTGCTCTTTGATACCAATCTTTCGTTTGAAAGCCACGTTTCTAGAACCAGGAAGTATGACCATATTAGCCCAGTTCTGTCAACACTGCACTGGCTGCCTATTAAACATCGCATAAATTTTAAAATCTTACTTATTACTTACAAAGCACTAAATGGTTTAGCTCCCCAATACTTGAGCGAGCTCTTAACATATTATACTCCATCACGTCTACTGCGGTCTCAAAATTCTGGCCAGTTGATCATACCGAGAATATCCACATCAACTGCAGGCGGTCGATCGTTTTCCTATTTAGCACCTAAACTCTGGAACAGTCTTCCTAACATTGTTCGGGAAGCAGACACACTCTGTCAGTTTAAATCTAGACTAAAAACACATCTCTTTACTGTGGCATACACATAAAACACTTTTTCAATGAAATGATTGTTAGGCTGCATTAACTAGGTCAGCCGGAATCGGGAACACTTCCCATAACACCTGATGTACTCGTTACATCATCAGAAGAATGGCATCTACGCTAATGATAGTCTCTCTGTTTTATCCCGAGGTTTACTGCAGTCAGCCGGATCCGGGCCGTATCCAGTTCAGATGGTGGACCTGCGCCCAGAGAAGACCAACACAGGACCCCGAAGTGTCTGGGAGACCGTGATTAGACTCCCCCTGCAACTGCCTCATCGACACGGCATCTCAATAAACCCGTCTCCGGCGTGTTGACTCAGATTGTTCGAATATTACAATTAAATAATACTTAAATCGATATGTCATCCTCAATAAACCCGTCTCCAGCGTGTTGCCTCCGATCATTCGAATATTGCACTTTAATAATTATTTAATCAACATCATCCTCAATAAACCCGTCTCCAGCATGTTGCCCCCGGTCCCTCGAATATTCTGATCTATTATGACCTCCGAGCTGTAAAACTGCCAGAATAATAATAATAATAATAATACGCTGTTTGTTAATTGGCCAGAGGAGAACTGGCACCCCGACTGAGCCTGGTTTCTCCCAAGGTTTATTTTTCTCCATTAGGTCACCTAATGGGGTTTTGGTTTCCTTGCCACTGTTGCCTCTGGCTTGGCGTGCTCAGTTGGGGACACTAAATTTTTCAACTAAACATCGAAATACATCTACATAATAAACTAAATTAACCATTTAAACTAAATTACTGATCAAATTATTGATCTAAAGCCCACACTGTCACTGTACGATACTTGAAATTTTTCCAGAATGGCTATACAGCTGAATAAAATTATGCTGCATTATTTTCCTGTTTAACACTGTAAAGCTGCTTTGAAACAATCTACATTGTTAAAAGCGCTATATAAATAAAGTTGACTTGACTTGACTTAAGAAGGCTGGAATAAAAGCACCAGCGCACACAAACGATCATTTTAATTTTTTGTCAAATTCATTTAAAAATGTAAACTCAACAGGTATAAAATATGATCACTAAGAGAAAAAAACTGCTAATGAGGACGAGCACTGGACTGCTGCAGGATAGTGGGGAGATATATTTATTTATTATTCAAATTGCACAGGAAATATATTTATAGAAACATTTCAGTGCAAGGTGGTAAAGAGTTCGGAGTTCCGCCGTGGCAGCTCGTAGGTCAAAGTTTTTGATATCAGCCAGCTTCTCTAAATACCTCAGCTTGGCGCTGGTAGTAAGTTTCTCCCTGTAAGAGACCTCTTCTTCTCCATTTCTTCAAAGTTTTCTCGTAATTTATCCGCTTAAACGCTGCGATGATAATTCCTCGAGCCGTCTTTCCTGCTCTGAACTCTGTATCGCTCTTACAATGTTGCCCCTGGCAACCGATAGCGTGGGATCCCAAAATGGTGGACGGGCTCAGACTCCGCCCAATTTGTCACGTGACAGCAAGCGACCATGACGTATCTCCTCATTCTAAATAGGTAACATTAGTTGAGGTGCGCGGTGGATCAAACCACTGTGGGGCAAGGGGTGGACTCAAAATGTTTCTAAACTTAAAACGCATTTTTTGTCCCTTTTGCGTTTGTATTGTTTTACTACTTACACTTTTATTTTAAGCATATATCATTATATAATTTACAATACTCAGCATGGTTTTTAGGGGGGACAGCCCTCAGATTGATAAACTGATTGATTGATACTCAATAAACCCGTCTCCGGCCTGATGGGTCCAATCTTTCGAATATTGCTATTTAATAATTGTTTAATAAATACGTCATCCTCAATAAACCCGTCTCTGGCATGATGACTCAGATCTTTCAAATATTGCAATTTAATAATTGTTTAATCAATACATCATCCTCAATAAACCTGTCTCCGGCGTGTTGCCTCTGGTCTTTTGAATATTCCGATCTAATATGACCCCTGACCTGTAAAGATGCCAGAATAATAATCATATGCTGTTTGTTAATTGGCCAGAGGAGAAATGGCAACCCGACTGAGCCTGGTTTCTCCCAAAGTTTATTTTTCTCCATTAGGCCACCTGATGGAGTTTTGGTTTCCTTGTCACTGTCGCCTTTGGCTTGGCTTGGCTTGCTCAGTTGGGGACACAAAATTTTCAACTAAATATACAAATAAATTGAATTAGTAAACTAAATTAACCATATAAACTATAAATTACTTATCTAATGCCCACATTGTCACTGTATGATAATTGAAATGAGTTAGATGACATCACCGTTTTTTCCGGCTGCCGAATAAAATTCTGTTGCATTATTTTCCTGTTTAACACTGTGAAGCTGCTTTGAAACAATCTGCATTGTAAAAAGCGCTATTTAAATAAAGTTGACTTGACTAAAACCAGTCTGTTTTGGATAACTGCGTCTCTGATTCGCTTAATTTCCTCATTTACCATTGTTAAAGCATACTCCGTGCTATTAGCTATAGCTAGTACAGTCCATGCTAACCCATTAATTTTGTTTATCGTCACTGCTGTTCCCACCACCAGGAAAATAGACCGACCCACATTTGCCACTGCATGAAAAGTTTTTTCAGCTGAGAGACCGGGCGGAGGTGTGATGCCTCTAATTAGCATATGAATAGCAGCGAAACCAGAGAGTCAACGGCCTGACTTGAATTTACTCACTCAGTATTGGCTGAGGCCACTACTTTTAAACAAGAAAAATCCCTCGTGATTGGTTGGCAGATCACTGCAAACCAATCATTATTGGTCCCCCTGGCTCATTATAAATGTAAACCCCAATAATAATAATAATAAATATATAATAAATATATAATTTATGTTGTAATAATTTATGTTTTATATTAATGTTATTGTGCTATGAAGTATTCATACCATCAAGGAATATATATATAATATTATTGTTAAACACACAACTATGCAGCATTACTGTGCAGCAGTAATGTCTCCTAATGTAATGTAAAGTTCGGCGAGCTCCAGGCTGCGAGAGGGCGGTGGCCGCACAATCCATCCAGACACCCGTCAACAATGCCGTCTTCCTCGTCAGACATGAGTTCAATGGTCACGGACTTCCAAATGTCCATCTCATCCTCAGCCAGCACACTCTCGCTTCCAGCAACTGTAATACAATCCATAAAGACAATAAGCAACCTGAAAAATACTCACATTGACAAAAAACGGATCTAATATAATAAATCTTACCCTTTTTCTTCTCCCTTTTTCTTCTTTGATCGACTCCGAGCTAAACTTCGCA
Source organism: Gobio gobio (assembly GCF_949357685.1). Lineage (NCBI taxonomy): Eukaryota > Metazoa > Chordata > Actinopteri > Cypriniformes > Gobionidae > Gobio > Gobio gobio. The sequence continues at coordinate 32,054,839 of NC_137099.1, read as the reverse complement.
GTTTCCGCCTGCGATGTAAGTTCAGGTTGTTTGTATCTGAAGCTCCGGCGTGTCGATTCATAATACGTCTTACAGGCAGCTGGAAAACAATTACATGAGTCTGGTATTAATAAAAACAGTCACGGTAAAATTAAACAAGGAATGAGAAAAACATTAGACGTTATACTTACACACAATGTCGTCGTGATCAGCGGTTAAATCTGGACTCGCGGTAATAGCTCTAAGCAGATAAGAGGTCACGGCTTCGTTATGAGGCGAGGATAGTCTGTGTAAACAAAATGTGCAGTTTTAAGCTCGGATCTATTAACGCATCCATTTCCTTATACAGTTAAATAAAAGCATATTCTTTAAATCGTAAGGTTACATTACCCATGCTGTGGTTCATAGCGCCTGCAGTTTGCCTCAGAGTTGTGAAGACGAAGACAGCCTCCTGAAAATGAGTCCAAAAAGTTGGTCGCGTCCATGCAGAGGAGTTGAAGACGGCGTCCTGTCATTGTTGATCACGAAAAAGGAAAGCAGCAAAAACATAGGAAATGTAAAAAAAAAAAAAAATTTAAAGCTCGGCCATGACCTCGCACGTGATTGGACTACTATGGAACGCGCCCGGGGCCAAATCTCTTTATACGAAACGCGTGACTTTTGACCGTGTCAACACGCACTGTTTGTCCGCGTCAACGCAGCAATTTTTTACGTGTTTCTTTTGTATGTGTAGACACGCACATTCTGGTCGTGTAACAGGCATACACTCACAGTCGACGCACAGTTTTAACATGTTAAGAAGACACATTTGAACGTGTTTCTTAAAGCAGCACTAGGTAGTTTTTGCTCTCGGGGTCCCCCTACAGTTGGGAAACAGTATTGTCCTCTACTACTGTCGTAAACTGTCATTCTACATCAGTGGATGCATTGCACGTGCATTTGTTGACATGACAACCATGATAGCCCTGAACACTGCAGGAGGAGTTCACCTGTCTATGGAGTTCACATGCAGGTGTTCTGCTTGAGCCGCGTGTGAAATGTCTTCATCCCAGGTACAGTGGCATATGTTCAGCATGTCATACGATTATAATTTCATGGGTTTTATTTTTTTCAAACGCCAAATGATCGCGATGCTCACGTTTACAAGCCAGCGTCATTATAGTAGCCTAGTCTATTGTTTCCCGTTTTACAGAATCTATATGATACTTCAATTCAATGTTTGAGTGGTAGGTAATCACCATATATCGTCAATATTATAATATCAAGCTACCATAGATGAATCTGCAAATGTGAAAAATCGATTTGCATTATAGCTTGAGGCAAGACAAATAAACCAATATCACAGACATGTTAGGTATCCTAAAATATGATTTTGTACGTCTTATCATATGTATTTACTTGCAAGAATGTAGCCCCTCCTCCTCCAGCTCACGCCCGCGAGCAAACGCCGGCCCAATGTTGATCCTCGTCCTGCCTTTAATCCGATCACTTTCTCGTTTCCTCTTTTTGCTTTCCTCCGACAAAACCTTTGCTTTCTTATTTTTCTGTGCTGCTTCGGCCATGACTATAACATTCGGCAAACAAATAATAGTTTGGCTCGCACGTCCGAATTTAAGGAAGTGGGGGTGGTGGTGGAAGTGATGTATATGCCTTCTTTTTTTCTCTGGTTACTACCCGAAACCCGAAGTTTAAAAGTACGATTAAAAATGATACAGACCCCGTCAGGCTATGGCAGACGTGTCATTCAACCTATTGTAAGTCGATGTATCATCACAAGAGGTTTCAAAATATATTATAAAGGTTGAAAAGTTACCTAGTGCTGCTTTAATGCGCACATTCTGTACATGTCGAAGTGTAATATTTTTTTTTTTAAAGCAGACTTACCTTTAGATGTAGCCTAGGCTACATACATATTAATATAAGATATTAATTAATTGCTTAACTGACCACTGTGCTAGAGTAAAGTAGCCTAATGTTACAATGTATATTAAGTAAATGCTTAATATTATACAATTATTATAATTTATCTATATGGGTTATTGTTTGTTTTTTAAAGTTAGGCTATATATAATTTCTAAAAGTATATATAGGCTAATTTTTTATAGGCTAATAGTTTGTTGTATAGTTTGTTTATACTGTTCTGTCTCTGTTTTGTTTCCAGGAACATCTGATGAGTGCTATAATAAAATGACTTCATTATTTTTAAAATATGTTTTGATATTCATTTTATTTATATTATTAATATTTTATTTACCCATAAACGTGTCTTTAGGAAGCCATAAGTTATAGAGACAAGAATAACTTTTGCCATTTAAATGCCACATTAATTTACTGAGGACCTATACAGCCAATGATCATGTGTGAAAACACTTATACATAAATTGATCACTTAGAAATCAAAACTCAGGTTTGAGAAAGAAAGAATATGCATACAACAAAATATTTTCAGATTTTCATAGCAGCTTCAGTAACAAGTTCAAAACAAATTCTGCTGTAAACCGGCTCAAGCCAATATAGTGTCAATATTCAGCTCAAGTGACTTCAGTGTTGATTCCGTTCAGTTGATTTCAGTTCAACTGTAAAATTCCTCAGTTGTGCATATTTGTGTGTAGTTAGATATATGCAAAAACAACATTTTTGGAAGAGTTAAAATAGTTTTGCACAAAGTGTTGCTTTTGCAAGCGATGTCTGATGTTTTGCATGTTGTGTGTTTTGTGTGTAGAGTTACAAGAAATGGAGCCATATTTTCAGAAATTGTGTGTAAGCAATTAGATAAAACTGTAAATGAATCCAGTTTATTTTAGTTCAGGACTCATAGTCCAGGTGTTAGTAATCTGTGCTTAATCTTTGTTCCAGGCAACAATTTTTTAACTCACGATTAACTAGATTAAGGCCTACTCTTTGCATAATTTAAACCCTGTCCAGGAAATCACCTCTTGAAAATCTGCATTGATAATTCATAAAATGTGGTGTGAGCTCAATTTAAATGACAATTACAGAAAAACACAATCTGACTTAACTATTAACACACAAACTTGTACTTTTCACATTTATGATTAATTGCCATTTAGAAATCATTCACAGTGCAGGGTGGAAAAATTAATTTTGGTATGTAAACTGTATGCTTTACTTGATTTATTTGTGTGCTTTGGTTCATTGCATCACATAACCTCTCTAAAGGTTGAAGACATGAACTGCTGTCCTGTATTTGTTTTTACATAACATTGGTTATTGCTAATGACATACAGAGTAATTAATCTACACTGTGAGCCCAGACAAGTTGTATCTACTTAAAAAATTGGAGCAAACTGGTTGCCCTAAAAATGTAGTAATGTGAACTAAAACGAGTACATTTAACTTAAAATGTTTTAGTTAAAAAAATTCAGAACCTAGATAAAACTCCCCCTGCTGCTACTCTGATTTGCATTTGTGTAGCTCACAGCATGTTCATTTACATGATAAAGCCTCCCCTAGAATTAAGGGGAGGGGGGGTCATGGGGGGACAACTGCCAAGCAAGGCCCACGTCAATTTCTGACAATTTACGGCAGTTTTCGGTGTTACCTGCAAATTGCCGTGCACAGTCGTAAACCTGAAGTTCCACGGCAATCTACAGTGCCACATACTGACGAAAATCCCACTTTTCATGCAGTGTGCTCCAGGTGCTGTCCATGGATCTGACAAAACATAACGATTATATCTATCTGGTAAAGTCCCCATTACAGAATTAACATCTCTTTTTTTTCTATTCTTTTTCTTACGTTCATCACCCGGTAAATACACAGATTGTCAAATTCAAGTTCTCTGCTGTTTGGTTCTCATCTTTTCAGAGAGACCGTTGCTTGTGATCTCACGATAGGTTCTAACTTAAAGATTGGTTACTTCAGCACCACTCTTGGCAGATGTTCCTGCTCCTGTGTTGATAATGACAGTTGATGTTTGATCTCTGCCAGCACAGACATGTGCTTCCTGCTGAGGAGCAGACAAGAGGTTGTCCTGGCTCCTCCTCCTCGATCACTGATGGAACCTTTCTGCAGTGGCTTGCATGAACGCACACCGCCCTCTCAGCCACTTTTATGGCGGTATGCGTTGTTAGGAGGATTTGGTAAGGCCCCAGCCACCTTTTCGCCTTCCAGCTCTTCCGCCCGTTGTCCCGTATCACCACGAAATCACCTGGTTTGATGTCATGTTAATGAGTCCCAGCTGGTTTCCCTAAATTTTACCTGCACACAGACCTTAGACAACAGAGAAGACATTTCTTTTGCAATTATTTACAATTCTATTGATGTAAGCTATTGTTTACCCCCTTCCATTCCCATGAATCTCAAATGGGCTCAGATTTACTTGAGGCCTTTTCTCGTTTTCATGTATATCAATACGCATCAAGATGCGAAAATTTTCAGCAAATATTGTAACCCCCCTTATAAACTTTCATTTGAGTACCATTTCCCCTTTGGCTGCAGGCTCGCCCACGCAGCCATTTATCATAATCATCGAAAGTTTTGTCGGGGTAAACAATGCTTGCCATCACTACTCGTCCAGATGCCATTTTGCACAGTGCAGTAGCACTGTTCCCATCGCTGCTTTTCTCTGGTCCTGAGTTGTTTATAAAGAAAACAAAACATTTGTGTTTACTTCAGATAATAAAAAACATTCTGGCTGCGCTTCCACGGACTTCACAGCTGCGTCTGTTCACACGGTTTCCAGCTGAAATAAAGTCTTTCTTGTCAGTTACGCTGCGCATTTACAGATAGCAACCTGGCCAGTCAAGAAAATTTTGTCTAGCAGATTAGACACAAAAGAAGCATTCTTAATTGTGCACCCATCAGACTTTAAAATGTTCTTGTGTTTCCACAGCGCCCCAAAATCGTGCTCAACCCCGAACTCATAACTCAAATCTTTTAAATCATTTCACTCTTACCCTCCATCAGCTTGCATTCATCTGTTAAGCTATGAACCCCAGTCTTAACTAGAAGGTTTCCCAAAACATACTAAAAATATCCTATAAAATTAAAGATAAATCCATATTTCATCTCTGGAAGCCAGGCTAAGTGAGTAAGCACTGTTACTGCACTCCTGGCATGTTAGGGGTGTGTGATACCTCTAAAATCCAAAAACACGACACCTTGTTGCTATTAAGTGTTTAGCGACACATCACATCCCTAGGCCAGACCCTGAGTCACTTCTCAGAGAGAGACTAAATACTTTAGAAAACATATATGAAGAAACAAACAATCAGTGGTTCTCTTGATTAATCAAAATCATAGCAGACCTTTTTGGGGTTCAAAACAATAGTGGTCCAACTCAAACTAAACGATAAACCATCCTTCAGTTTACATTTGTGCTTTGCCCACAGTTCAGAGGACACCTCTGCCCATGCAGGGCGTATGTTCAAAGCACAAATGTCTGTCATGCACTGATTCTCTTTTGTGTGTCTGCCAATGGGGTTCACTTTGCTCTCTACCTCAATTTCATGCTTACATTCAGATCTAAATGCCCACAGTTTCTCACTGTGCATCACATTCTTATCAACCTTCCTCCAGTTATTTGTTTCAACACCATTCTTCACAAACCACCCTGTTCTTTTTAAACTTACTATTTCCAACAGACCCATTCTCACTTATCATAGCCCACATCATATTTAACCATTAATGAACATAAATCTAAATTTGTTGATGTTAAATACACTTCATCAAAATGACAGTTATCAATTCGTATTACATTCAATCAGCTCGTTCACTCATCTTTATCTCGTGACATTATACTTAATCATACTCAATACCCAATTTTTTTTATCAAAATCTTTTCAGTTCCTGTTATCAGTAAACCATTCAAAATCAATTCATCAGGGCTTTCTTTTAAAGTACTATTTTCTCCATGCCCTGTCCATTAAAACTCTTTAGACGTACGCTCCAATTGGCCCAAAATCTTTAACCTCTTAATTCATGTCATTTGGCAGTGATACTTATCATCAAATCCTCACCTTGCCACTTACACCAAAATTGTTATAATTTTACCAAGAACTTACAAATTTATATGGCCTTCCATTTCCCTTTAAATTTGTGCTTTTAAGTCATCAGTTTCTTTAAAGCTGCCTTAAAACAATCTGTATTTTGAAAGGCATTCATAGTTCAATATATATATATTTATTAACTAATATAACTAATTTGTCTTCAGGTGTTCATAAATTGTTCATAAAATGTGTCCGACATTTTAATTTAAAAATATTAATCTCTGTGGCTATCTCTTTTTGTTTTAACTTGTAACATTATTCCTCTATCAAATAGGTAGTCTTCAGATTCAACAAAAATATGATTATTATTGTCTCAGTGCCACTTACCTGCTCTGCAGGAAACAAAATATTTCTATTACCCATATCTCAATCCCAGTCACACAGAAAGCCTTCTCTACCTGCTCCTTCTACAGTACATATAAAGGGTACATTTGCCATTCTTAATCAATTTACATTATTTAAACTCCGACCCTCTGTTGAATTTATACAAGGGTGTTAAACCCATGATGGACGGCAATCTTTAACTATTCCACTTTAACATATGCACTAATCCAAAGATTAATTCAAAACAACATCATAAATGACAAAGTAGTCATAATTACCATTAACAGACAGAGCTGGATACCAATCTATTTAAAGCTCCTCCATGTTCTGGATGATCTTTTCACCAGATTCGCACAGAATAATCAGCTTCTTTAGCGTTTGTTGTTTCACTTAACTAACCCATCTGTAATGATAAAAACACTAATTCCAGTGGTTAATGGCACCCTACACTCAATCAGGACACATAAATATGAACTGCTCATTCTCAAAATGTGCTTTTATATGGTCTCTTAACCAGTTTCAAATCGTGTCTGTTCATTAGTAATTTATTTTTAGAAAAGTTAGCTGGGTTGTTTTGTTCTAAATATCATTGTTTTTGTTTTGTCTCAGCTTTAACTCTCTCTCTCTCTCTCTCTCTCTCTATCTCATGTTAAAATCATTAACCCTTAATTCATTAATCCTTCACAAACTGTTTAACTTTAAAATTAAAACATCTCCAATAAGTTATAAGTTATCTTTAGTTTATATACCTTTTTTATCCAGACCTTCTCTTTAAACTTCAAAAGCCGTCCTCATCTTACAGTATTTCTCAATTGCTAAAACACATTTCTTGAAACCTTCACCCATATTCTAAAAACTTTAAACACAAAACACAGTCTTTAAACTACATTCACAAAACCCCTGACTCTTCTGGCAAAATCAAACACTTGCCTCAAAACCATTTGATCGCTGCTCAAAATCAAATAATGCTTTCAAAACATAAACACAGCCAGTCAATATATAAACACTCATCAGCATTCATTAGACACTACATCAAAAAATTGAGAACACAGCGTCCAGGGCATGTAGTTACATAGAAAAAATGTTTATTGCATATAGAAAGTAATTTTGCCATAAATAAAAGTAAATAATTCACAGCAAATATATTCCATGAACAAGAACATGGTCTATCACAGTTGCCCGAATTTGATCTGAAATTAATATTCTTGCTCGTCGTTGTCCTTGTTCTCTTCCTCCTCCTCCTCGTCCACCACCTCTTACATGAACTCTTCCTCCTCTTCCTCCTCTGCCTCTCATATTGTTTCCATCCATTGTGGTATCAACACTCAACGTACCTGGTCCACATGTGTACTCTGAACTGGCTTATATTCTAGACAACTGATTTGATCACATCAATAGAAACAAGTGTGAACTATTTTGAGTTGTTGTGTGTAAACGATGACAGCTGTGTTGTAGTTGTGTTTAACTTTTGCCACATGTATGTACCATTTTGCAACACAGTGCAAAATGTGTTTTAGTGAGTAAGAATGTGTTTAGAGTTTTGCAAAAAGAGTGTATGAGATTTGCAAACAGTGTCTTAACTACCTGAACTTGTTTAAGGTTTTGCCTACAAAGTGACTGATTTGACAAATGGGTCAATGCCACTGAGCATTGGGTTCAGAGAATGGGGTTTAGTGTTTTAGCAATTGTGAAATACTGTAAAGCCATCACCAGGATTAAGACTATGATAGAGACATATTAGTTCAATATCATACAGTTTTACTGATACAAATTAATACATTTTGTTCTGTTCTCCACAAAGTTAATGACAATCACAGCTTGGTCTCGGCTGGCTCTTGAATGCCCCCCACCATCATAACTCTTTCCGTCAGGGTGTTCCCTGGCATTCAATGTATGCGGTTCTTGGTGAGCGGTATAGAGGGGCCATTATTAGGGCAGGCTCTGCTGTGTCCCGTCTGAACTCGGCCCCTATGAAACACAGCTCAGCTTCCCCCCCAAACACCCAGTGATGCTGCTGGCCTCACAGACCAAGGTTATTATAGTTTTTGCATTTTTAAAATAGTTTTTATTTTATTATCGTTTTCAATTTTGCAACAAATTTCAGTTTAGTTTTAGTTAGTTTTATCAATTATTTTGCTAGTTTTAGTTTAGTTTTTATTTTGTAAACACATTTCTATTTAGTTTTTATATATTTCGTTTCAGTTGTAGTTTTAGTAATTATAGTTTAGCAGAGTTACCAGAACAAAGTGTAGAGACCAAATCAAGATTTTTAATTTCAGCAAAGTTTTAATGTTTGCACCGATTAGAGTTTACTCTTATGCAGACATCTTAATAATATAAATAAAATAACGGAATACAGATTGTTTTGTTTAATGCCATGACGGCAGCTAAGGCTATATTCATGGCAAAACGTAATTACAAAAATACAAATATCCTATAAATACAACCAAGCAAACAAACACAACATGTCATATACAAGATTTTTTTAAATCAACTTATGATTAAAAAAAAATCCAAAACCTTTTCATGCATAATCTTACTAAATAAGTCCTTAAAGTGAAATAACTTGATAAAAGAGCATTCTTGTTTTAACCCAGGAAAGTCCAACAAAAAATGTTTAACGGAGAGGGGAATCTTACAAAACATGCATAAAGTTGGGTCTTTACCTTTAAGCAAAAAAGCTTGAGTCAAACTATGACCTATACAACAAAAAATGGTCCGAGATTGAACAAAGAACCAAATAAATGCAACGTAAAAATATGAAAGTAAAACTGATAAATTCCAGACAAACTCATTCATATTAAAGATGAAATATTGTTACATTTACATTTATGCATTTGGCAGACGCTTTTATCCAAAGCGACTTACAGTGCCCTTCGTACAGGGACAATCCCCCTGGAGCAACATGGAGTAAAGTGCCTTGCTCAAGGACACACTGGTGGTGACCGCTGGGATCGAACCAGCAACCTTCTGTGTATCAGTTCCATGGTTTAACCCACTGGACCACCATCATTGTTAAACAATTAAAAGATTATTTATTTAAAGAGCATTTCTTCAGTAGTACAATGTAGGCTAGCAGTGTGACCACAGCTAAAGTCATCTGACTACAGCCAACACAAACTGTTGTGAAGACAAGTGTGATTAAATAATGAAGTGTATATGCTGTGTGTGTGTGTGTGTGTGTGTGTGTGTGTGTGTGTGTGTGTGTGTGTGTGTGTGTGTGTGTGTGTGTGTGTGTGTGTGTGTGTGTGTGTGTGTGTGTGTGTGTGTGTGTGTGTGTGTGTGTGTGTGTGTGTGTGTGTGTGTGTGTGTGTGTGTGTGTGTGTGTGTGTGTGTGTGTGTGTGTGTGTGTGTGTGTGTGTGTGTGTGTGTGTGTGTGTGTGTGTGTGTGTGTGTGTGTGTGTGTGTGTGTGTGTGTGTGTGTGTGTGTGTGTGTGTGTGTGTGTGTGTGTGTGTGTGTGGGCATGTTTTTGTGAAATATCAGGACACAAATGTGTATAATGACATGGGTATGACATAGGTATTACAAAAAGAGGGTGAAATATGAGGACGTTCCCCATGTCCTCACTTTTCAAAATGCTTATAAATCACACAGAACAAGGTTTTTTTCACAGAAAGCGAACTGCACAGTGGACAAACAGGGAAAAACTTACAGGGAAAAACTTACTACCAGCGCCAAGCTGAGGTATTTAGAGAAGCTGATATCAAAAACGTTGACCCATACAAGCTGCCACGGCAGAACTCCGAACTCTTTACCACCTTGCACTGAAATGTTTCTATAAATATATTTCCTGTGCATTCTGAATAATAAATATATCTCCCCACTATCCTGCAGCAGTCCAGTGCTCGTCATCATTAGCAGTGTTTTTCTCTTACTGATCATATTTTATAGCTACCTGTTGAGTTTATATTTTTTAATTAATTTGACAAAAAATTTAAATGATCGTTTGTGTGCGCTGGTGCTTTTATTCCAGCCTTCTTAAGTAGAATGAATGCTCGGTACGTGCCTTAAATGGATGTAATGTTAACAATGTTAAATATTGAATTAATCTTAAACAGTGATGCACACAGTAGAGGAAAATGACAGTCAACTAGGCCTACCTTGAATATTAATTAAGCGTTTTGGCCATAAACATGTTTATAACATACAGTAAAATGACTGACAATGAAAAATGACAGAATAGTGATCAACATGTTTAATACAAATAAATAAAGGTTCGTATTGATCAAGTGTCTCACACTTCAGCATCGCGATCATTAGTTAAGACCATGACTGACACCCTGTGGTGAAATAATGCCGTACGTTTACCAGCCGCTGCTTTCTCAGATCGGCTTGGGTGGATTAAAACTTCATGTTCAGTTGAGTTTGGAAAACTATGTACATAGTAATCATCAGAATATCTCTTCTCCAGTCTCTGTCCGAATCCATTACCTGGCGGGCAGACCCCCAAAATGGCGGAAGGGGGGCGGGGCGCTGTGTCGTGACGACATCTCCTCATTCTCAATTGCTACAGGTATTACAAAAAGAGGGTGAAATATGAGGACGTTACCCATGTCCTCACTTTTCAAAATGCTTATAAATCACACAGAACAAGGTTTTTTCACAGAAAGTGAACTGCACAGTCTCCTGTGATGGGTAGGTTTAGGGGCAGGGGCAGTGTAAGGGGATAGAAAATACGGTTTGTACGGTATAAAAACCATTACGCCTATGGAATGTCCCCACATTTCACAAAAACTCCTGTGTGTGTGTGTGTGTGTGTGTGTGTGTATCAGATGAGTAGGCTTTTGTATAGGGTAAATTTAGTATAGGGTTTGAAATTTAGCTCAATTTAGGTTTAGGTTTAGCTGTATATTTGTATTTTAGCTCAAAAATGGGTTGAATACCTGCGGTTCTGTGTAATTAAATAGCATTTTGTGGACAACTTATCTTATATAGAGAGGAATTAGATATAGTATGCTATTACTTTATCATAAATTTACATGAGCAGACAGATAGCATTTAAGTCATTGCTTATAGTAACTCATCAGGAGCAAAGTCTGGCCTAAGTAAATTCCCCCATACAGCTGTAATGTTAAAAGCTAACATTACAGTAATTTTTCTTTAACAGAGTAGAAATGGAAGAAGAGGATATGTCTGTTATATCTTGGTTTCTTGACTGGTTGTTGACATAAGTGTAGCTCTAGATGTGAGTGCAAAGATTTTGCAAACGCAAGTTACAAATACCCTGGGGGCTAAGCCCCCCCTGTCTTCCAATCCTAGTGACGTCCCTGCTCAGCACAAGCTTATCTTTTAAAACCAAAACATCAGCCTCTAGGGTTTTAAACCTATAGTGCTTGCAACAACCAAATATTCAGTCCAATAAGCATTATCAGAATTTTGCACAAGTGAGAAGAGCAAGAACATATTTATCATATATTTTTCATTTAAAACCCTCTCAATCAGGATTTATATATCTTGCAACATGTTTTATCGTATTTATCTTACATTTTAACATCATTATTTATATTAAAATTATCTCAGGTCCTTCCTTCAAAAATAATCACTAAAGACTTTATTAATCTATTATTATTGTTATCTCATTTTCTTAGACAGAGTGTAGATCTCGTCTCTGTTTCTTTCCCTTTACTGGGTTTCGTTTACAGAATTTAGTCTGGTCGCCAAATTTGCTACACTTTCTACACATTATGGGTGTTCGGACACAGTTACATGCAAAATGGCCCTGCTGACCACAATTGAAACACTCTCTGTTATTCAGTGACCTGCATGTTTCTGTCCAGTTCCCAGCCGGTAAGGCGGTGCCTAAAGCGGCAGTCAGTCTGAAAACAGAGCTTGCTCGGGGTCCAATAAAACAGACCATGGCTTGCAATTCATGGTGCTATCTGCTTTTCCACCAACATCATTTTTAGTTACTCAATTGTATATCTCAGTCACTTCTGGGATTTTCCCTTCGGGTGTAATGGCACCTCACCCATTTTGCAATTTAATGAATAAGCACAAACATCTAGAAAATGTACTTTTCTTGTTCTCTTTTTGTTTGTAGCCAGTCAAGTAGCTGTTCAACTTTCCAATTAAAATAAAAACACTTCTGCCCATTTCCTTCAGCAATCCAGCAAATTTCTTTGAAGTCAGGGCTTCAGAGCGGAGCTGCTTACAGCGTTTGCTCTCGTTCATCTCAAAATCTTTATCCCGACTAATCAAATTACTGATCATATCACTCAAATTGTTAGCCAAAATTTAGTCATACTCACCGGTGATCTTTAAACAGCTGTGACTTCTGCGTGATGACTCTGAGCGCACGTTCTATTGAAATTCAAATACTGATGATCCATGCGTCAATGCCCACACATCAACTCAAATAAACACATCAAGTGAAGCGCCACACTTCAGCTACATCGTTTTGACACACGTTGAGGAATAATTCTCCTCATGGAAAGCTGTTCATGTTCTGTTCAGAGCAATGGATTCAACAGCTGATTGTGGTATGCTAAGTTTATTCTGTCAGCATCTGTGAATATTAAACGCAAAAACTTGCGCGGGGATGCACTGAAGCTTTCTTTGTGTAATTTAGCTCAAAATTACTATCAGATGTAAGTAATTACCTTGACAAACTATACATCATTAAAAAGATATAAGACTCAAGCTTCCATTTTTTACCTCTGTTTTATTCTCAAAGTCTTATAGTGACTGTAATTTGTTAATATGTCAGGACATATATTTTGTCATTATATGTCAATATTGTCTAAATTCTGTAAACGAAACCCAGTAAAGGGAAAGAAACAGAGACGAGATCTACACTCTGTCTAAGAAAATGAGATAACAATAATAATAGATTAATAAAGTCTTTAGTGATTATTTTTGAAGGAAGGACCTGAGATAATTTTAAAATAAATAATGATGTTAAAATGTAAGATAAAGACGATAAAACATGTTGCAAGATATATAAATCCTGATTGAGAGGGTTTTAAATGAAAAATATATGATAAATATGTTCTTGCTCTTCTCACTTGTGCAAAATTCTGTTAATGCTTATTGGACTGAATATTGGGTTGTTGCAAGCACTATAGGTTTAAAACCCTAGAGGCTGATGTTTTGGTTTTAAAAGATAAGCTTGTGCTGAGCAGGGACGTCACTAGGAAGACAGGGGGGAAATATGAAAACCGCGTCGGTACCTTTTGATTGTAATATGAGCATCAGCTTCTCTCGTTCATAAAAAAGTCCTCTATTCTCCTCATGAAGACTCGCGACAAAACAACATCCCTTAGGGCTTTTAGTTCAAAAGTCTGCAGATGAGGAGAAATATTGATAGATTCTCATATGTCTGTGTCAAATTTCTATATAGAGAAGTATTATTTATTCAATCTTTATCCAAAATGCGCAGATGTAATCATTATGTGCGCTGGATACTCTGATGTGTTGTGTTTTCAGTTCATACTGGCAGCCGGAGGTCCATAGTCCATATATGATACAGACGAAGAAGATACAGTGACGAAAATAAGTATTTGAACACCCTGCTATTTTGCAAGTTCTTCCACTTAGAAATCATGGAGGGGGTCTGAAATTGTCATCGTATGTGCATGTCCACTGTGAGAGACATAATCTAAAAAAAAAAATCCAGAAATCACAATGTATGATTTTTTAACTATTTATTTGTATGATACAGCTGCAAATAAGTATTTGAATACCTGTCTATCAGCTAGAATTCTGACCCTCAAAGACCTGTTAGTCTGCCTTTAAAATGTCCACCTCCACTCCATTTATTATCCTAAATTAGATGCACCTGTTTGAGGTCGTTAGCTGCTTAAAGACACCTGTCCACCCCATACAATCAGTAAGAATCCAACTACTAACATGGCCAAGACCAAAGAGCTGTCCAAAGACACTAGAGACAAAATTGTACACCTCCACAAGGCTGGAAAGGGCTACGGGGAAATTGCCAAGCAGCTTGGTGAAAAAAGGTCCACTGTTGGAGCAATCATTAGAAAATGGAAGAAGCTAAACATGACTGTCAATCTCCCTCAGACTGGGGCTCCATGCAAGATCTAAAGGTGAGACATCAGCCCAGAAATACACGGGAGGAGCTAGTCAATGACCTGAAAAGAGCTGGGACCACCGTTTCCAAGGTTACTGTTAGTAATACACTAAGATTTTGGGGAACAACCTCCTTCCCTCAGTTAGAGCATTGAAGATGGGTCGAGGCTGGGTCTTCCAACATGACAATGACCCGAAAGCACACAGCCAGGATAACCAAGGAGTGGCTCTGTAAGAAGCATATCAAGGTTCTGGCGTGGCCTAGCCAGTCTCCAGACCTAAACCCAATAGAGAATCTTTGGAGGGAGCTCAAACTCCGTGTTTCTCAGCGACAGGCCAGAAACCTGACTGATCTAGAGAAGATCTGTGTGGAGGAGTGGGCCAAAATCCCTCCTGCAGTGTGTGCAAACCTGGTGAAAAACTACAGGAAACGTTTGACCTCTGTAATTGCAAACAAAGGCTACTGTACCAAATATTAACATTGATTTTCTCAGGTGTTCAAATACTTATTTGCAGCTGTATCATACAAACACATAGTGAAAAAATCATACATTGTGATTTCTGGATTTAAAAAAAAAAAAATTTAGATTATGTCTCTCACAGTGCACATGCACCTACGATGACAATTTCAGACCCCTCCATGATTTCTAAGTGGGATAACTTGCAAAATAGCATAGTGTACAAATACTTATTTTCCTCACTGTACACCATGTGACATTCCAGGAACTCTGAAATAAACAAAGCTTTCTGAGATCGCTGTAACATACAGATAGACACGTTTGAAGACAATAAACACACAATCGCGACGATGTGTGGTTTATCTGTGTTCTTTATACCATGTTGGGTGTATTCATAATAGATTATATTTATAATGCAATGCTATTCAACATAGCTTTTATCATTATGATTTTTTGATCCGAAGCCAAATGAGATCGCAGAAGGTTATTTAAAACATTTGACTTGTGATATAAAGTGAGTTTGGAATAAAAACATGGTTTTAATCTCAAACATTGTTGTGTTTTAATAAATTGGTTTAATAAATCATAAATTATGGTTTAATAAATCATAAATTGTTGTGGCAGATAATTTAGCTTGTTTTAAGCAAAATTTTTGATTTTTTTCACCCAGCAGACTTGAAGTTATCTAGTAAATGAATCTTGATTTAAGAATTTTAAATATTTGGACTGGAAACAAGAAAAAATATGAAATAAGAAGAGCATTGTTTTGGCGTGTAGTCAAATCTTTTGATCATTTAAAATATAATAGGCCTTTGTTTACTACATTCTAAATAAACTACAAAAATATATATTTCCTTTGTTCTGTTGCTCCCTCTAAATCACATACCTGAAGCTCATTCATTATGCTGCTCATTATGCGTTCTTTTGTTTTCTACGGTGTGATACCCATCATTATTCATGATCTTTCACGCCTCCTCTCATACTGGCTTTTGTTGTGAACTTCTGTTGTTTCTTGAAGTATAGAGACCAGGAGACGTCGGGATCAAAACAGAAGTGATTCTTTTAATGAGAACTCTCTGTGCTGCAGGTCGTCCGAAAACAGTCTGATTTAGCAGTACAAGATAATGCAATTTATCTACATTTCAGGGGGAGTGGTTATAAAGAAGAGGAGGAGACATTCAAACAAAGGAATGCATATGTTGTGTAGGTAAAGGACACACCCTACTATGAAATCCCTACCAGTCCCATTGAATCAGCATAGCTGATGCTGGCCAGGAACTCCAATTCCAAGAGCCATAGAGCCATTAAAGACAAAAGGGGCAACGTCTGGGCTCCGAAAAGGTGGGATCTCAGTGATCTGACTCATTTAAAACACAATAGAGAAAACAGGTCTGGCAGGAAAAGGAGACTCTTGTTAGAGCCTCAGAAATCAGTAAAACAGGTCTGGAAGATTTGCGTAGCAGACTAAGTCATCTGATATCATAATTTTTACCTAAAATGCTAAATGCAATGTACTTTCTAAAATTTGTAACCCCACAATCCCCCCTTTGGGAGTTCAAGTAACTCACAAAATACAAATTTAAACCTTCATCAGTCCATTCTGTAGCTTATGTTTTTTTAGCATAAGCCCCATCGTCTAGTCATGTAACTTGGAAAAAGTTACAGGCACATATCACTTTCTCTGTGTTGATTGTCTGTAGTGACGAATGACATGCTGCCACAGAAACAAACATGCCACTAGGATCCGTGAAGTTCTTTACAGATAATATTCTTTTGTGGTTGGAACAGTCCTTGTGAGTCCTTTGTTGACCTTACAGGTTTCCGAACCATGAAGAATTATCTTCAGTCATCTGATGTAATTTTGCTGAAAGATCAAGAATGTCTTGTTGGATTTTGTTCAAGAGTCCTTGACCACCATGTTTGTGCATAAGTGAGTCCTTGAATGCAGCCATCTTCTGTGTTGGTGGTAGGAGAGCAACCAGGGTGCACCTGCCATTGAATTGGCTGAGCAGGATGTTATATACAGCCGTTCCTCCCATCATGTGCCACCCATGGGATTCCTGCTCCTACTGAAGGCAGGTGTGGCATGCAAATGTTCTTTCCAGCAAACAAGGTGTTTCTTGACATATTCATCAGCTCTAAGAATATGTTGTTTCTGGAGTCTACACTTTGTGCGATATCCATGATGAGTAGAAGCAAGGCAATCTTGATCATGTTGATGGAAGACTGAAGTTCCCGTAGATTATTCTCTGCGTTGTGTATTTTTTTTTCTTTCGTGACAGTTGACTCCGTAGTGAGTCTAGCTGTCCTTCAGAGGTTGTGGCTTCATACGCAGGTGAGGATCGGTGCGTATGAATCTGGGGACAGCCTTCAAGTGGTATCTGCACAGATTAAGAACGAAAAAACAAAAGACAACAGAGCAGTATTTGTTCTAAAAGACAGCAAACATCAGGGTTGTCTCATCTATTCAATCGGAGTCTGCTATTGTTGTTCCTTCTTTCCCTATTTCTTAATTCCTGTGACACCTAAAGAAACAGTGAGGTAAGGATAGACTAGTGGATGGGGATGCCTACAAGGGAATCTTCGCTGCAGGTTTGGCCCCCAAATGCTTATTGCATTCAGTTCTTTCCTGGGCTCCTCACTGGTCCGTGTCCTACCCTATCCCTGTTGGTGGGGGAACAACTTTATAGTGTGACACATGACTCCAGGTTTTCCTTCCCTGACACAACACTGCAGCTGCTGTAATGTTACCTTCAATCACTTGAGCTGAACCATCAACAAACAACTCCAATTCTGCATTCTCAATGGGAGTTTCTGCTATTTCATTCGTAGTTGCGTATGTAAGCGTAACACAATCATGAGTCATTTCATCCTCTAACAAAACTTCAGTCATTGCAGACGTACATGAGGATGGGTTCGTGACTGGTGCACGCTGTAAAACAATGTTCGGGGCTGTGACGCTAAATTTCACTGAATCAACAGATACATCAGATACTGATTGAATGGCTACATCTGTTTCAAAGAAAGCTTGCAAGTCAGGATAAGCGCTATCAGTCTGACTAACTTCATTCACATCAGTTTTCTCTACAGCTTTGTTGAGGTTCAATTTCTTAGTCAAAGAAGCTACTCTAGCACAGAGTGCTTCGTTCTGTTTCTCTAGCTCTGAGATCTGCTGAGACTGTTGTCTAGCTAGCGCTAAACCAAATTCTCTGTGACAACAAATAATGCCTTTCACATTGTTCTTGCAAATACATGCTCCTAAAACTTTTTTACATTCAACAATCGACCAATTCTTGTCTGGATGGATCTCATATTTCTGAGTTAGTTTTTGTCTAACTTTCTCTGTGACAATTAAATTCATCTGCACTCCTAACTGTGATTTGAAATCACTGTCTGTCCACAAAGGAGCTGCGAGACCACCTTTTTCAGTTGTGGGGTCAGTCTAGGATTCTTTCTAAACATTTTTGAATTTCTTTGTTACCACACACTCACAAGCACTGACTTCTCTGATCATTTCTTTGTTACCACACACTCACAAACACTGACTTCTCTGATCCTTTCTTTGTTACCACACACTCACAAACACTGACTTCTCTGATCAACAAACTTGTTAACACAGCTCAACTATTGTTAACTTTCTTTGCCAAAAACAGAGGACAACACAAATATTAACTAAATGTTAATCTTCCCTGCTTGAAACAGAGGATGACTCATCTCTAAAAACAAACTTTTTTAGAGGGTAACACAAATATTAGCTAATCTTCCCTATTTAAAACAGAACAATTATTAGCCTGTGAGGCTAATATCTTCTGCCTGAAACAGAGGCTGAACATTTCTTCCCTGCCCGAAAAAACAGAGGATGACTCATCTCTAAAAACATTTTTTTAGAGGGTAACACAAATATTAGCTAAATGCTAATCTTCCCTATTTAAAAACAGAACAATTATTAGCTTGTGAGGCTAATCTCTTCTGCCTGAAAAACAGAGGATAACTTTCATCTCTAAACAAACTTTTTAGAGGGTAACACAAAACACAAATTTTAGCTAAATGCTAATCTTCCCTATTTCAAACAGAACAATTATTAGCTTGTGAGGCTAATCTCTTCTGCCTGAAAAACAGAGGATAACATTAATCTCTAAACAAACTTTTTAGAGGGTAACACAAAACACAAATATTAGCTAAATGCTAATCTTCCCTATTTCAAACAGAACAATTATTAGCTTGTGAGGCTAATCTCTTCTGCTTGACAACAGAGGATAACTTAGTTAACCAAACCCTACAGCCATCCGTTAACTCTTGCCTGGCAGCCAGAGGATAAACAAATTTGTACTGGTCTTTAAGGTTCTTTTGGATAGAGCAGCACTCACCGCAACCCTTGGTTGAAAGATTCAGTCTGGAAAATCTTTGTTCAGTTGGAAGTTTCGCTCTGGATTCCAGTCTGGAACGTAGGCAGATCTTTATCTTTGAGCTTGAAGTTTCAGGTGAGGAAGCTGGAACTCTATCCGGGTCACGGCACCATCTGTTGTGAACTTCTGTTGATTCTTGAAGTATAGAGACCGGGAGACGTCGGGATCAAAACAGAAGTGATTCTTATAATGCGAACTCTCTGTGCTGCAGGTCTCCCGAAAACAGTCTGATTTAACAGTACAAGATAATGCAATTTATCTACATTTCAGGGGGAGTGGTTATACAGAAGAGGAGGAGACATTCAAACAAAGGAATGCATATGTTGTGTAGGTAAAGGACATACCCTACTATGAAATCCCTACCAGTCCCATTGAATCAGCATAGCTATTCGCATGCTGATGCTGGCCAGGAACTCCAATTCCAAGAGCCATCCCAGAGCCATTAAAGACAAAAGGGGCAACGTCTGGGCTCCGAAAAGGTGGGATCTCAGTGATCTGACTAATTTAAAACACAATAGACAAAACAGGTCTGGCCGGAAAAGGAGACTCTTGTTAGAGCCTCAGAAATCAGTAAAACAGGTCTGGAAGATTTGCGTAGCAGACTAATTCATCTGATATCATCATTTTTACCTAAAATGCTAAATGCAATGTACTTTCTAAAATGTGTAACCCCACACTTTGTAAAGAAAAAGTGTCTTTCAAATTTTAAATCAGTGTATTGTTTTATGTGAATGAGTAGGCTCAATGATTCTCACATCAGTTTGAAGCAAAAACTCTAGGCAACAACACCCATTAGTCAAAAGTCTTGTGGACACATATTGTGTGTTTTGAGGCCTTACATTTTATTTATTTATTTATTTATTTTTATTTTAAACCATGCATAAACATTATTCTCTCAAAAATACAAACATGTGCATACATGTTGCTTAGATATTATGGAAGCCGAGTTTGTGCTGAATACAGTGTAATTACACTTTTGCCATTCATATGTTTATAAGCAACTGAAAAAAAGCACAAATGTCAGAGCATGTCAAAACTTCTAAAGGGCCCCAAAAGAGCTCAGACTCCTAGGGGTTAAAGTTGCTTTTCTGCTGGCTTTAGCGTCCATAAAGAGAGTAGGTGACCTGCATGCACTTTAGAGATTAGAGACTGGGCCTAACAAATCCAGAGTCGTCCTCAAGCCAAGGCACCATCTTTCCACTCCGTTCAAAGCACAAGTCATTACGCTTTCAGCGCTGCCTTCATCAGAAGGTGAAACAGACGCAAACTTGCTCTGCCCGGTCAGGGCACTGAGATTATATATAGAGCGTCCAGAAATGGCTCCAGCCACTGACCAGCGTCCAGAAATGGCTCCAGCCACAGACCAGCGTCCAGACATGGCTCCAGCCACAGACCAGCATCCAGAGGTGCTCCAGCCACTGACCAGAGTCCCGAGAGGACATTGTCTCCTGTCCTGAGTCCGGAGAGGGCTCTGTCTCCTGTCACGAGTCCGGAGAGGACTCCGCCTCCTGTCCCCAGTCCAGAGAGGATAAGTATTCTTTACCAGAAAGCGAATAAAGTTTGCCCTTAGGCGGAGACGTACCTGGCAGTAAATCTATAGCACAGTCATAGGGACAATGTGGAGGTAGAGAAGCAGCCCGGGACTTACTGAACACCTCCTTCAGGTCGAAGTACTCCTTCGGCACGTTTGACAAATTCACCTGCTCATCCTGCAACACAGAACTAGACACAGACGAACAGGCAGACACAAGACAAGAGGCATAACACTGATTGCTCCAAGCAGAAATCGAATTGTAGCCCCAGTCCACCCTGGGATTGTGCTCAGTCAGGGGTGGCCTAGGACAATGGGGACAACCAGTGGAGAGTCTGTGATCATGAATTCCGGTCTTTCCATGTGATTTCCTGAAGTGATGAGAGTGATCCGGTCAGTGGTGAATGAAATATCAGGGAGTTCTTGTCCATTAAGTGCACTGACAGAAATCTTGTGATGAAGTGGTGTGATCGGAATGTGAAGGTGAAGTGCAAAAGTCTTGTCCATAAAATTACCTTCCGCTCCAGAGTCCACCAAGGCCTGACAGCGATGAGACTTGTTTGCCCATTGCAGTCTTACCGGGAGGAGAGTAGTAGACGAGGATTTACCCAGCATGGACCCACCTTACAGTAACCTCCTTCCTACTGTCGGGCTTGATGTTTTGCTGGGCAGGTGTTCAAGAAGTGTCCCACCTCCCCGCAATAGAGGCAGAGTCCTCGCAAATGGCGGCGTTCTCTCTCCTCCCGGGAAAGCCAAGCTCTACCCACCTGACCGTGCTCCCACTGGAAGACTCAGGAAACTCCGAAAACAGTCTGGGACTTGGACACAAATCGCATCGCCAGCTCCATGAGATCATTGAGGCTCTTGGGTAGTTCCAGGGTGTAGATCTCCTTTTGAACACGGTCAGCCAGCCCATGCAGGAAAATGTCCCACTGCGCCTCCTCGTTCCACTTGCACTCAGCCTCTAGTGTCCGAAACTCGATGGTGTAGTCGGAGACGGGTCTGTCTCCTTGATGAAAATCTGCTAACCTGCAAGCCGCCTCGCGGCCCACTATAGCCCGGTCAAAGACCCGTCTCATTTCTTGCGTGAGTGCCAGGAACGAGGAACAGCAAGGATGTTTATTCTCCCACACCGCCGTTCCCCACTGAGCCACGCGTCCCGAGAGCAGTGTTAGCACCAGTGCCACTCTGGACTGTTCCGTGGAGAACGTCAACGGCTGTAACGAGAAGAACATCGAACACTTGGTTAGGAATGATCTGCATAATTCAGGCTCACCCGAATAATGAGTAAGAGAATGAGTAAGTGAATTCATGAACCGTGACAAACTGTCTGTGTTCATAAATTGTAAAAAGTAAATGTTATGTTTAATGCTCTTAAATGTGACTGTATGTATGTGCAGGTATGTATGAGAGTTTAATTGACTTGCTTTTAAGCGATATTATGCTTGCTTTTTCAGAGAACCCAAAAGAAAAGAAGCACAGTCTGACATACAATAAGCCAATTTTTTTAAACTTGAACTGTTGCACCACTTGTAGCAATAATGACTTCACGGTGGTCAAAGAGGCGTAAATTGAAATCAATGATTAAGTCCACAAAGTCAGAAAAACTACAACTTAATGAAACCAGTGCACAAAATTCTGTCACAAGAAAACCATGTTGAAGCGGTAAAAGATTATGTTGAGTACCCTAAAATTGTTATAGAGTCAGCTGATTCAGATTGTAGTGATTCAGTCACAGATGAGTTCCCTGGTGGGGTGTCTGATGAGGTTATGTTGCATCCAACCAATATGCATGATGTTAATAATGACATATACACTTACCTCAACTTACAAGGTGTCGAACAGGTTCATAGGACAACCATATTTTTAACCAGTATTTTGTTTCATCCAGAATTGCCCACAGATGCCAGGACAGTTCTTAAGACCCAAACCCATGTATCTACCATAAAGATGGAAGGTGGGGAGTATTATCATTTTGGCTTGGCAAAGGGGATAGTGTCACGTTTGAAAAGCTTAATCCTGCCTGAACAATTGCAAACAGTTCAATTTAGATGGGCTTCCACTTTTCAAAAGCTGTACACTTCATTTCTGGCCAATTCTTGCCATTGTCAATTGTGACTATACCAAACATCCCTTCCTCATTGGCATTTACTGTGGTATGAAAAAGCCCAAGTGCATATTTCTTAAAATTCAAAATTTTAAGAGTTTTTAAAGCCATTTATTGATGATTTAGATGATGTCCTTCTGCGTGGTATTGTTTACAATGGTCGAAATATATTGTACAAGTATGCTCTTTTGTGTGTGATGCCCCTACCAGAGCCTTTGTTAAAAATACAAAATCTCACAATGGCTACTCAGGCTGTGACAAATGTGTTCAAGTGGGTGAGTGGCAAAATAAAATGGCATAGCCAGAAACTGATGCAGAGTTGAGGACTGATTTTGATTTTAATGATACGATTGATGAAGACCACCACTTGAACCAAAAACTTTCTCCTTTAGCTGGCTTGGTAAAAATGGTTACCATGTTTCCATTAGATTATATGCACTTATGCTGTCTAGGCGTCACTAGGAAACTTTTGAACTTCAGGATCAGAGGTAAAGCACATATCACTAGGTTGTCCACTCAAACTGTAGCTGAAATTTCTGAAAAGTTAAAGCTCCTGAGTCCTTACACGCCTGTTGAGTTTAGCCGGAAACCAAGAGGGTTATCAGAAATGTGCTCATTTATGTTGTACACAGGCCCTGTTGTGCTTCAGAATTGCATTCAAATGCAGATGTATGAGAACTTTGTTGTTTTCTGTTGCTCTGCATTTGCTTTTATCTTCTGGAACCACAGAGGCGAAGATTGATTGTGCTCATGAATTGCTTGTCTCTTTTGTATGCCACTTTGGACAACTATATGGTAGACATGAAATAGTCTATAATATACACCAACTGACTCATCTGGCTGAAGAGTATCGTCTCTTTGGACCTTTGGATAATGTGTCTGCATTTATGAAAATTATTTAGGACAAATAAAACATCTTTTGCGCATCTTTTACCCTTACCGCAAGTTGTGAAAAGGTTATCTGAAATGTCAAATTCAGAGTCACCAAAGCCTCACTAGTGCAACTTAAGTCAACCACATTTTGATGGTCCAGTGCTCCATAGCCTAAGTCTTGGCAAACAGTTCAGAAAAGTGGTCACTGAAAGTACGCTCTGTCTGTAGTGCAAGGAGATAATTGATCGCAAATAGTTGGCCACATTGCTATTTTAAGAAATATTATTAAGGTAGATGGGGTAGAGATTTTTGTCCTATTTCAAAAGTTTAATCATCAAAAACCATTCTTCTCCTTCCCATTTGAGTCAACCAGCATAGGTTGTTATAAAGTGTGGGAGTTGCATGACAATCTTGATGTGGCTAGGCTCCAAGATATTAAGCTGAAATATTTACGCTGTCCTGACAAAAATGCAACCTCTGCTACCATTGCCTGTCTCAGTCCCTCTGCACAATATTGATGAGCTTGAGAGTGCAGAGAACATTTTACAATCCAGTGAAGCAAGGCAAATAATGGTTAGTGCTTCTATGTTGACCATTTTGTTATTCATCCATTTTTGGGACATTTGGCATGTTCTCTCTGCTTTGTGTACACATTTTTTATGGTAGGTGAGACACTTCAGCATAATTGGAGGAAC
This sequence comes from Gobio gobio, assembly GCF_949357685.1. Lineage (NCBI taxonomy): Eukaryota > Metazoa > Chordata > Actinopteri > Cypriniformes > Gobionidae > Gobio > Gobio gobio. The sequence continues at coordinate 32,030,426 of NC_137099.1, read as the reverse complement.
CTCACTGGAAATGAGGGTCCGTTGCATGCTTTCCTGTGCACTGACCAATGAGCTGGCCTCATCAATAAATTGGGCTGGGAAGATGGTTAAAGAGCAGTTAAGGCAAAATAGGGCATTCAAGGATACTTTCTTGAATATGTGTATATTTGGTGAGTTATTACTATCAATGATTTGAATTGTCCTTCTGCCTTTTGTGTTCCCAGGAATCTACCTTACTCCATCCAGTATTTCCTTCTTCCAGTCCCTCCATTAATGTATTCAATTGCATACATTTTGTATCCTGTTGTTTTGTTTTAGATGCTTTGACTTTGCAGATGGGTGTGGGAAAAGTTTCCCAATATGAATATATTCAGGCAGTCCAGAAATGGCTCCAATATGCACCATACCGTGTGGGTGGAACAGCACATTAAACAACTGCAACTGTTCCTTCGGTGCCTCCAGAAACAAATTAATTTGTGTCACTTTATTTAAATTTTTTTGCTTCACTTTTGCGTCTGTATGAATTTTTTTTCATGACATGGAATGACGTGCTTTTTTTATTTTATAATGTTTCCTAAAGGTGTACTTATATTGTTAGTATGATTTTACATCACAAAATGTCATAATTTAGAAATAAAAGGCATTTTTTCTATCTTGATATTAGCCCTCTGGCTTAAATGCTCTGTTTCAAGGCTGCAGTGCAGTGATCAGCATTGAGTAGACAGGCAGTCTGTTGATCGCGTAAAAGCAGTGATCTCATTGTAACAGGTTTTCTCTCACAAAATGCTTTCACCACAACTAACAGCAAACACAACATCGATATGAATACAGTAAGAGCTTTGTTGTGCAGCATATCAGCGTCATTCGTTATAACGGCAGTTTGGACAAGTGTGCAGATATACTCGCGATGTGTGATTGACACCTCCCTTGCGTAAAGAAAGTGTTCTTTGATCGCTCTCTGTAGTTTAATCATTTAAATAACAGATTTGTTTCATGCTACTAAGAGAAACAATGTGAAGTTGATTTGGAACGGCAGTGGCTCGGTGGTCCATGTAGGTTGTCTACAAACCGGAAGGTTGGTGGTTCGATCCCCGGTTCCACCTGACCAAGTGTCGAGGTGTCCATGAGCAAGACACCTAACCCCAGTTGCTCCCGACGAGCTGGATGGCGCCTTGCATGGCTGACACCGCCGTCGGTGTATGAATGAGTGTGTGAATGGGTGAATGTGAGGCAAAATGTAAAGCGCTTTGGATGGCCGTAGGTCTGTTAAAAGCGCTATATAAATGCAGTCCATTTACCATTTGATTGTTTAGTCACTGGCTTGATTCAATGATGCATGAACAGTATTAAACGATTTAGAAAGAAAGTCTGTGTGAACTTAATAATTAGATACACATCAGAAATCACTGATCATAGATCAGGCATTAATGAACACTGTTACTCACTGTTTGTGGTGGTGCTGTCGAATCCATATCGTAAAAGTCTGTTTGTAAAGCCTGTGCTGACATTGCGATTAAAATAAACAATAGCCTAGATTTTCTCCAAATTCTCTGGGCGGGCAAAGCAGAGGAAGGGGAGGTAACCTTTCCCCGTATGATGACATACACGGAAGATTCCAGATCGGCTCGTCTGAGCTTTCATTTTCTCAAAGGCAGAGCAGGACACCCAGAACTCGGTTTACACCTATCGAAATTTCTAGCCACTTGGGGACCATATAAAGGCTAGGGGAACTCATAATGTTAAAAAAAACCTCATAAAATGAAAATTGCATGCCATAGGACCTTTAAAAGACAGCAAAAAAAAATAATAATAATAAGAATGTGATTGAACTAGTGGAAAAGTGTTTTTTCTTATTTATTTTTATTAATATAGTGGACTGTTTTTTGTCTTCAGTATTAATATTGTTCCAAAAATGAGGGTGCTAAAGTGATGCTGAAAAAACATAACTTTGTAATGTAAAATCAATAGTACCATTGAATTCCGAAAGAAATGTCAACGTAGAGTGTGCAAAAATTATGTTGAAAAAATATAGCTTTGTAATGTTGATTTAATAATAGTCATTGATTTATGGTTGAAAAATAAACATTTCAACAGGAAATGAGGGTGCAAAAGTGATGTTGATAAAATATCACTTTGTAATGTTGAATAAATGCTATTACAATTGATTTATAGTTGAAATCAACATTTCAATATTAACTGAGGGTGCAAAAGTGATGTTGAAAAAATATCACTATAATGTTGAATCAATGCTATTACCCTTGATTTGTGGTTGAAATCTCAACATTGTTTCAACAGTTCCAAAGAGGTGTTGAAAAAACCTCACTTTGTAATGTTGAATCAATATTATTACCATTGATTTGTGGTTAAAATTTGTGGTTAAAATCAGTATTGCTTCAACATTAACTGAGGGTGCAGGTGTCGGTTTTTGCCTTGTAATGTTTTATTTTGGCCACTAGAGGTCCCCATAGGACTCATGTCTAAACATGTGCCTTTTGGAATCTGTGCTATTGTTTTCGTTAGGGTCTCATTCTGTGCTGTGTATTTAAGCTGGTCAGTTTCTCTGCATCTTGGCTTGGCTATTCTATCAGAGCCGAGAATCGAACTCGGGTCTCTGGTGTGATAATCTTAGGTTCCACCACTGAGCCACAGGAGGGGTTTGAACTAGGGATGGCAGACGCGAAACAGACGTTTCGGGGCTTTGCCGAGATCCCGAAGCGCAGATGTTTCGAAACACTGCTCCGACCTGTGATTCGAAACACCCATGTCACGTGACTATGGCTAAATGAAGCTTCAAAGTGTTTCATCAGGTGGCGCCTGCCGAAACTGCGTTGATTAAAGGGGGCGGGAACAAGCCACACAGTCACACATCTGTATAAACCTAACTCACCACAGTTTAAAAGTGAAGTAAATCCATCTTCACCTTGTGGGTTTTTGTGAGAGGAGAGTGATTTTGTGATAGCAGTGAGATTTATAGTGCGCTTTGGTTAGTTATATTTAGGCTAGATTTAAGTAAGATATAGGCTATTGTATTGACTGATAGGTATAGACAGTGACATATAGTTAGGATAGATATAGTGACACATTCATATAGGCTAAGTTAGATAGTGACAGATAGATAGCACAGCATAAGTTAGATATATATAATTATATAGATATAGATTCATAGGTGATATATAGATAGATATATTAATAGAATATATAAAAATGGAGGCTGCACGCAAGAGATGCCGTACATCTGTGGTGTGGGAGCATTTCCATTTGGAAGCACCAAATAAAGTGAGATGTGTGTATTGTGATAGGCAGCTAGCCTTCTGCAACAATACATCATCCATGTATTTACATCATCCAAAAATATTTGTGCATGCCAGCAACAAGTGTCCCTTGTGAGAGGATTTTTTCAAAGGCTGGAGAAATTATATGTAAAAAAAGAAGTCAGCTGAGTCCTTCAACAGCAGAGCAATTCATATTTTTGAATAAAAATGTTTTGCGACAAATGTGACACATTGTGGCTTTATTTATTTTATTAATGTTCATTTTGTATAACAAACAAAATATATATAGTTCTTTACAATGACGAGGCTACAGGTTACAAAACCAAGATCATGTAGTTGTCAGACAGATGTTAAAAACAATTTTTTTTACATGGATCATTGTCAAGGTATTTCAGATCAACACATGGAAATGACCACTAGATGGCGCCGTAGAGACGGGTGTCAGATTGATTCGAAGCTTCGAAACAATATGACACATTTGCTTCAACTGCTTCAGTGCTTCACGAAGCCTCGGTCTGCCCATTACTAGTTTGAACCCAATAGTCAGACCCTCGCATACATTGAATTAAAAAAAGAGGTTATTAACAAAAAAGACAAGGGCACAAAAAGTCCTTTCTTCCAGGCAATCAAAAAAAACAGAAGAATATCCAGTCCCAAAAGGACATAAAAATCAAAAAGGAGAGTCAACAATCTCAAAAACAGAAACTCAGGAAAAAGGTTCCAATAACAGCAAAAACAATCAAAAAGGCACAAAAGAAAACTTCTTGGAACAAGCGCAAACTTTCGGCAGTCACAGATTTAGGAACCACAATAGATAAGAAAAAGACCAGCTTAAATACACAGTACAGAACGAGACACAGGTGAAAACAATAGCACAGATTACAAAAGGCACATGTTTAGACATGAGAGTCCTATGGGGACCTCTAGTGGCCAAAATAAAACATTACAAGGCAAAAACTCTGACAGCAAGAGTGATGCTAAAGCAACATCACTTTGTAACGTTAATTCAATGTACTTGGCTTTGACGCATCAACACTGACTCAACATCATGCTATCTGGGCTGCTACCGTCGCCTCTTTTGCCTTTGGCTTTTGGCTTGCTTATTTGGGGACACTAAATATTTAACTATATTACTGATCCGCCTGAATTGACACTATTTGATAATTGACAGGGTTCGTACGGTCATGAAAAACCTGGAAAAGTCATTGAATTTTAAAGTAGCAATTTCCAGGCCTGTAAAAGTTTTGGAAAAATAAATAAACCAGAAAGTTTTGGAAAAGTCATGGAAATTTGTTTCAAAAAATGTATGTAATAGAATATATGTTTAAGTGATAATATTGGTTAAACAAACTTTGAAACTTCGTAAACATACTTCTGCATACAGACCCGTCTGTCAGATTTCCTTTTGAAGCATTGAGCCTTATAACCAATAACACGCATTTCTGTCGAGCGTGATGGCCAATTAGAGGCGTTCAGATTAGTCATCGCTGAAACAGAGTTTTGTTCAGTGCGCGCGCTCTCTGACTGATTTCTTACTGAATCTCGTGAATTCTCCTGTCATAAACAACAAAGTGCTTCCGTGATTTTAACGGGAGTGTTTGTGAGAGTGCTTAAACTCGCGCTTTACCCAAGTTAAGGACAGCTTCACGATCGGTCACATTCTCTGCTCCCTTTCTGTATACCGGTAGTTTTTTTCCGGTTAATATAATGTATTCATCATGCTGGTAAGATCACACAAAGTCTTCATTTTCTAAAGCATAAAAAGCATTAAAATAATTCGTAAATGTTTGTAAGATTGTTGCAGTTTGTACGATTCTGTGTAGGCAGAATATGACGTGAAGTTTCCCCAAACACAAAAACATTTTATGTATATATTAATCGATTAATCATTATTAGCCTACAATATCAAGAGCATATCAATAACTGACAATGATTCTGTAAAGAGTTCCTGTTCATTTTATAATTTTAGTAACATTAAACAGTCTATGTAAATAAACATTTGAGCTATTTCAGACGCAGCTTCTGTTCCACCTTGGCAGTGTAGCCTAAAGATGGCTTTTGTTAATGATACATTTTTATTGGTAACAAATTGATTTAAGTAATTGGTTAAATTTGACAAACGACAACAAAATTATAAATAAATAAAATGCTCTTGGAAATCAATTGCAAGGAGCCCCTTAATGGAAAAGTTAATTTCTGACCCTGGCATGGGGGAACGTCTGGCATTTGCAGTTTGTATAGGTGTAAATTGCATAAATAAAAAAATTTCAAATAGGGACGTTATCTTGTTAATGATTGGTGCTGGTTTTCCAATGAGATGAATGGTAAATGCTAGGAGGCAAAGCTGTTTTAAAATGTTGTATTCCAAAAGTTTGTCTCTGGCACTGCCACCTTGTAAAGTTACTGTCAGTGTCACTGGACACTTTTATTTACTTATTTATCATTTTTGCTTCACATTGATGTGTGTAAATCCATTGCTAGGGTCAGACAGTATTTTATCTAACCCTTTTACTGGTGTGTCAGCATTTATTTTGTAACATATAGATTTTCGTTAATTATTTAAGACCAGCTGTGATCTGACATTTGAACATGGATTTTTCTTATTTTACATGTATACACAGACTTCCATGGAAGGTTAGGTCCTGAATATTTTCGGAAAAGTCATGGAAATTTATTGGTAGAACTGTGTATGAACCCTGAAATGAACGGAGCTGGACGATGACGTTACTGTTTTCTCCAGAGCGTCTATACAGCCGAATCAAATTCTGAAAAAAAAACTATTCTCGCTGCTTCATAAAGTTATTGTAGAACCACTGTAGTGAGATGGACTTTGTAACGATGTCTTTACCTTTTATGGGTCTTGAGAGTGTAAAGTGCATTGTACCAATGGAGGCCTTTCTGAGCCATAGGATTTCAACTAAAATCATTTGTGTTCCGAAGATGAACGGAGGTCTTACAGGTGTCGGACGACATGAGGGTAAGTAATTAATGACAGAATTTAAATGTTGGGGTTAACTAACCCTTTAACACTGTGAAGCTGCTTTGAAACAATCTGCATTGTAAAACGCGCTATATAAATAAAGGTGACTTGACAAAAAAATCTTTTAGAGGCAGCAGAATATCGATAACAACATCATAATAATCAGGTACATGATCTTGGTTTGAGCAAAGGGCAACTGATTTATCTAAAAGATTAATAAGATTCAAGATGTGTGGTCACCTGTAGTGATGGCCAAATGAGGCTTTCTGAACCACTGAGGCTTTCCAGCCCATTGGTTCACCAAAAGGTTCATTTAGCCGAAGCCTCATGAAACAGTGTGCTCCCTAGTGACACCTGCTGTGCAAAGCAATGTATCGCACACAAATCTATTCATCCTGAGCAACCAAATTGTCATAGTGTGGGCACACCCTTTTTCTATTGCCTGTGTATTAAATAAAGTATTTTACTCTGCTTGTATTAACCTATGCACACACAACTCACACAAACACAGAGCTTTGTGTTCAACTATTCAGTAGTTCTTTGGGTTAGTGATGACAGTGAATGGCCCAAATGATTGTAAAGAAATTATTGTGTGTGCAGTGCTGATTGGGAGTGCAATAGTGCATGGAACTGGGAGGCTATACATATAATTATATATATATATATATATTTCTATCTGTATTGTCTTTATTGTTTGATGAAACTTTTATCTTTTGTGTGAACTTTGTAAGGTGTCCTTGAGTGTCATGAAAGGCGCCTATAAATAAAATGAATAATAATAATTATATATATATATATATATATATATATATATATATATATATATATATATATATATATATATATATATATATATATATATATATATATATATATATATATATATATATATATATATATATATATATACGTATTATAGGTATTACAACTAGATATAGGCTAATTTACTCTAATAATCTACTGAACTAATTTACTCTAATAATCTACTAAACTAAGTATAATGTAATATAATATATAATACAAGCAATGATATATAATGATAACTATGCTACTACAAACACGCTACTACTCGCTACTACGTACAACCAACACCTCAACACCAATGCAAACGCCTACTGCAAACCCCACAAGAGGCGCGAGGTTTCGAACCACTTTTATCCGGAAGCGATACTCAGAATGAAGCAATGACGTATTCAACAGAAACCGAGGCCTCGTTTGTCATCGTCACGTGATTTTCACAGAAACGATACAAGCCTCGAATCGGGGCTTCATCTGGAACGCCCCTTTTTGCTCGACACAAGCTCCGGAGCCTCGCTTCAGATGTCCCATCACTAGTCACCTGTGCTGATCAAGTGGTTAATGTCCCAGACAAACCCGATGCCCCATATACAGTTAGACCAGCTGATGGCACTGGTAATGTAACACCGGGGACATAGGACTGAGATGAGGGCAGCTCGGCTTGAAAATCAGCCTTGAACCAATAATACCCCAGCCCTGTCTGCAATCTGGAGTCCAAGAAGGCAAACTTGATAGTGAAGAGGAGGATTGTTTGGCGTGGCCTGTTAAAGAAAAGTCTATTCTGTTTGTGATAGTTTTCCAGAGAGGGCATACCATGTGTAACACCTGGTAGAGGAATAAGTGTCCAGGGGCCCGTTTCAGAAAGGAGGTTAAGTGAAAACTCTGAGTATGTTAACCCTGAATTAAGGGAAACTCTGGCTTTTCTGTTTCAGAATGGGAGGTATGTCAAACCTGAGAAAGCAGGGTAAGTCGAGCCCGTTTCTAAAAGAGAGGTAACTTATACTCAGAGTAATTTACCAGGGTAACTTACTCTGTGAACCTAACCTGGTCTGGAGCAGGTTTTCTTTGGTAAACCCAGAGTTTCTTTCGGTCTCCTCCCCCTTTTTAAAGCACAAGCAGTGTTTAAATACTTTATTCATTCATTCAAACTTTACAAATGCTTTTTTTGTAGTATTTTGACGTATTTCAAGTATAAATATAAAAAAATTATAAATGAAATCTAAATCTAAAGTAAGCAAAGTTTACTTAAAACAAGTTAAATTATCTGCCACTTGACTAAAATACAAAGTAAGAAAGCATTCTTTGCAGTGCAGGTACATTCATTCATTGCTCATATTTCATCATGAGGACACTGTCAGGTGACAAAAATGGCATGTCCTTTTATACAGGGTCCTGATGTTCACTTGATAAACCTCTAGAAGTAACCTAATAATTAGAATTTCCTTTAGGATTTCCAGTGGTTGGACGCATTGATGACACTCATATTCCCATCATCACACTTTCTGAAAAAGGATTACTGTATGGGATGGAAGGATGCTGCCAGATGGTAGTATGAGATATATGCCATCACCACCACCACAGCTGTTAAATACATTTATTTCCTACTTTTTCCTGTTGGATTTTAATATTCTTCCTCCATCTCAGTGGTGCTGGTGTTTTGCTGGCCTGAGTGGAAATAAAATGTCATAACCCTAATTAATAAATGTAACAGGTGGGATCAGAGAACTTAAACCCCTTTCACATTTCCGGGTTTCTCAGCGCAGAAGTTGTCATAGTTGGGTAAACTTTTAAAGCGGTGAATGAGAGTATACATTAAATATATTTTTGTGTCCCATTTTGCTCAAATAGCAAAAGGAAAAACTCCACAATAGTGATTTCACAACTTTCAAAAAGAGGGAAAAAATCGTGAGATTGATAATGGAAATAAGAAAAGAGAAATATATTATTTTTTCAACATCACTCCCTGTACTGGCCTCACTAAACGTATGCGTATTTAGCTATCCAGTGCGTATAAACAGCCAGGTGAGGTGAACAAAGAAAAGAGATGATACTTTATCCCGAAGTCCTTTTTCTCCTCTCCTTTATTTTACACACAGCAGTGCAAAAAAAAGCTGTAAAACTGTAAACACAAATGAGTACCTATTAACTCAAATTGCCTTCTTCAATCATTTCCAAAACCAAATGCAACACATACATCGTTTTCTACTAAGCATGAGCTGCCATTACACGGGACACAGAGGAATCTACACTTTAATTTTCTTACTACACACCTTAAGAAACCGACTAATATAAAACGCCTTATATTACACACAGTGTTACTCACCGGCATTGCCCCCGAGGGGAAACACAACTGAATGTAGTTTGAAGAAACTTGACAACAGAATTTACACAGCACTGAGTACAACTCGCTATGGAAAAGACGTGAAAACTCACTGAACGCTAATCTCGTTCCAAACGAGAATACAACAGGAAATAGAAACTGTACACCAAACCTGTCGTTACCACAAGTGTCCGGTAGAGGGCGTTAACGTACTGCAAATAATTAAAGAAACACAAAATGCATGAATGGATGCTCATTAAGACCAACACACTCCCTGCCTGGTAGCTTAAGGATACCACATCTGTTCCCTTTTAAATGCACACACTTTACTTAAACACAAGTAACGTCCTGTTTAGGGGAGAAAAGTAAGACAAGTTCAGTTACAGGTCTTTTAAACACTTTAGGAGTGCCGTGACGAATCACTCTGATATCTACAGTCCTGACAACAATATCTCTGCTGGGAAAAGTTTTGATGACCACTGCCATTGGCCAGTGGTTCCTTGGCACTGCATTGTCTTTCATCAAGATGACGTCTCCTTCTCGCAAGTTAGGCTTTTTGTCCTGCCACTTGGCACGACTTTGCCAAGTGACAAGTTCATAATTGCACACACCTCTGCCATGAGTGTGACGAGGACCTCGTGTGTCAATGAAGAGAAGCGTTGCTGCAGGAACATGGAGTCTAGGATGCGACGAGCCACTCCGATAAGTCGCTCCCAGGCACCTCCCATATGGGAGGCGTACGGGGGGTTGAAAATCCATGTGCATTGTTGGTCTTGTAGGTAACGTTGCATGTCTGCGTCATCTTCCAGATTCAATTCTTTTGCAGCACCAGTAAAGTTAGTGCCTCTGTCAGACCTAATCTGTGTGGCAGGGCCTCTGATGGAGAAAAATCTCCGTAGAGCATTTATGAAACTAGATGCACTCAGTGTCTCTATCACTTCAATGTGTACAGCACGCACACACAGACAGGTGAACATTACCGCCCACCTTTTGCTGTTTGCTTGTCCTCCTCTCGTCCGACGGCTGATTACCTCCCATGGGCCAAACACGTCCACGCCGACGTACGTGAACGGTGGGGCAACTTGTAGCCTGTCTGCAAGAGCTGATGCTCTTTTTTTCCACGCAGTCTCCTGCAGGTGACACATTGGGACAGATTGCCTCTAATACATCTCTTTCCGCCCACCAACCACAGTCCAGCGTCCCTGATGGCCCCCTCCGTGAAGTGTCTGCCCTGGTGTTTTACTTGCTCGTGATAGTGGCGCACAAGGAGAGTCGTTAGGTGGTGCTGAACTGGGATGATGAGGGGATTGGTGCGGTTTATCTCAAGGCCAGACTGAGAGATGCGTCCTCCCACTCTGAGAAGTCCAAAGCTGTCAACTACTGGGCACAGCTTTGCAATGGTGCTCTGTTTTGAAATGCCTGACTTACTCTGAATATTACTGAATTCACTAGGATATCTTTCCAGCTGCATGTTCTTGATCAGTAGTTTCTTAGCTTTTTCCAGGTTCTCCGGTGTGATTGCTTTCTTACAGGTATGCCACCCTCTGCATGTGTTGTCTTTGTCCGTTTGTCTGAAACACTGGGCTATGTGAATCAGGACCGCAAGTGCTCTTAACACAGTAGTCCACTTTGAGAAGCGCTCGAAGCGTTCAGTTCCAAAGCTGGGCTGTGTGATTTCAGTGACTGGCGAGGTCTGATCTCAGAGTCTAATTCTGGGTCAACTAGATCAAACAGTGACTGATGATCAGCTGGAGGCTTACCAGACACGAAGGCGGGTCCGGTCAGCCAGTTCGTGTCTCTCAATGATGCAGCAGTAACGGATCTGGAGCCATGGTCGGCCGGGTTGAGCTCTGAGGGGACATACTTCCACTGTTGAGGTGACGTTGCTTGTCTGATGCGTTGGACCCTGTTACTTACATAAACATAAAATCTTCTCTGCTCATTATTAATATAACCTAACAACTTTGCTGTCAGAATAGAAAGTGACAGAGTTCATGTGCGAGTCCATGCTACTCACAACAGTCTCAGCTATCTCAACCGCAAGGACTGCAGCACAGAGTTCGAGTCTGGGGATTGTAGTCTCCTTCACTGGTGCCAGCTTTGCTTTGCCAAGCACAAATCCGACTTCGGAGCGTCCATTTTCATCGGTCACCTTCAAGTAGGGAAACGCTGCGATTGCTTTGGTTGAAGCATCCGCAAACACACACAACTCTCTCGTGCTTGCTGCAGAGGTGGAGAGAGATGTGTAGCAGCGGGGAATCTGTATGTCCTGAAGGCATTGAAGGGAGGACTTCCATCTCCCCCACTCCGCTTGGGGGTGTCCAGGTAACCGTTTTCTATGGTCAGCTTTCTCAGCAACGATCTCCCTTGTATAGTGACAGGTGAGAGAAAGCCGAGCGGATCAAAGATGCTGTTTATGGATGAGAGCACGCCTCTGCGTGTGAAAGGTTTGTCGTCTCGCTGTACTTGAAAGGTGAATGTGTCTGTGACTATGTTCCAGCTGATACCAAGGCTCCGCTGCACAGGGACGTTATCCGTGGCAAAGTCCAGGTCTTTAATGTTGTTTGCAAGGTCTTCAGGGGGGAATTCAGCCATGACAGCTGCACTGTTTGATGTAATCTTGTGCAACCGGAGGCTGTTGTGAAAGAGCATCTCTTGTGCCCTCTTCACCAAGTTGATGGCCTCGGTCTCTGTTGCAAATGACTTCAGAGCATCGTCGACATAAAAGTCTCTCTCGATGAACGCTCTGACATCAGAGCCGAATTCAGATTCTGCTTCTTTCGCTGCCCTCCTGAGGCAGTAGATTGCTACAGCAGGAGACGGTGTGTTGCCAAACACATGCACACGCATTCTGTAGTCTACAATTTCACTGTCCCATTTGTTGTCGCGGAACCATAGAAACCTCAGGTAGTCTCTGTGCTCCTCCTTGACTACAAAACAGTAAAACATGTGTTGAATATCTGCAGTCACCGCAATTTTCTCTTTTCTAAACCTGATGAGGACGCCTAACAGGTCATTGTTCTGATCTGGGCCTTTGAGCAAGACACTGTTCAGTGAAATTCCTTCATACTGAGCACTTGAATCGAACACTATTCGAATCTGTTCGGGTTTCTTGGGATGGTAGATGCCGAAGGATGGCAAATACCAACTTTCTTGTCCTTCTTGGAGGACGGGGACAGTCTCTGCATGTTCACTGTCAATCATCTTTTGCATGAACTGCATGTAATGTTCTTTCATGTCAGGTTTCTTCTCTAGTGTGCGGCAGACTGACTTGAGTCTTTTCATGGCATAGTCTCTGTTGTTTGGCAGACGTTCTCTCTGGGTCCGAAAAGGTAGGGGTGCGACCCAGTTTTGAGTGCTATCTTGATATACCTCAGTATCCATGATCCTCAGGAAGTTGAGATCATCGATGGACGGAGCAGGTTGGTGATCTTTGTCGGTGCAGTGGAAGACAGAAGACTTCAGGTGATCCCCGTGCAACAGAGCAGCAGTGTGAACAGCGGTTTGCTGAGAAGGAGGATCATGGAGGACTGAGTGGCTGTGTGGAGGGTCTTTCACACGCAGGTGGCTGGAGCAGGGTGTGAGGTAGCTGGGGCGGCCATCTCCCAAGATACATGTTTTGAGAGAAGTGACTGAGGAGGGGCGGTGTGCTGTGCCGAGGCACACATCGCCGATCACCACCCAGCCTAGGTCTAGCTTTTGAGCGAATGGGGCATTGTCGGGGCCGTTGATCTGTTTTCTGATCTTGTGTATACTCAAAATGTCTCTCCCTAGCAACAGCAGTATCTGGGCACTGGGGTCTAATTGAGGAAACTCACTGGCTAAGCATCTCAGGTGAGGGTGATGTAAAACTTCACTGGGAGTTGGGATTTCAGACCTGTTGTTCGGGAGTTCATTGCATTCAATGGGGAAGAGGGACGCAGGTCTTTTTGTCCAGTGACTCCAGCATGTAGCCACAAGCTCTCCTTCCAGAAGTCTCTATACTGCCCGCACACGTCTTGAGCGTGTACGAAGATGGAGTGCTATTGTCGCTGAATATCTCAAAGAATTCTGTACGTGCAAGAGATTTATTACTTTGCTCATCAATGATAGCATACACTCTAGTTGTTGCTTCTCTCTGGCCTTGTGGATAGACACTAACTAAGCATATTTTGGAGCAACCTCTAGCACTCATACCCTCTCCGCATACCTCAGTGCACTTGGAGGAGACAGTCTCTGGAGGCTGCTGGTTCTCACTGCCCTCCCTGCCGTTCTCTGACGTAGATAGGGGTGGCTTTGCTTTCCATGGTGATGGACCTGGATGGAGGGCTTCGACGTGTTTGATGCTCTGACATTCTGCACATGTTATGGTTTTGTCACAGTTCTTTGCAATATGGGTGGTTGAAGCACAACACCGGTAGCAGATGGAATTGTCTTTGAGATATTGTTTACGGTCAGCTAGCAGTTTGTCTCTAAAGCTCCTACATGCTCCTAATGAATGGGGCTTTTTGTTGATTGGGCACTGCTTGGTGAGATCTAGAGAGCCAGCTTCAGGCTCACCTAGAAAGGTGACTGGACTCGACGACTTGAGTCTTGTGGACCTCAACAGACTGGTTGACTCTACTGTGGATGTTTTTGGTTTTGTCTCTATTTGTGGCAGGCAGAAGTGGCATGGTGACTCTGAGTGATCTGCCAACCAATCATGAGGGATTTTTCTTTTTTAAATGTAGTGGCTTCAGCCAATAGTGAGTGAGTAAATTCAAGTCTGGCCGTTGGCTCTCTGGTTTCGCTGCTATTCATATGCTAATTAGAGGCGTCGCACCTCCGCGCGGTCTCAGCGTGGGGCTCTCCACCTACGTCATCGTTCGTTTACGACAATTTGTGGCACAGACGAACGCGACGTTCGCTGCCTCTAAATTGTCGAAAACTGCCGAAAATTAGGGAGATTTCCGGGAGTATACAGGCGTTTACGGGGTTGAAAATCCCACTTTTCATGCAGTGGCATGAGCTGCCATTACACGGGACACAGAGGAATCTACACTTTAATTTTCTTACTACACACCTTAAGAAAACGACTAATATAAAACGGCTTATATTACACACAGTGTTACTCACCGGCATTGCCCCCGAGGGGAAACACAACTGAATGTAGTTTGAAGAAACTTGACAACAGAATTTACACAGCACTGAGTACAACTCGCTATGGAAAAGACGTGAAAACTCACTGAACGCTAATCTCGTTCCAAACGAGAATACAACAGGAAATAGAAACTGTACACCAAACCTGCCGTTACCACAAGTGTCCGGTAGAGGGCGTTAACGTACTGCAAATAATTAAAGAAACACAAAATGCATGAATGGATGCTCATTAAGACCAACACACTCCCATAGACGCTGTATTAGAAACACCCTAACAGCAGCGGTAACTTGTTTTTTGTAATTTGATGCAAAAGTAATATAATACAAAGTATTACGGTTATAAATGTACATACATTTTTTTCAAAAAAAAATACAAAAAACGTTGCAGGAGTTACGTTAAAACGGTCAAAGTCTGTGAAAAGGGTTTATGTGGGGAAAGCGCCTGGACACTGAATGATATTTAATATGTCAAATGTTTGTAAAGTCATTAAACCTACACCCATGAACCTTTTATGCTTAAAGCGTTACCTGATTGAATTATGTTTTTGTTTTTCATTTTTTAGCTGCTGCCACAATCTTTTTTTGCCTTTAGGATACCATGAAAATTAAACTTAATTAAACTAACTACGAATTAAACTTGCATATTGACCTGGAAGTATGCAAACGTCTTTTTGTTGGGTGCTGTTGCCATGGTGAATCATAATTTCGGAGCTCCATTGATCGTGGCTTTTCATAGTTGGGGTGCATGTGCTTAAAGGCCTGTACACACCGGGACGAATATCACGTGCGCTTATCACCAGCGTTTTTCGTGACGTTTTTCGGCGCGTCTTGAGTGTTCACACCCAAGCGATTTCCACTGGCGTTGCGCAGAGTGAACGTGCACATTCAGTAGATAGCGCTCCCGGTACACAAGGTGGTGCTGCGGCACTTTACGCTTCTGACACTCGCTTGTCACACAGAAGAAGAAGAGAGACAGTATTTACGTGCTTGCCAAAACCATAGATATATTATGTCTATGGCCAAAACCATTCACACACTTTTTGCTAACTGGAAAGCAGCATTAGCAGTTCATCTTCTTCTTTGTCTACTTACTACTTCTTCATCGTATCAATGTGTGCTCGGCAAGATCGTTTTGTGCTTGAGCGCCACCAAGTCGTGTTTTACTGTCACTTCAGCAGCTCCAGGCACGTGAACAAAAGCGCTGATCTCATTGGTCGGCCAGTTTTTAACGCGCCGCGTCAAAATAAAAAAACTAACCCGAGGCGTTTTTTTTAAAAATGACCCTTTAACGCCTGGCATTTTGCACGTCGGTGTGCACACTCACATTGGCGCCCTTTGTTTAGTCACGAGGCGTTAAACATCGGCGATAAACGCGCGCGAAAATCGTCCCGGTGTGAACAGGCCTTAACTCAGAGTCAGTCTACTCAGAGTTGATTGAACTACTTCAATTCAGCTGTTCTGAAACCCAAAACTCTGAGTTTCCCATCTCAGGGTAAGTCAACTCAGAGTTCAAGTTTAAACTCAGAGTTGGTTGAACCTCTTTATTGAAACGGGCCCCAGGAAGCAGACTCTAATACTTTGGGACATGATATCAATCCAGTCAGTGATGGATTGGGGCAGGAGACGTCGCAACCTCATGCCCCTCTAGCCAGTGGTCAGCAGGAGAGGCCACAACCTCAAGGTGAGATGTACCATTCGACGTACTTCAAGGCCAACAGCTGGTCAACATTCAAATCCTCACCAACTGCCACTTTCGATGGACGTTTATGTTTGTTTATGCTGCTGCTTTCACAGGTCTAAACCAAGCTAACCATTTTAGACCCTGGCTATAATTTATTCCTTGTCCTCAGGGCGACAACATCTTTTTTGGGGGGTGAATGTGGGAGGAGACTAATCATACCAAGAAAGTATAAATAGTTGCAGCGACAGATGATGAGATTGTCATGTTTCTGAGATTGTGCTCGACGTGCAGCCTCTGTGCCCTTTCATATAGGTATGTTGAGTTATTAGCTCTGTGGTTTGTTTGCGTTGAATGGTTGCGTCGTGATAGCGCAATTAATCCTCATGTGATCCATTTAATCCATTTAGGCCGATCGGTTATGAGTTTGATGCAATTAATATACGATAGTTTCTTTGTTGATGTGGTTAATATTTGTGCCCTTTGTTTATAGTATCTTCTTTGTATCTATCATGTTTGGGGATTGAGCGCTGAGATTGGGTACTGCAGTTGTACTGTTGCAAAAGTATGTTTTGTTTGTTTTGTTTTTATTGCGTTTTTTATTGACATGTATTAACGTTTATATTTGTTTCATTTTTTTGTTAAAGGGGCCAGCCACTGTTTCTTGTGTATTTAAGTTTTCTTTTGTGGTTTATTTTGATTCAATATTGATGTCTAATTTGATCGCATTAAAGGTGGGGTAAGCTACAGTTTTTTTTAAAAATGCTTTAGAAAAGTGTCTTGGGCCGAGTACCAAAACAAACTTATAGCCAATCAGCAGTAAGGGGTGTGTCTACTAATGATGGGGAGAAGAGATCGCTCAGTGCACGTCATTATTTAAAAGACACGACACACAGGACGAACATTAGCCGAGCGATGAGAGATGGCAGATAAACAACAAAAGTGGAAAATGTCTGTGGATCAGCTTTCCAGCTCTGGAGAGAACTCAAGGAGCGCTAAGGCCTGCAATCGGACGCCGAGTTTGCTTTATTTCTTCTCGATAGGTGAGTAACATTTGTTTTGTTTAGTTTCACAGAACTAATATATGCTGGCTTTTGCTTGAATATGCTCATGTGCAATGTTGCTTGTTTGTCCATTTGCAATCGTATCGTCGTTCACTTCAGCCATGGTAAAGACCCATTCATTTCCACATCCTATAAACCACTGTCTGTTTCAAGAGTCAGCTCACAGTGTGTCCGAAAAGTTTATAAATTATATTATTATTAGATAATTAACTCCTAATATATGTAAAATAGTCAGTTTATGCGGTAGGCCAATGTTCCTTTAAGGGAATATACTGAATATACAAGGGACTATGCTGTTTCTTTCTTCTTCGTTTTACATATAGGCCTATGTGACCAAGTTTATATAATCGACTCTTACTGTTTGCTCCTATTATTCCCCATGGGCAACGCATTTTGTGGAAAAAAATGTTTTTGTTGTCTTTTGTTGGACCGCTAATTTTGTAATATAGCCTACATAACTACGGTTCGCTAATCGCTATACAGTGACACTTTTTCCCCTTTTGATTGCCTATAAATGTTTTGTGACGAGCAAGGCGGTGAAGTGAATTTTCTCGAATTTAACGTTTGTGAATTATCTTTGGTTATATATTGTTCCTATTTCAAAAATAGATTTTGTTAGTGTTTGTTCAGATATAAGAGGTACTAGATCTGTTTTCTGTGTTTAATGGACTTTAAGTTTAATTCCTTTTCTGTTGTATCCTTAAATGTTAGGGGTTTACGTGATGCAGTAAAGAGGAAAGCTGTTTTTTTATTTTGTAAAAGCAGCGAGTCGGATATAATTCTTCTTCAGGAAACACATTCGTGTGAAATGGATGTAAAATTTTGGAAAAATCAATGGTGAAATAAAATTTACTGTAGCCATGGCTCTAATCATTCTGCTGGAGTTTCGATTTTGTTGCACAAGTTTAAAGGGCACATACTAGGAGGGAAGTCTTCCGATGAATGAAGGCAGATGTATTAATTTATCGCTTCAGCAGGACAATTCAGTATTTACTATTTGTAATATTTATGGGTGTAATTCCCAATCTGCCAACAAGTTTCTTTTTTCTCAGATAACCTCTAAATTGAAAGTAGTACTTACTAAGTATCCAGACTCTTTTCTGATTTTAGGCGGGGATTTTAATGAATGCGTGGATGACACCTTTGACAGATTTCCTCCCAGAAGCAATGATAGCTTTCTGTCAAATATTAACATTTTATCATTATGCACAGAGTTTTCTCTTACAGATACATGCCGTTTTTTTCACCCTGATATGCAGGAATTTACTTGGTCTAATAGTAATATGCAACCCAGTCTCATAAAAAAACGTAACCTGACTACATTGGTCCAAAGTGCAAAACGTAGAGGGGTTACAATAATGGCCCTTGAATTGTATGACTGTTACATTTTTTTTTGCCTATTCTTTTCCTCTTGTTTTGCGTCCAAGTCACGTGACTTTCAAGATTCCGGCCGTGAGAACAAAAAACATGGCGGACATTTCTCTCATTTTTAGTGGAAAAAAAAAATCAGTATTTTGAGTTAGTTTCTGCATAAAAATAAGTTTTGATTACATTTCTAGCGAGAAATATATATTTTATTTTCATAATATTCACTCAGTGAATGTACATAATCACTCACTTGCTCGTTGTTGTGAGGATTTTTCAGATCTCTCCAGAAAAATGTGAAACTGTAACGCTTCGGTTACTTACGTAACCTCGGTTCCCTGAGAAGAGGGAACGAGTACTGCGTTTTACTAAACGCTGTGTTTTGCTAAACGTTATGGGGGAAATTTCTTTTCCTCGAGATTTTGAAGCAAATTTTTATCCTAAAAATACCATTTAAAACGCAGTGCAGCTGCACAGCTCTCAACAGGAAGCAGCTGCGTGCTGATTGGCTGTGCCGCTGCAACTGCAGGAACCTATGGCGAGACCGCTGGGCGGGACGGACCAATCAGGTCCCTCTAATATTCCCGCAAAAAACATCACACAATACAAACAATAATAATTCAAATCAATGACAAGTTTTACGTGTAAACCGATTCTGTATTTATTCATACACTCATGGTGCAAACAGTGGTAAAAATAGCAGAAACAGCAAAAGTAATTATCCCAAAAATGTCTTCAGATTACAAAAAAGTTACAAATAATGATTTAATGATAGAACTTCAGTAATTTGAGTTGATAAGAAAATAATACCACGAATTCTTCAACTAATAAAAATAAACTGCCCTAAGGATTAATGAGCTTCTGGGTTCATGAATATTAATCACGTTGTCAGCGCTCATTCAAACTGATTTGTTGAAATCAAAACACAGTGCAGCCAGCCAATGAGATTCCCGTTTGTGCATTCGTTTCTTCCTGTTCATGAAAGGCTGAATAATTCCAAATAAACGCCATTATTTTACAGGAAAATACAACAAAGGGTATTATTTACATGTAGCAAGTCAATTCTGTGTGGTATAAGACTCTCTCGCTCTCTCTTTGAGTGTGTGTGAAACACTCAGCGCTCTCAGTCGCGTGCCTCACACTAGTGTTTAATGTGCGTCAAATACACTGCGCATTCATTGAGTTGAACTGAAATAGTATGCTTTACCGATCGATTGAGACAGAGTGAATCTCTTAAGCGCTCAGTCCAAGTGCTCAGCGAGTGAAAATACATCTGTATGTACAGGTTCAGATTGCCCTCAGGTAGCCCCTCGTTTAGCTATGAACTCTTCCGCAGCTTTCGCTGTTTTCGCTCTGCACGTGAGATGCGGATTCAGTGCCGCCGCTCCCATTGCACGGCGCTTAGGGCACCAAATGCTGCGGGGGGCACCACAAGAAAATTCTCTCTCCAACCCCCGTTCAGCTATACAAAGTGATGAACGCAGCCACCGCGGCCATAATAAAGTAATAACGGCCAGCGGCGGCACTGTGTGGATGAGTCACAATTCAAGCAACCCGCCACCGAATTGGCGCCAATTCAAAACCGAAAGTAAAATGTGCACGGCCGCACAGAGCGCGCATTGTTTCCTTTCGTCTGTGACTCCGTCTCCGACACTCTGCGATGACGTCATTTTTGCCGCGCACACCCTCGCGCTCGTTCGTTCGGACCATGGTGCATGGAGTATAAACAAGGGTTCACGGACGAATTGTCATTCATTCATGGCGTGCGTCTCACACATAGACCGATCAATGCCTGATCAGTGCCCTGACTACTAGGGAACTGTTGAGACGCACCCATGGCCTCACAGAGCGCGCATACGGATGAACCTCATTCATGGCCTCACAGAGCGCGCATTTACAGACGAACTGTCATTCACGGTATGTGCGCGCACTGGTGCGTTTTCAGTTCAGTTTTCAGTTGCGGTCGTGTATGTTACTTTCGGTTAGATAGAATTAGTGATTTACAAGCCCCCGCCGGTGATACCGGTATTACCGGTGTTGTCACACGTCGATTAACTGGTGGGAAAATTTCCTCACCGTCACATCCCTAGTCCCCGCCAAAGGATTTAGTCCCTTTTAGCAACTTGTTAGCAACCACCATTTTTAAGACACAATAAAGTTTTTAAAAATCACGAGCAGGTTTTAACTAATGTGTTTTATGTCATAGATCAAAACGTGAAAATATTTAGAGGCTTTGTTAACCACAGACCTTTTTTTATTTCAGGCGATTTAGCAAAAACCCATTAAAAAAACCCATAGACTTTAGGGCGAGGGAACCGGAAGTGCTAAAATGCTAACTCACTTCCGCGTTTTGGCCTACAAAGTGACATCATAACTTCGGCACTCTATAGCGTTCGAGTATAAGATGTGACGGAGCATGTGATTTGTTGAATTCAGTGAACGAATACGCCTTTTACTGACCAAGATGCTTTTGAGTCCGACTCTGACTCTGAACCAAAGACTGATCTCCTTCTCGACTTGTTCGTGAACGAACTGTATTTCGTTTGTGAACGAAACGAACCTGCTATTGAACGAGACTGATAGCGAACATGTAGAGCTCGGCTTGTGTAGTTAGGCATATATGCAGCAAAGAAAGACATTTACAATTTACCATTTTAATGAAAACAGTGTAATAATGCAGGCTGAATGTTAAATGATTATGATACTGATACGTATTGTGTTTGTATTATTGATTTTCATTGTTGTTGTTTTATAAAATTAATACAAATTACTTCATTATGTTTGAGTCATGTCATGCAATTCTCCAAAAACTGTAAAACAAATAAAAAATGCGATATTATTGGAGGAAACGAAGACGTCCATCACTGAACGAGTTGCTTTTTTGAGTCTGAACGAGAGATCTCGTTCGTGAACGAATCGAACGAACTGGTACATCTGGTTCATGAACGAATTGAACCACCAACGATACTGAACGAGAGAGAGATCTCGTTCGTGAACGAATTGAACGAACTGCTACATCTCGTTCGTGAACGAACTGGTGGTACATCTCGTTCGTGGAAATGGATGTCGGTCATTTAGCATGTGAACCAGTCTCGTTCAGCAATAAGCAGAGAGCGGATGGCTGCAAAGTGCAGTTTTAGGCTACGCAATTGTTTATAACTCCACATTCATTTACCATAATCCCAGATAAATGAATGTGTAAATGTCTGACCAAACGTTAATCATGCAAGAAAACCTTTGTGCTTTGGTCATCTGAACCACTTATTTACCACTGATCTATCTAGAATGATAGATTATGCACACATTTTAATAAAGCAAAATAATTTTTTTTTGTAAGTAAATACGTTCGTTGACTTAAGAAATAATGCATAAGACACTCTTTTTGCCACCTGCTGGGATATTTATGGAATATTAAAAAAAAATGGTCACTGAACGAATCAGTGAACGAATCTGAACGAATCATTTTGATGAACGAACTGAAAATGAACGAATCTCTTGAAAGAATCAAAATTTCCATCACTAGAGTGTGCGTGTGTGAGAGAGAAAGAGAGAGAGAGAGAGAGAGAGAGTTGTCTCGCCCCTCCCTCGTGCAGTATAATTGGTTGACACCGCGTGATTGACAGGAACAGACAAACAAAGCTGATCACACAGTTGAAACGAATGTGGTCTAACAGCGCTCAATGTCAAAATGATTGAGATGGCCAATCAAATCAAAGTAGGCGGGGTTTACGTTCTCTTTTGGCTCGTGCACACTGCACAGTCTTCACACACAGACGAGCGCGTCAATCTATCGCTTAATGTCGTTGCTGAGAGACTCTATTCTTTCCGGTGAAATCACAAAACAAAATGCAAACATGTCCATGGTCTTATTATACAATCATTGATGAACATCTTTGAAAAACTATATGAGAGCGGATTAGAACCCGGAACCTATGACACGGTTGACAAAAACTCTACCACCAGACCACTGAGGAATTCGAAAGTCTTCCGCGGATCTTTGTATTTATTCACTCACTCATGCGAAGAATATCGGGACTGATAATATATTTGACGGAAATTAATGCAAATATTGTTTACAAATAGTCCCAAAAAGATTATTTCCCAACTAGAATTAGACCTAGAATTTCGCTCACTGTTCTGTTTGACCTGGTTACGGCCTTGCTGTGAATTAGTCTATTATTTAAAAAAAAAAATTAAATCATTCATTATTTCATATTATATGATTTAATTTCTATAGGCTATATTTAGTTCAAATTCAGAGGAACAGTTCATGTTGAAGAACTGTTAATAATAAAGATTGAGAAGATTGGATCAGTTGTACTACTTTTTTTTGCAATACTTGAAAGACTGTTTATGTGTAATACTTGATGCGGCCCAGCCTGACCCAGAGTCTACCTCCAGCTGCCCCCAGGTAAAATGAGTTTTAGACCCCTGCTCTAGTAGAATGGGCTTTGATGCCTATAGGGCAGCTGAGATCTTTAGACTCACAAGCCAGCGAGATAGCATCCACTATCCATCGTGACAAGGTCTGCTTTGTAACCGCGCACCCACGGGTGCGGCTGCCAAAGCACACAAAGAGCTGTTCAGTTTGCCTGAAAGTAGTAGTGGGAAGTTCGGATCATTTTACTGACCCTAGTACTTATGAAAATGTTGATTACATTTGTAAAACTAAATAAAAATAAACTATAGGGTAATTGCAACCAAAGCCAAATGATAAGAACTGAAACATTTAATTAATTGATTAGTTGTTGGGTCAGGCTATTGCAGTCTAACTCTGTTAGTTCACCTCACCTCCTGATCCGAGACATTCTTTCTTTTGCAACTTCATATTTATCACGTTTGTTCTCCGCCTCTCATGTCTTCGAACTCCTCGAGACGTTAGTTGTCGACTCGTCTGTGTCTGACTCTGATCTGGGGCCGGGCCATGTGACACAGGTCCGGGAACAGAATGATTAGTTCATCTTTCGAGTCTCGAGTTCGGGTTTGAGTCTTTCGTTCTTCCTGTCAGTCCCATAGAGTCTATGCTGTCAGTAGCGGAAACAAAAGATTCGTTCTTTCGAGTTCGGGTTTGAGTCTTTGTCAGTCCCATTGAGTCTATGCTGTCAGTAACAGAAACAGAAAAGATTAGTTCTTACGAGTCTTTCGGGTTTGACGTTTGAGTCAATTGTTCTTTTTCCACGTGACTTGTCACTGTATTGAACACTAGTTCACAACCTTTTTACTAACAAGCACGTAGTTATTTTTTTATTTTATTTTTATTTTTTTATATATAATTCTCAGTTAATATCAGACATAAACAAATATGGGAAATATATTGACTATTCAAGTCTAACATCACAAATTCAAGTCAATTAGACTAAAAATAACTACGTGCTTGTTAGTAAAAAGGTTGTGAACTAGTGTTCAATACAGTGACAAGTCACGTGGCAAAAGAACGAATGACTCAAACGTCAAACCCAAAAGACTGGTAAGAATGAATCTTTTCTGTTTCCGTTACTGACAGCATAGACTCTATGGGACTGACAGGAAGAACGAAAGACTCAAACCCGAACTCGAAAGAACGAATCTTTTGTTTCCGCTACTGACAGCATAGACTCTATGGGACTGACAGGAAGAACGAAAGACTCAAACCCGAACTCGAGACTCGAAAGATGAACTAATCATTTTTGTTCTTTCCAGTACAGATTCAGCGTAATGCGCATGCACGGTCAACACAAAATGAACGAATCACTCTCTGAGACAACTCGGTAGTCCCGAGTCATATTAAAGATTCGTTCAAAATGAACGAATCGTTCATGAACGACACATCACTACCTGAAAGCAGCGAAACGCTCTATGTATATTCTCAGCGCTCTGACAGGACAGAGCAAATTAGCATCTTCCTCATCTAACGACGATGAGAATGCTGAAAGTGAAATGACCTGTGCTCTGAATGGAGTCGAGAGCAACGTAGGTACATATCCATGTCTTGGTTTGAGGACGACATACGATACAGATCCACTTTTGCGGCACGACTGAAGCGTGGTGTTGTGACGCTTCCCCTCATGTGTATGTTGATGGGCGTTCCCCAAGTTTACCGCTATGGGTGTGCGTTTGAGCCAGCGGGAATGAAAAACAAAGGACCGGCGAGAGACTTCCCTCCGTCTCCATGTGCTCTACTTCTATTGGATAGCTGCGTCGCGTTCAATGGATTCATTTGCATAAAGTTGAGCTTCGGCCAGCTTTTTTGATGTGCGGCATTTGTTAAAATGCACCGCCGCCTTCCCGGAATGCTTTGCGGGCGCGTTAAAGTCACTTGACGTCACCCATAGGAATAAAGTGGAGTGCGGCGCTACAGAAGTGTTGCACGGACAAGTGGATCAGCACCCTTAGAGTCGTTTGGCCCAAATTCCAGACAAGAGGCGCTCACTGAGAGCGCGTGCAGATCACCCACTCGTTTAACTGATGCGATTGCTAGCAGAAAAGCAGTCTTGAGTGATAGGAGCTTTAAAAGAACACGCCGACTTTTTGGGACTTTATCTTATTCCCCATATCCCCCAGAGTTAAATAAGTCCATACATACCATTCTCATCTCCGTGCGTGCCGTAACGCCGCATTCACACGGGCCGTCGGCGTCAACGCTTAACGGAGGGCGTGGCTGAAGCTTGGTGCTGACGCGACCGTCATAGTGACAACAGCTAATCACATTACTTGCCGCTTGGACCACAATACAACACAAAAAAAGCGCCTTTTTTGACAGCTAGTCTGTGAGACTATTTTGTGTATTAAAACTGATCATTTTAATATTTTATTCCTCATTTGGCTAGGGGATAGCGCCTATTTGAACCACACATGATATGATATGCTGCCTGTCATTCAATGATAAACAGAGTACATGGACAGAATACAAGCATGATACATTCCAGATTCTCCAACCGTCTCTGCCACCTCCTTCCAGGCCTGGTCTCTCCAGTTTGTGTCCCGGTATGTAAATAATGATTGGTAGTAAAGATTACCCAACGCAATTATTAGCTTTTCCTCCATTTTAGATCGTTCTTCACTCTTCATTCACTCTTCATTCACCGGTGTTTTAAACGAACGCTATTGGCTAATGTCTGCTCTAGGATATTTGCATAGGGTGATCTGATTGGATGACGCCTGCGTTGGCGCTTGAAAAGTTGAGAAATCTTCAACTTTTGCCGCTTGCAACGCGAGTGAAGCGACGCAACGGAACCCACAATTCAGTTCGTCAACGCATGACGTCACCCATTCAAAGTAAACGAGAAGCGTTGACGCCGACACCCCGTGTGAATGCGGCGTCTCTGTCTGACGCACCCACCGCTAGCCTAGCTTAGCACAAAGACTGCAGGTAAATGGCTCCAGCTAGTCTACTGCTCAATAATTGTCAAAATAACACCAACATTTTCCTATTTACATGTTGTGATGTGTATAGTTACATTGTGTACGAAGACCGACGGAAAATTAAAAGCTGTGATTTTCTAGACCGATATGACTAGGAACTATACTATCATTCCTGCGTAAGGATCAAGGAATTTTACTGCCGTACCATGAGTGCAGCGGCGCAATAATATTATGCAGCACCTGAAAATAGTCCCCAGCGCTCTCTGTGCAAGCAGATTATCACGCTGTGTAGCGGACCCTGTCCAAATGATGGCCAGACTTTACTGATGTTTCATGGAGTTTATAGAAACCGTTTGATCTCCAAAAAATCACTGTTAGAGCTGAACAAATAAAGCAATGAAGTGCGCATTAACACCTCATACACAAACTCTCTGTCTCTTCATAGCATCATCATTAACACAGCGAAATACACAAAAATACTCATTACAGATACAGTAAACAAGAATATACACACCTTATGCCTTTTCGTGGGATGCTTAACAAACCTCAAACTTTAAATCTGCCTAACCACTCCGATGAACCGCGAGCTCAGCTCTCACTGTCTTTCCATAGACTACAACATCCGTCAAAATAAAAGTCCCTACTTATTAAGACAGAAAATGCAGACCTTAAACCTATATTTAAACACACAGATATGTCAAAAATGTAAACAAAAAACTAATTATAAGATAAATCACAAGTCTGTTACACGTTGGTTATGTTGACGTTACACCCCTGAAAAAGGGGAGAAATAATCACAAGAGTGATATGGGTGTTTCCTCACTGAAAACTTTAGTGTTATATTTTTGCAACAATAATACATTTCAAAGATCAACAGATCTATATCTTTTACAACAATACATTTTACAGATCAACAGATAATAGTAGCTTTGTTGGGAATAGAGCTTATTCAAGTCACAACAGCTATTCACTGGAACATACTCATTTTTTAATATAACTTTAGCTCAGTAAACCATGACTACATTTACCACGAATGTCAATAAAGTGCTTGAAACTCATTAAACAAATAACACCACAAAATAGATTATTAACCACATGTCTGTTAATTCACAATTGACATAAAATGGCGGCTGCTCTCGTTACGAAGCTATTTTTCTCCGTAACCGAGCGGGAGCTCCGCTCACACACGCACATTTTACACCCTGCAAACTTAACTCTCACTTACTCAAAATGTTACTAAAACACAGCTTCAACACTCTTAACACGTCATATTACATTTACTTAACTCAGTTTTATATCAATAACGTACCTGAAAAAGGGAAAACTGAAAACTTTAGTGTTATGAGGAAAAGACCGCGATTTCCCCGGAGAACATGGAAGACAAAAGCAATCGATCACGGGCCCATAGATTAAGATCACTTTGGCGACACAGATTAACACTTTTTACCCTTTGTATACTTCGGTTTTTAACTTTTTAACACAAATATGAATTGTATCAATCCTTATTACCTTTATCCTTATTTTTAACTTTAGATATTTTAAGATACTCACATCCTACTGATTTACTAGAACCTTTTAGCCCATAGTATTTCCTTTAACCTGTCACACTGACAGAAGTTAGCCTATTTTCAGGTGCTGCATAATATTATTGCGCCGCTGCACTCATAGTACGGCAGTAAAATTCCTTGATCCTTACGCAGGAATGAGAGTATAGTTCCTAGTCATATCGGTCTAGAAAATCACAACTTTTAATTTTCCGTTGGTCTTAGTACACAATGCAACTATACACATCACAACATGTAAATAGGAAAATGTTGGCGTTATTTTGACAATTTTTGAGCATTAGGCTAGCTGGAGCCATTTACCTGCAGTCTTTGTGCAAAGCTAGGCTAGTGGTGGGTGCGTCAGACAGAGTTATGGCACGCACAGAGATGAGAATGGTATGTATGGACTTATCTAACTCTGGGGGATATGGGGAATAAGATAAAGTCCCAAAAAGTCGGCATGTTCCTTTAAGCTCACCAAATGCAGAGGCTTGAATGTTGAGCCTGTCATAGCATTCAGGACTGTGGACAGGTCCCATATAGGGACTGAAGGGGGGCGAGGTGGGTGAAGCCTTCTAGCCCCTTTGAGGAAGCGCACAATAAGATCGTTCTTCCCCAGTGACAGTCCATTCACTTGAGTGTGGTAAGCTGCTATAGCAGCCACATAAACTTTGAGCGTGGAGGGGGAACGACCAGCGTCCAGTAGCTCTTGTAAAAAAAGTGAGCTCTTCTGACACTTGCTTTACACCAGTCCGAAAAGACTGACCATTGCCTGAATAGAGCCGCCTGGTCGCGGGGGCTCTAGCTTCAGAAATAGTGTTTAATAGGCCTGTCACGACAACAAATTTTGCTGGACGATAAATTGGCCAAGAAATTATTGCGATAAACGATAATATTGTCGTTCTGAGACCATTTTCATCTAAAATAATGATAATGGCATAATAATGCAGTTACACCTTTTCAAAGATCAATAAACTTTTATTTCTAAAGACTATTTAACACTGAAAACGGAAAGCACTTTAAATATCCACAATAAATGAACAAAACAACCAAAACAAAAAAAGCAATGGACTCTCAGTCTGTTAACAAAAATTGCACTTGAATAAACAGCAGGGAAACTGCAACGGATGATTGTGTTTTAGGTAATGCTGGGAATCGATAAAAAAAATTTACTAATGAATCATATTTTTTTTCTGTAATTATTCACGATTAATACGTTTTTAAGGTTTTGATATTGTAATAATTTCAGTTACTCTCCAAATTAATGTAGAAACACTTTATTGACAGCATATTTTAAATATAAAATTTCAGCTTGCCCTAATATATGTCATAAATGTTTACACAATGAACATATTTAGATATCCAGTTGTCCATTAAAGATGTCATTTACTTCACTTTTATCGTTTTATTATTAAACGTTTTAAACTACATTACCCATATATCTCTGTCATTGAACCAATGCAATGGGAAACATGGCGCTGTAGTTCATTGAAGTGTGCAGCAATTCTTAGGGTTAGGGTTGGGATCTCGGTAAAGGAGTAATTTCTCACAACATAGCAC
Source organism: Gobio gobio (assembly GCF_949357685.1). Classification (NCBI taxonomy): domain Eukaryota; kingdom Metazoa; phylum Chordata; class Actinopteri; order Cypriniformes; family Gobionidae; genus Gobio; species Gobio gobio. The sequence continues at coordinate 32,001,407 of NC_137099.1, read as the reverse complement.
CGAGGTCCGGACCTCGGTAATTTTTTTTCATATTAAAACATTTAATTTCAGGGACGATTTCTCGTTTTGGAAACATTACTCAAAGCTTTTGTCCAGTTATTAGGCTAACGTGAAAAGCATGTGTAATAAGTTGAATGTAGGTAGGATAATTGCTGAACATGAAATCTTAGCAATTGCATTAAAGTAGGCTATGATAAAGAGGTGAGATCTTTAATTAATATGGTTAGTAGAGATGAAAATATCCAAAAAGTATAGGCTATTGTAGATAAATATACCCTTTAGTTCATATAGGCACTCCTTTATGGGGCGCCGTTTGTAAAGCGGCTCACGCTGAAAATAACAGCAACATTTTGACAAATTTAGCTTCAAACAATGTTTAAAAAACTGGTATGAATTTTTGGCGGTCACTTTTTTAGCACATTTACAACAATATTTGTCAACTTAGAGATATTTTAAATAGTTAAATCTAAATGTTAAATGTTAAATCTAAATGTTAATTGTTAAATCTAAATGTTAAATCTAAATCTAAATGTTATATCTAAATGTTAAATCTAAATCTAAATGTTAAATCTAAATCTAAATCTAAATGTTAAATCTAAATCTAAATGCTAAATCTAAATCTAAATGTTAAATCTAAATCTAAATGTTAAATCTAAATCTAAATGTTAAATCTAAATCTAAATGCTAAATCTAAATGTTAAATCTAAACGTTAAATCTAAATGTTACATCTAAATCTAAATGTTAAATCTAAATTTTAAAACCGGTTATCTGCATTCTGAATTTGCATATTAGTTAAATATTTAGTTTCACCCGAAACATTTAGATTCAACATTTATATTTAGATTTAACATTTAGATTTAACATTTAGATTTAGATTTTGTATTTAGATTTAACATTTAGATTTTACATTTAGATTTAGATGTAACATTTAGATTTAACGTTTAGATTTAACATTTAGATTTAGCATTTAGATTTAGATTCAACATTTATATTTAGATTTAACATTTAGATTTAGATTTAACATTTAGATTTAGATTTAGCATTTAGATTTAGATTTAACATTTAGATTTAACATTTAGATTTAGATTTAACATTTAGATTTAGATTTAACATTTAGATTTAGATTTAGCATTTAGATTTAGATTTAACATTTAGATTTAACATTTAGATTTAGATTTAACATTTAGATTTAGATATAACATTTAGATTTAACTATTTAAAATTTCCCTAAGTTGATAAATATTGTTGTAAATGTGCTAAAAAAGTGACCCCCAAAAATTCATACCAGTTTTTTAAACATTGTTTGAAGCTAAATGTGTCAAAATGTTGCTGTTATTTTCAGCGTGAGTCGCTTTACAAACGGCGCCCCATACTCCTTTGATTAAAATGATCCGTGCAGAATTTGTCTGGTCTTACTCAGTTCATCATTGATTGGGTGAGAACAGTTCAAACTTACTGGCTGTGGAAATCAGTGGGAGTGGTTCATTATACTATAAGCAAAACGCTTTAAATAACGCGCGCTCTGTGCAACCAAAACAGCGTTTTTTACGCCGTCATATGGCAAGCTGAACAGCGTAAGAAGATAATGATTGGCTGAACAGCCCCATTAAAAGGCGGTAAGACCAGTGTTGTAGAATGTCGATCCACCTCAAGAGTCCTGTCTTTTAACGCTATTGCGACTGATATTTGGACTTTCATCGTGTGATATTTGTATTTTTTCATTGGGCATATGTGTATGCGCCTTTTCCTTAATCATATATTCAAAAGTAGCCTACAACTATTTTATAATCTTTTGTGTAGGTTATTGTTTGTGAAAACCAAAGAGCTATCATTTGCGTAGAGGTTTGTTCACGAGGCAGTGACAGGAGTTCAAGTCTGAGGTCCGAACATATTACCCTCTCTCTCTCTCTCCTTTTCGGTTGTTTTGTATTATTCTTTTGGGTTTTTTACATATTTGCAACTGTATGTTGCTGACAACTGGTTAACTGACAGGAAATTTATTCATAATGCTTTTTAACAGGCGACCTGGCGTATGCTTTAATAGCCTACATGTAACAGCTAAACCTCTTATTGTTGTGCATGTATAATGGCTTTGGTCGGGTTTATTGTTGATTAAAAAAATATTTCCCACACAAACGAGTTTGTTTTCGCCTACTTGCAAACCTTGAGCATCTACCTATATGTTTCTGACGAACAAAACGTAGGCTAATGTATATTTACATTCCCCTGCTTTGTTCTTAACCTGATGAATTAATTTCTCTCTTACATCGAGCAATACTGCTGAATAAATGTACTAAACCATAATATATATTCAAGCGCACACATAGGAGGGGGCATTTTAACTGTTTATCGATAAACTGTTTTCTGAATCGGCGTTGGCTGACTCTCATCTCCGCAGTAGTCTTGTGCCAGCCTCATTTCAAGCTTTCTATAGGCCTATATTTCTCATGTTAGGCAAATATTTTCTGTTCATTTACGAGACACGCTCCAGTTAACATTTAATGCAAGTCATCCTGCCGGCGCCTTGTCTTCTTGCTTCTTATTTATTAATTCCAGGCAATTGGTTGATGAGAAATTTATCAATATTAAGATATATTTTTTCCAAAACGAAATTCATTTTAAAGAAAGGCTTTACACTAAACAAAATGGTCAAAATCATGTGACCCACTCCATGTCTCCCGACATATTGCACATACTCGTGCAGTTCACTTTCCATAATTAACATGGATTAGATAAAATAAAAAAACTTTATAATAGTCATATTTAAGCATAAATATGAAACTAAATACGTTTTCTTTAGGCCTAATGACTACAACACGTTGCTTGGCTAAATTATAAAAAAATGAGCTTTATTATTAAATTATTAAAAAAGAAGAAGATAATGCTATTGATTAAAAAAAAAAAAAAAGATATAGCGCCATGGTCTAGGAATTGTCTCTGGATGTTTGACAGTATTGATTATAATATATTCTTATGATTGAACTGAAAATGCGCGCCGCCCTGCTAGAAATTGTACACACTTTCACACAAAGAACAGCTATAATATCGGGAAATAGGCTACAGGACTGAGACAATCATTGTGTATTTGCTGTGACCAATAATGTGTTTTAAATATTTATTTATTCAGCAGTAATGCTCGATGAAAGTGATAAATTAATTCATCAGGTTAAGAACAAAGCAGGGGGAATGTAAATATAGAAACATATAGGTAGATGCTCAAGGTTTGCAAGTAGGCGAAAACAAACTCGTTTGTGTGGGAAATATTTTTTTAATCAACAATAAACTATTAAAGCATACGCTAGGTATCGATTATATCGATTTAAGTATTATTTAATTGTAATATTCGAACAATTGAGATGCCGTGTCGATGAGGCAGTTGCAGGGGGAGTCTAATCACGGTCTCTGCAGACACTTCGGGGTCCTGTGTTGGTCTTCTCTGGGCGCAGGTCCACCATCTGAACTGGATACGGCCCGGATCCGGCTGACTGCAGTAAACCTCGGGATAAAACAGAGAGACTATCATTAGCGTAGATGCCATTCTTCTGATGATGTAACGAGTACATCAGGTGTTATGGGAAGTGTTCCCGGTTCCGGCTGACCTAGTTAATGCAGCTTAACAATCATTTCATTGAAAAAGTGTTTTATGTGTATTCCACAGTAAAGAGATGTGTTTTTAGTCTAGATTTAAACTGACAGAGTGTGTCTGCTTGCCGAACAATGTTAGGAAGACTGTTCCAGAGATTCGGAGCTAAATAGGAAAAGGATCGACCGCCTGCAGTTGATGTGGATATTCTCGGTATTATCAACTGGCCAGAATTTTGAGATCGCAGTAGACGTGATGGAGTATAATATGTTAAGAGCTCGCTCAAGTATTGGGGAGCTAAACCATTTAGTGCTTTGTAAGTAATAAGTAAGATTTAAAAATGTATGCGATGTTTAATAGGCAGCCAGTGCAGTGTTGACAGAACTAATATGGTCATACTTCCTGGTTCTAGTAAGAACTCGAGCTGCTGCGTTTTGGACCAGCTGGAGTTTATTTATTAAGCGAGCAGGGCAACCACCCAGTAGAGCGTTACAATAATCTAGCCTTGAGGTCATGAACGCATGAACTAACTGTTCAGCATTTTGCATTGAGAGCATGTGCCGTAATTTATATATATTTTTAAGATGGTAGAATGCAGTTTTACAGATGCTAGAAACGTGGCTTTCAAACGAAAGATTGGTATCAAAGAGCACACCCAGGTTCCTCACTGACGACGAGGACTTGACAGAGCAGCCATCAAGTGTTAGACAGTATTCTAGGTTACTACTTGTGGAGCTTTTTTGTCCAATAATTAAAAATTCATTTTTTTCTGAATTGAGTTGCAGGAAATTACCGGTCATCCAATGTTTTATATCAGCTATGCATTCCGTTAATCTTGTGAATTGGTAAGTTTCTTTAGGGCGTGAAGAAATATAGAGCTGAGTATCGTCAGCATAACACAAATCACACTTTACTTCACACAAATCAAACGTTTGACCTCGAAACAGTAAAATGTGTACCTTGAATGCAATGTAAGTCGCTTTGGATAAAAGCGTCTGCCAAATGCACAAATGTAAATGTAATACTTGAACTTTTTCAATAAAGTGTGACCGTTGTCTGTAATATTCTGTGTTTAATATCATATAATGCGCGGCAGGTTTGGGGGCGGGGTTGGGCTACTGTTTGTGTCTGAATAGCGTAAATAGAAAATAAATAAATGTAAATAAAACTAGATGCTGGCTGATTAAATTGAGAATCATACTCCAACATGTCATAATGGAAAAATGATAACCCAATAAATAATTTAAAAACGTATTTTTATGCAGGAACTAACTGAAAATACTGATTTTTTTCCACTAAAAATGAGAGAAATGTCCGCCATGTTTTTTGTTCTCATGGCCGGAATCTTGAAAGTCACGTGACTTGGACGCAAAACAAGAGGAAAAGAATAGGCAAAAAAAAAAATTAACAGTCATACAATTCAAGGGCCATTATTGTAACCCCTCTACGTTTTGCACTTTGGATCAAAGTAGTCAGGTTACGTTTTTATATGAGACTGGGTTGCAACCGAACACAAAAACAATTGATTTCATTTAAATGCAGTGACATAGGAATATTCACGTTACACTAATTTGTACCCTTTCCTTCTTTCCAGGAATTTGATGGTTGCTTCACTCTATGGGAATCGCAAATCAACCTTCAGTCAAAGTTCAATTAGGGCAAATGTAATTTGCTTGTGTATTAATTGAGACAATAAAAAATAAAACAAACTTTGGCTATCCTTTCTGTCTGAATTACTCGTTCATGAATTAAACCCTATTTAGTTTTCACTCTCTAGACCAGGGGTCGGGAACCTATGGCTCGCGAGCCATATATGGCTCTTTTCCGGATTTTATATGGCTCTCCAGTTTTCAAATGTTGACTGAAAAATACACCCTCGATGATGATAATTATTTTTAAACTATTAGCATACTTGATTAATGTAGAATTTAACATTATGAATATGTAAAATTAAATTAAATATTAGGGATGCCACAATTCTCAATATAATATTGTACCGTTCGACGGCCTTCATGGTTCAATACGCGCCTGTGAATTGCGGTTTTTCGGTTTTGCATTTAATTAAGTATTTTTCTACAAATTCAATCATTTGCCTCCATCCCAATACTGAACAACGCGTCATACATTCACATCACACATTAGTGGTAGAGTTATACTCACGGGACACTATAGTTATTCACAATCACGAAAGTTCATTATTTGCATGCGTTTTAAAGCCTTGCCGGCGTGTGCGCGGTTTTAACATGCGCTTTTCCGAACGCGCGCACTAAACGCTTGTCAAACACGTGATTACTGGACTAAGTAGTCTTACTGCGCTAATGCTGTCAAATACACACCATGTTTACATAAACACAGTCGGTTATGTCTACAGTGAAAGTAAAATCGGCGCGTGTCTGTATATTAGATGCACGCAGACTGAAAACAGGTCTTTAAAGCAAATTGAAAGCAGCGCAGCCTAGTGAACACGCGGTCCTTAAAGGGACAGTTCACCTCTAAAATTATGTCATTATTTACTCACTCTAATATTGTTCCAAACCTGTATTCATTTCTCATTTTTGAGTGAACTGTCCATTTAATGTTAACACAACAACAAAATACAAAGAGAAAATCACTCACTGCTCTTGACTGAAAAACTTTAATACAGTAGCTTTAATAAGAATCAATGTATATTTTATAGTGAAGTCTATGTAGTGTTTTATTTTTACATTTATTCATTCAATTTCATACTTAAATGCTGCTGTACATCTCTGAGCTGCCAGTGTAAATCTTTACATATATATATTTTATATTATACATACACTAGGAATGTGTACAAGGGTTTTTTTAAGGAAAGTTTTAAGTTTAAGTAAGGTTTTTCAATTATTTTAAGTAAAATAAAGAAAGAGAATTGCAATTAAAAAATAGTCTTTTTTCTCCTTAACCTCTTGCTGTTCCTGTCGCTTAAGAATAGAATAGCAAAAAACTGATGTGACAAGCCATCAGAACCGAACCGAAAACCGTGGTTAAAAACCGAGGTATGTATTGAACCGTGGACTAACTGTATTGTTGCATCCCTATTAAATATGTTCAAAAATATTTAGGTAAGACACTTACAGCTTAATATGATTGACAGCGGTGTTTGGCCTGTATAGCCTACCTTTCAGAGAGCTGAATTTTAATTGGTTAGGCCTGCATCATGTCTAGATCAAGTTAAGCAGCTATCTAAATTAAAAATCATCAACGAGAGCAAGATGGCAAAAACAAAAAAAAGACGACGATTACCATTCATTCCGACCCCAACTTCAAAGCACTCAGCAAAATGATGCAGCAACAAAAATCTCATTAATGCAAGTATAAGGTACAATACTTCTTGTTAATCGCGTGTTTATGCTGCCCGTTTCTCTTTTTTTGTGTTAAAAATCAGCACTATATCAGTGAACAAAATATAGTGCTTTGTATATATTGTGTAATCGTTAGTTTGCATTTTTGCCACCAACTGGTGTTCTATACAACTACCAGAACTACTAACATTGCAAGTGGTATGTTAATGCTGTTGTTATTACATTAAAATGCATAAAAATGTGCAAATATTTCTAATAAACAGGTGTAAATTTTGCTGTGGCTCTTTTGAAAAATTTCTCTAAAATTTTTTTTTTTTTGGCTCTTCTTGGTAAAAAGGTTCCCGACCCCTGCTCTAGACATTAACATCCAATCAGTTTAACATGAACAAATAAATGTTCAGTTGTTAAACCGAATAACCAGTAACCACAGGGTTCATTCACCATAAAATGGAAGACCTCAACAGTGTTGGGCACATTACTTTAAAAAAGTAATTAGTTATAGTTACTAGTTACTTCTTACAAATAGTAACTGAGTTAGTAACTGAGTTACATCATTATAAAAGTAACTAATTACCAGGGAAAGTAACTACTGTGTAACTTTTTTTTTTCAAATGTTCAAATATGTCAAATAACTTGGATGCCCCCAATATTAAATATGTTAAATTAATGAATTGGACTCTAAATAGAATAAATTATTATTATAAAACATTGTACTTTAATGTACACTATTGTAATGTTGCTGTGGGACAATGTGAGAGAAACCTATCCAATTCAATACATTGTAAATATTATCAGTAGACCTACTATAGTGTAATGTGTAAATATTATCAGTAGGCCTACTACTTCTTTGGTAGTGGTGCTCGCGTTATCACCTGGGTTTTTAGCCACTAATTTTGTGGCGGCATGTGATGATGTGAGGTGCTTCATTAGATTAGAATTACTTGCCACCGACGTGGAGAGACTCTTTCTTCCTGGGGATAAGTTGCACGTTACATATGACCAGCACCTGTATACCACATCACATTAGCTTAAGCTAATGCTAAAACACGTCATTAATATTAATTTCGAATGGCACGGACATACGAGTAAACATCGCACTTCTGCTTGTTTCACACTAATCGCTACATAATATATAAATAGGCTTGTTTGAGATGCGCCTCGCCTCGCCTGCAGTTCAGCCGAGACTAGGCGGCTGCAGTGAGGGGAGGAGTGAAAAAAGTGCAGGCAAGCCGGACAGTTCTCTCTTCTCGTAGTGGATCCGACACCTGCGAGATCAAAGGCGGATATCGCGGGATTCACACTCGTGCGCTTTGTTGTGATCGGTTCCGCGCAGATTTTTCTCATCTCAAACAAGCCTTATGTCTCGAACGTGCAGGATAGAATAATCCCGCGACGGCTGAGATTTTAGTGATATATATATAGTATATAATTTTATGTAATTAGTAAAATTAATTACATCATAATTTATGGTTTCAGCCTCTTTATACTTAGTTTAATACGGTATATTGTTTGTTTAATTTAAAGTTTGTTTGTTTTTTTTTCTGTCACTAACCACTAGTAACCTGGGTTACACAAGGGTAGGATGTACAGGGTGAAAAGCAACGGTCCAAGTACTGAGCCTTGCGGTACTCCATACTGATCTTGTGATCGATATGACACCTCTTTATTTACTGCTACAAACTGATAACGGTCAGTATGATTTGAACCATGCCAATGCAATTCCACTAATGCGAACATAATTTGAGAGTCTATTCAAAAGAATGTTGTGGTCGATAGTATCAAATGCAGCACTAAGATCGACTAACACTAACAGAGAAATACAACCACAGTCGGATGATAAGACCAAATCATTTGTAACTCTAATGAGAGCAGTCTCCGTACTATGATACAGTCTAAATCCTGACTGGCAATCCTCACAGATACCATTTCTTTCTAAAAAAAGGAACATAGTTGTGAGGATACTACCTTTTCTAGTATCGTTTACATAAAAGTTAGATTCACCTGTAATTGACTAATTCTGTAGGATCATGTTGCATTTTTTTAACAAACGGTTTATAATGGCCAGCTTAAAAGTTTTCGGTATGTACCCTAATGACAAAGATGAATTAATGATATTAAGAAGAGGACCTTTCAAAACTAGAGGTTTTTCACATTTCGTGGAAAGACAGCACAGTTGCTTACAGAAAGGGCTTAAAAACTGCTAGATCTGCTTATTTTTCGACACTCATAGAAGAAAACAAACCCTAGGTATTTATTTGATACAGTGGCTAAATTAAAACCGCCTACTACAGTATCGCATCAGACAGTGCATTGTAGTGTCCCTAAGGAAAAATTCCACTCATTCACTGCTATAGGAGAGGAAGAACTGTCAAAATTCTTTAAATCAGACCTGGGGCCTCATTTATAAACGTTGCGTACGCACAAAAGAAGGCGTACGCCGCTCTCTACGCAATAATTGGTATTTATAAAAAGCAAACTTGACGGGAAAATGTGCGGTCCTTCACGCAAGCTCTGACCCAGGCGTACGCACAAAAACGGGTGAAATGAGAAATGGCGACACCGTCGGCAGATGGAAGAAACACGTGAAACTGTAGAACGTTGTGTAAAAGAAATGGTTATACTGCCTCTCATAAATAACATGAAGACTTCACAAAGCAAGTCTTACAATTAACAGCCTAAATGAACACCCGTTTGATCGATCTGCAGTGTAAAACAAACGAAAATTACAACAGAAATGCAAATTAACACATATTTGCAAAAAGAAAATTGAAATATGTTCTGCAATAATATTGGCATGTTATGCAATTCATCCTCATAAATAATATGGTAAACAGAACGAAATAATGTACAAAACTGATATTCTCGTCAACGTGTCCGTCTGGCGGAGCAGATAGATGCAATTAGATAGACAGATAGATAATTAGGGAGATATAAAGTTGTTTTCATAGTAAAAATGTATTCATCAGCTACGGAATCATGGTATTCATGCATATGCTTTTAGTTTGTTTTATTTTTGATAAAATAACGTATGACGTATGTCTCTCAACCATTCAGAAAACTGCAAGAAATTACATTTGCACTGAACTATTTCCCATTTCCACGTAGATAATAGGGATAGGGATTAATAGGGATTCCCCAATAATTGCCGGCAGTCTCTCATCAAGAGGGGTCCGCTCCGGTGTCCCCTCTCCCCCACCCGTGGCAGACTCTGGCGATGGAGAGCTAGACGCTTTTTTGCCTCGACTTTGATGTCCGACCATTTCTTTTTTATTTCGGCCATGGTCTGAGGTTGTGAGGCTACAGCATTTACGGCGTCTGCAACCTTTTGCCACTCAAGTGCCTTTTTGGCATTAGTAATGCCCACACTGTGCCCTCCAAACAAAATTTTTCTCCTCTTTTCCACCTCGCCAATGATAACTTCTACTTCACATTGAGTGAAGTTACGTTTTTTTGATTTCCTCTCTGTGTTTGCCATGATTTCGCAAATTATGAATATTAACTTGTGGGCGTTTCACGGACTATTTATGGGCAACTATGGGCGTGACATGAAGCCGCAAAAGCTTCGCTACATTTAGAATTGAATGTGATTTATTAAGGGAAAACAGCGTAGGATGTGTGTGCGCACGGTTTTATAAATATGAATATTTCTGTGCGTAGGCCTACGCACGTCCTATGTTTCATCCGCACGCCACTTCTGACGCAAATCCTACGCAAAGTTTTATAAATGAGGCCCCAGGGCACTGAACGGCCCGCGGGCCACATCCGGCCCTCTGGTTATTCTTGATCGGCCCGCGTGAGGTAATTCAGGGTTTGACAATAAGGACAGTATGGCCCCTGGCCAGCGTGAACGATGCTCGGAACGGAGCTGCCCGATTGGACCAGTGCTGCATTGTAGGTGTGTGATATATATACACTGTCTGACATTATCGAGTATGTCCCTCACTTTACAAAAGCCAAACAGAAACACACCTATAGAGAGCACGCACACGCTCTGCAATGTACTCAAGGATGTTAGACTTGTGCGTGTGCATATTTATTAGTGTGCATGCTTTCACTGCGTGATTTCGTCTATTAAAATGCATTTAGAATACCCCCAAAATTCAAAATAAGGGGCAAAAATGGCTGTATATTTTTTATATTTATATAATTTTTATATAGTTAACCAATATCACACAAATAGTGCCGTTTTTCTCCAAATATCAAATGATATTTGATTAATGATTAATTACAAATGATATAAATGTTATACAACAGTTCAATAAACAAGAAAATAATATTAAAGGTCCCATGGCATGAAAATTTAATTTTATGAGGTTTTTTAACCTTAATATGAGTTCCCCTAGCTTGTATATGGTCCAAAAGTGGCTAGAAATGTTGATAGGTGTAAACCAAGTTCTGGCTGTCTTTCTCAGTCTTTGAGAAAATGACAGCTAAGACGAGCTGATCTTGAATTTTCCTGTTATGACGTCATTCCAGGAAAGGTTACCTCCCCTTCCTCTGTTTTGCCCGCCCAGAGCATTTGGAGCAGTTTATGTCAGCACAGGCTTTACAAACAGACTTTATGATATGTATTCGACAGCACCGCGACAAACAATGAGTAACAGTGTTCATTAATGCCTGATCTGAGATCAGTGATTTCTGATGTGTAGCTAATTATTCAAGTTCAGACTTTCTTTCTAGATTGTTTAATGATCGCCGTCTTGATGCCCTAAGCATAATGCATCAGTGAATCAAGCCAGTGACTAAAATGATCGTTTCTGTTAGTAGCATGAAACAAATCTGTTTTTTAAAGGGTAACTTCAGTGATTTAGCATTAGGCTTTGTATCAGTAGAAACTCTGTAGTATATTCAAATTATGGTACTTTCCCCCCTCATATCACCCTGAGACGAGAGAATTATGCAATTTATTTCTGAAAAAATTCCTAAGATGACGCAAATATCGTCATTTTGCGTCATCGGAGGATTTTTTGGCCAGAGGCAAAGACTACAGCCACTAGATGGAGCTGTTCCGCTTGTTATCAACCTGCCCACAGGAGAGAGATCTCACGCACAGAATGTAATCACACAGACGGCAACACGGACAATCATAATAACGGAGCGCGGTGCAGAGTAAAGTGAGTGTTTCAACTTTTCAATGAATTCCTGTGATAGTTTAGCTTCCATATGCGATCTGAAAATTGTGCCAGACTGCCGCTTAACGTTACCTCAGCTCTGCTCAGCTCGAATGAAATCTAACACTGCTGGGTCTGTGCCGTCACTTTCGTTCGGCTCACTCACACTTTATTGAAAAGACATGTTCAGTTTTTAATTGTAGTGTTTATTCTCTAACTGAACGAAATGATTGTATTACTATGAAGATCAAAACGACGGTGTATGGAGTGGCCTCGTGTATGGAGCAGCCTTTCATGTGATAGGAAAAGATCATAAAATAATGCTATAATCCACAGTGACGATTCGTTCATCTCGACGGCTGTAATGGTACATTACATGAGTTACAAAGTTCGTAGAATAAGGTGGAAGAAGACAGAGTCGACGTGACTGGGACTGTTTATTCAGAACTCTCAGCTACAAATATAAGCTACAAATACAAATAAGCTCGCACTAACAGCACAGCGCTCTCAACAACTCAGTACAATAAAACTTCCTCCAGCTCTCCGTGGTTCACAGTCTCTCTCTCTCATGCATGCAGTGCGTGCGTGCAGTGCCTCACTAAACGAAGCCCCCTCCGCAACAAAATCTAACACTCATTTCAAATGCAAAGATGTCAGCCAATCACAACAGTGGGCGTTTTCACTGAAGTCTCACAGCAGACACGCCCCTTGAAACAGGGCATTCAGCCAGAGGGGTAATAACAGTATAGAAAAAATGCCTTTTATTTCTAAATTAAGACATTTTTTGATGTAAAAATCATACTAACAATATAAGTACACCTCAGGAAACATTATAAAATAATAGAAAAATGCCTTGCCATGGGACCTTTAAGATACTTACTTTTTAGACACTATATTGCCTGTTTTTGCTCTATTTCGCCAACGAAAGTAGTTCCAAACAAAGATCACAGCACTGTTTTGCGTCTTTGAGAAACACGCGATGGTGAAAGACGGCAATCTCAATAGGCTTGTTCGACTTGATACAGCGATTGGCAGCTGATTTGAAGCAGTGCATGCCGGTTAGAAATTTTGTCAGACTTAAGAAAGCACCGATGCCACGTGACAGTGACGAATGGCATCAAAGTACAACGAGAGTGAGCTCGAGAGCAGTGGGATAATATAGCCGGTGCAGCTTCTCTAGAGCGACTGCACCAGACAGCACGGACTCTGATGACGACACAGCTGTTCCACGATTGGCCAGATTCACCGCATGACAGCAATCACGTGTGTTTCATGTTTATTCTAAAACCTTCAGCTCCACTAATGTTCACAAATCTGTTTTTTATAACAGTAAAACCTCCTTTCATGTAGTTGCGATGTTATATTGTCATGTTTATCAAAATAAAACTGATAAAACCATAGACCCCACTTCATTGATAGTGTAGGCTTATATGTTCAACTTTATTGTTGTACAAACACACGCTGTATTAAAGGGTTAGTTCACCCAAAAATGAAAATTCTGTCATTAATTACTTACCCTCATGTCGTTCGACACCCGTAAGACCTCCGTTGATCTTGGGAACACAAATTAAGATATTTTAGTTGAAATCTGATGGCTCTGAAAGGCCTCCATTGGCACAATGCACGGTTCACTCTCAAGACCCTTAAAAGGTACTAAAGACGTCCTTCATAACGCTTTCATAATTCATAACGCTTCGAAGCTTCCTGACGCCGTGTTTTGAAATCGTCATCACTATATAAGTCGTTATTTAGGGGTTTTTTGCGCACAAAAACTATTCTCGCCGAATCATAAAGTTATTGTAGAACCACTGTAGTGAGATGGTCTTTATAACGACGTCTTTAGTACCTTTTAAGGGTCTTGAGAGTTTACCGTGCATTGTGCCAATGGAGGCCTTTCAGAGCCATCAGATTTCAACTAAAATATCTTCATTTGTGTTCCGAAGATCAACGGAGGTCTTACGGGTGTCAAACGACCTGAGGGTAAGTAATTAATGACAGAATTTTAATTTTTGGGTGAACTAACCCTTTAAGCAGTGCATACATGACGGAGGCAGTGGCTCATTGGTTCATGTAGGTTGTCTACAAACTGTGGAAAACTGGTGGTTCAATCCCCAGTTCCACCTGACCAAGTGTCGAGGTGTCCAAGAGCAAGACACCTAACCCCAGCTGCTCTCGACGAGCTGGAAGGCGCCTTGCATGGCTGACACTGCCGTCGGTGTATGAATGGGTGAATGTGAGGCAAGATGTAAAGCACTTTGGATGGCCATGAGTCTGTTGAAAGCGCTATATAAATGTAGCCTGACGTCGTCATACTCAATTCTAGTCAGAATATGAGTCTGATACTGCTCCGTTGGGCTGTGATTATGGGGCGTGTTTCAACCGAACCAGGAAAGACCTCAATTGGATAGACCTGCAACGGAGCGATGCATAACGTTAGTTGTCAAATGTCAACAGAACTCAACTGCACTGTGTTGCCAAGAGTGTGGGTTGAAGCGACCCCAATTATGTGATATTCAGACCCAGGAATGTGAATTTTAACAGGCAGCCCAGTCAAAATAACACACTTTTTACCCCCAAATGCCATTTTTTTTCCGGAGAACCCCCCCCGGAAAGCTATTGGGCTTGTTTTTGGCTAGTTTTGAGTAGCAATAGGGCGGGTTTTGTTGTAAAAACTTGGCAAAACTGTCTCAACATGATCATCATTTCTGAGAGAAATAGTAAAGGTGAATGCATATACGAACAAGTTCACCGTTTAGGATTAGAACAAATTCAACCCAAGCGCCTTTGATGACGTGGATGATTACGTTACTGTTTATCATCTGTCCATCATCAGTCTAAAGCCTGCCCTGACAATTTCATTGGTCCGAACAGTTTCTGTTCGGGCATAATTACTTCTCTACGGATCAAGTCCAGACCGAACTGCCTGAGTTAAAATGTTGTGGGCGGGGCTAAGTTCGGCTGGCATCCAGGCTAATATAAATGCAGTCCATTTACCATTTACATGACAAGAATGTCTCTGAAGCATCTGTGTATTGACAAATATTTCATTTATTTCACTTCAGCTGTGATAAAGTATGCAAACACAGCGCAAGCTTAACTACGGGAAGCAGAAAGTATCCGACTTCACGTCTCCGTTTGCAGCTCCTCCCCGCCTGCAGCTACTCTCGGTGATCGGTTGCATCCAGCGCAGCCGATGTCGAACACACCTAAAGACTTTTACTCAATGACGCAGTCAAATGCTTCGTTCTTTAATTAATCAGCCGTTTGAATGAATCGGTTGAATCTCACTTACTCACTCATTAACAGTGACATGCTGCCACCTACTGGCGGTTTTAATTTCACATTTAAAGTATCTTTTCATTTTAAATAACTTCAAACATTTTATGTTTCAAACATCAAAACACAGAGCCAATAGAAAAAATCCTCAGCGTTGAGCCCTGTAATTGGTCAATTAAAAGTCAAACGCAAATAGGTGTAATGGTGCATGCAATACAACCGCACTGCTTTTATTTATTTTTTACAGAAACTGTATGCACCTTCACTCAAATGGGTTCACGATCATGTAGGACAGCTTTCAAGAAAGCTTTGCCATTAGCCCTTAAATATGTTAGCTAACATTAAAAAAATATATTCAGAATGTAGAGTTTTTAACAAGGCATGAACTTCTAAGTATTTATTTACTGAATTCAATTGGTCCGGCCCTTTACAACTTCCCCAGTTTCTCATGTGGCCCCTTGGGGAAATTAATTTACCTGCCCTGCGTTAAATCATCTAAATCAACAACATGTATGCTAGACCCTATACCGACTAAGTTCAGTATGGAGTAACGCAAGGCTCAGTACTAGGACCGTTGCTTTTCACCCTGTACATGCTACCCTTAAGAGATATCATTATGAAGCACGGCCCCCATAACAGTTTTCACTGTTATGCTGATGATATTCAGCTCTATATTTGTTTGTGCCCTGACGAAACTTACCAATTCACAAAATTAATGTAATGCATAGCTGATATAAAAATAAATTATGACTAGTAATTTCCCAGTGGGGGTGGCAATCATATTTCAGGGTGGCCATGACACCCTTTACACACACCCCTGATAAAATGTATTGCCAGATTTGCTCTCATTGGCGCCCCCTCCAGCTGATGGCGCCCTAGGCAACCACCTAGTTTGCCTATGCCTAAAAACAGCCTCAACAAATTAATAAAACAATATTGTAATCAATAAAAAAGTAATTGTAGTATTTTAAAACGTAATATAATATAATTAAAATTACGTAATTTTTGAAATCTGATTACATAACCCAAATTATATGTTAGTTACTACCCAGCATAGATAGATAGATTTAATTTATATTTTTCCAGGGCGTCTTTACTTAACATCTGCCATGTTTGTAGTTCTGAAATGAATCCTTCAACAAAGCAAAATGGGTTGTGGGCAATAAGTCATGTCATGTCACCTTTATTTTTATTGTTCTTTATATAAAAATAAGAATATTTCAAAGCAGCTTTACATTGACCAACAGGAAAATAATTATTCAATGATGAGTTCAATTCAGCTGTAAAGCAGCTCTAAATAGAAAATAGTGTCATTGTTCAGCTGAAGTCAGTTCAGTGTTTATTCAGTTCCGTTTAAAAGATTATCAATTATTTATTAATTTTTAGTTAAAAAAAAAATGTCATCAGCCTTTAGAGTGTGCACAGATCCATACTATGAAAATTACTATAATAATAGACCATTTGAAGAGTTTTGGTGTACTCTTTTCAACACACTATGCTTTGGGACACAATTATTGTAATTGCACATCATTTTAGATATATGCAAATTGGGACGTAGGGCATCTCTTGCCTTCTGCTGTAGCTATATATTATAGTGTCTTGTTATGTATCATGTCAGGTTGAACATGGATGACATCATCTTAAACTGATATTAATTGATGGCAGTGATATACATCACATAATAGTAATTCTTTCTGAAATAAGTTTGTCACTATGCCAAAATGTATTGAAACCTAAACATTACAGTTTCCATAATCCTTAATTTCATGTGAGAGACAGGTTGCTGGAATGGAATGACTGAAACTTGTCTGGCTACTGGACAAACGTATTGCCCAGCCCTCACACCAGTGTCATCAGAGAAGAGATGTTGTTAGGGGGCAGGCACATTAATTTACATTAAAGATTACGAAGGAACAAGTTTTTTTAGTTGTTGTTTTTTAATAAAAACAAAATCACAAATCACTTAAAATTGCTGGTATTTAAAAATAATCATATTTCCACAGATACATCCTTACCCTCACAATAAACACTGCAACATTCCATAAACAATAACAATTGTCCATTTTGATTTTGTGGTAACTTTAAAGTGGTGGGTTTTGTTTGCTTCTTCAAACAGGTGTTTCATCACGATTTCTTTTAACTATGATCTCAGGTTAGCGTAGGCTTACTACAGATTAAGTGATTAAGAAGAAAATCCAAGAAATTAATTCTTGACACTTGTCACTGACATGTTTTAAAGATTTCTTTAAAATATGGTCAATTAAGTGTGGTTTTTTTTTGTTGTTGTTTTTTTGTACAGTTTTAGTGTGTAAATTAACTGATTTGTTTAGTAGCCTGTGTTTAACAAATAAGTAAAATATTAGATAAAGGTTGGATATGTTCATAAAAGGTACAACTAATGCATCAAGCTGCATAAATCCGCAAATTTGGTAAACAAGGTTGAGTCATTGTTGTTACACTGAATGTAGGCTATTAAATTGCATCTTACATAAAGTAAACAAATACATAACATTTTGGAATTATGTTAGGTCTCCGTGTTCAAGCCAGTCACAAGTGCCATGTATGAATGTGGTCGTCTCAAACCTTTCACTGTTTTTGAATGTCTTTCACATGCCATAGAATCAAAATATCATAACATAACATACCTGTCCCTTTTAGGTTACACAACCGTTTGAATCATTATATAAGTGAGCTATATAACACACCAATGGGGCCTCATCCCTGACATCACGTGCTTCTTACGTGAATGAGAGCGAGACAGACGGTCGGTATTTTTCCCGTATTAGTGCGAACCAAATGTAACATCGCAGCTCCGTCTCCGTTTTGTTAAAACAAGTAATTAATATTTATACTTTCCATTCGCTCGTATAAGACATGGACATTCTGTAGAACGATGACCCGGGGAAGGACCGTTTCAAAAGGTATTCTGATCGAAAGAGTTCGCGAGGATTACACAGAGTGCCGCTGCCTGAGATATGGGGTCTTATATAAAACGAATGGGTCATCTAAACGTCGGCCATGATTATGCTTCATTCAGCAGAGGTCTCGAAAGTCAACAACAGCACTGAAGTCGATCTGCGAATCAGATTTCACCCTTTTCTTTTGTCAGTTGCTAATTATCTGCGCCTTTTTTTACTTTTCAACTTTAGATGTGTTATGTATCGTTTTGGTAGAAGTTAAACAACTTAATTTTTCTTTACTGGGAAATGAACCACCAGTCATTTAAAGGTTGTGATGGGCCTAGCAGTGAATGGGAAATGAATTGTTTTCCGGAGAAGTGTATATAATAGCCGTATCTCTTTACTATTGGATTTCGCCCATATTCCGAGATCGTGTTGTATTATAAGTGTTTTCTGTGTTAAGTACCTGAAACATGGAGTCTGGGATTCAAAATCACACCGAACATTATGTGCACGACCTCTCTAACCCGACCGCACCGGGTTTGTGTGCGGAAATGCTCGGGGTGGCGGACGAGGCGTGTCGGGCTGGAGACTTCGATTTGGCCGCGGAGATCTATTCCTCTCAGCTAGCCGAGCTCGAGCACACCGACCGTGGCCTCTGTCTGCGGAAAGCTGATGCCCTGTCCCGTGGGGGACGCATAGCGGATGCTTTGGACTCGTACTGCATCGCTGCAAACCTTCAGGCACTGAGACCCAATGAACTGCAGATTTTAGTTGAAGTTATAGCGCATACGATACGCACGAAAGAGCAGTGTGACAGTAAGACAATGAGCGTGGGTTCTAACTCGGAAAACAGATGTTTTGAGAATGACGAGTTAGAAGAAGAGCAGAACATGGATATGTTTTCATGTCGACTTTGCAAGTGCTTGTTGACGGAACCGACGTCTTTAGTGTGTGGACACACTTTCTGTAAGCACTGTCTGGATGATGACTTGACAAAAGAGTGCAGAAGCTGTTTAAAAACGAACAAAACATCAAGAGAATTAAATGTGGACGGACTCAGAGTAAATGTTATTGTCAGTGGCTTGATTGACAAATGGTTCAATTCGGAAAGCAAAGCGAGAAGATACTGTTTGGAAGGGGAACGTCTTTGGAAAAAACAAGACTTGTCCAACGCCATACTGAAGTTCAACAAGGCGATTGCACTTGGTAAGAGACTGTTTTATTCTATAAGCGGCCTTTCACCCAATTTATTGCAGCGAATGTTTTATAACGAACTGACCTACTTTCCGAGAGACTGATGAAAAAGCCACAGGGGGCGACATTGTGCATCTCACGCTCAAAGATGTTTTGTAACAACGTGACCAATACAATTTACATAAACCAGTTGAGGTTTTGAATTGGCGTTTATTGAGCTGTCAGGCTGGTAAAAGGTAGTTACATTGATGTCTTGATCACAATTATCAAACAACAACCATTATCATATGGTTTTGTTGTATATTATCAGCCCAGCCCCAAGTCTTCTAAACAGTACTCTCTGTCTACACAATTAATTCTGCACAATAATGATTATTACTGAGTTAATGCAGAAATTTGGTGTGTCTGTAAATTAAGTTTGTTTAAATTTAGTTTAGTTTGCTGTTAGGCTTATGTTTTAGCTCAAGTCTGGGTTTCTCAAAAGTAGGTCAGTGCATTAGACCTGCTCATTATTAGAAGTGTGAGAATTGCATGCTGTCTCATTTTGCAGGCTCTGCCCTCCGGGGCCTCATTTGTCAGCCGCATACATCACAGTCTCATTTTAGAAAAGCGACTATTACATTCCAAAGTAAGAAATTACATTTGTGCCTCAAGAGGAATAATAATCTTGGTCGCCTTTCTAAAATGAGACGGTGATATATACAGAATGATGAGACCCAATGTGACGTCTACCAAATCGTGAAACCACTGAAAAGCAAAGACACTGTTAAAGGTTAGATGCTTTGTTCAACCGGTTAGCCAGACATTGATTAAACTAATTTGTATAACAGAAAACCTTACCATCTAAAAACATATATGATATCCAATAGAAATTGTCATTATTAGAATGTTATTTCCTACCCCAGTAGGTTACATGATGTTGTGAAAAAAAAGAAATGAAAATAAAGTGGGTCAGTTCAGTATCCTAACACACTTTGATTTTACAAGTTAGACAGAGCCAAAACGTTTGCATTTGATGAGGATGTGTTAATTCCACAGATCCTGCTTAACCTAATATCCTGTCTAGAGCCTGTATTTCAAGCTCTATGCTGGGTAATGCAGGTCACTCACAGAGACAAAGCGTAAAAGCAGAAAGCTGAGTTTTTCTCATAGTGAGCATCTCTTCTGTTTGTGAATTAGAGTTTTGGCAGAATTTCTTGTGGTCTCTCACATGGTGGCAGTGTAGGCGGTTTGTGTGCTGCATGTTTTCATACCTCACAATATGCTGCTCAGGCAGTTTGAAAGTAAACACGCATGTTGCCTGCTTACCCAGTGCTGACTCAGTTTGTGATATGAGAAATGTAGTTTCACCAGATGATTACACCTTGTTAAAGGGTTAGTTCACCCAAAAATGAAAATTCTGTCATTAATTACTTACCCTCATGTCGTTCGACACCCGTCAGACCTCCGTTCATCTTCGGAACAGAAATTAAAATATTTTAGTTGAAATCTGATGGCTCTGAAAGGCCTCCATTGGCACAATGGTACTCTACACTCTCAAGACCCTTAAAAGGTACTAAAGACGTCGTTACAAAGTCCATCTCACTACAGTGGTTCTAAAATAACTTTATGAATCGGCGACAATAGTTTTTGTGCGCAAAAAAACCCAAATAACGTCTTACATAGTGATGACAATTTCAAAACAAAGCATCATGAAGCTTCGAAGCGTTATGAATCACTGAGCCGAATGATGATTCGGATCGCGTGTCAAACCGCCAAACTGCTGAAATTTGGTGATTCAAACCGCTGAATCGACTCAGTGATTCATAACGCTTCGAAGCTTCATGATGCTTTGTTTTGAAATCGTCATCACTATGTAAGACGTTATTTAGGGTTTTTTTGAGCACAAAAACTATTGTCGCCGATTCATAAAGTTATTTTAGAACCACTGTAGTGAGATGGACTTTGTAACGACGTCTTTAGTACCTTTTAAGGGTCTTGAGAGTGTAGAGTACCATTGTGCCAATGGAGGCCTTTCTGAGCCATCAGATTTCAACTAAAATATCTTAATTTCTGTTCCGAAGATGAACGGAGGTCTGACGGGTGTCGAACGACATGAGGGTAAGTAATTAATGACAGAATTTTCATTTTTGGGTGAACTAACCCTTTAATGCTGAGAAACAAATTTGTCAGAAAAATGTTCTATGTAACTATGTTTTAAGTGGTGTAAAGACCTTGCGTAATGAACCGTTATGTTTTTATTACCTATATTTCTATTTACATACACCGCGGGTCCCCTTACAGTAAAGTCACCATTTTGCACGTCATGTTTCTACAGTAGCCCTAAACGAACAAACTTCTCTACAGAGCGCTAGCTACTCTCTGCTGTCTCAGACGACGACATCTTTGTCGTTAGTGATGATTAGTCTGGTTCGTGAACAAATCGTACTTTTCAACCGGTTCTTTTTAGTGAACCGGTCGAACCAGTTCACCTAATCAGACAGTTTGCGTCTCGAGTCAGCGCTAATCCACAAGTTACTAAAGTTACTAACTTTCTGACATGAGTGACAGTTCCTCCGACTAGAAATAAACCAATAACCCTAAAAATATGTTACTCTAGTAACTCCAACAGTTTACTGAACTGAGACATGTTGTGCTGAGAGAACCGATGAGAACTCACGAGCAGCTGATACTGAGCATGCTGTACGGCCGAACATAAAGTACGGCCCTATGAAATCCGTTTTATTTTTTCCCAAATTCCGTTTTATTTTTTCCCAAATTCCGTTTTTTCCGTTTTAATTTTTGCGAATTCCTTTTTTTTACCCTTAACTGTTATTTTAGTCGTAAAAAGAGTGTTTTTAATGTTAATATAATAGAACATAAAATAGGAATGACCTTAAATTTATTGAGGTAACAAACATTACATTTACTTTTCAGAACAAATACTGCAACATAACACTGCACTCTAAGCACTTCAAGTCACAACTAGATATTAGTGCTGTGAATTGATAATAAAAAAAAACGAATTAATCGCATTTTTTCTGTAATTAATCATGATTAATTGCAATTAAAAACATTGGAGTTTTTAATATTTTGATATTGTAATAATTTCAGTTACTCTCTAAATTTATTTAGAAACAATTTAAAGACAGCATATATTAAATGTGTGTTGTAATGGCATCTTTTTATGAATGAAGGCCGGTATCACTGATATTAATGTCATATGATACATTGATGACGTTACATTACAGTATTAGCCTGACGTCGTCATACTCAATTCTAGTCAGAATATGAGTCTGATTCTGCTCCGTTGGGCTGTGATTATGGGGCGTGTTTCAACCGAACCAGGAAAGACCTCAATTGGATAGACCTACAACTAGGGCTGTAATCAACCAAAGAAAATCTTGGTCGACTGAAGTCCTGAAATTTTCGACTAAAAATCGACTAAAATGACGTTAGGAAAAAAAAACGTTAAATGAATAAGCTGCGCACTGTGCGCAGTACTTGGTAGCCTTGTTGTCTGCCTAAATTAATTATAAATAAACATAAAAAACTAGTAGGCTATTTGCAGAATATTAAATAGTTTTTGACCTGATTATTTTGCACTGAAATGAGTCTGACACACGAGTCTGTCTCTGACAGCGTTGCATCACGTGCACCTGTGCAATATCATAGTACTATATTTTCGGAAGTCATAGGCTATGTGTTGTCAACTAGATATCATCACAAGAACTTTTGAGGAATATGCAACATAATTTAGACAATTGTTTTTGTCATATGTATTATAATAATTGACAGACATCATTTCAGCCGCTCTGTGCAGCTCGAACAGGAGCTCAGCTCAGCTTCGCGGCTGAGACACGAATAGACTATTAACTTAAAGCTTTTACTCTTAAACACAAAAGGCACGTCCACTTTAATAAAAAAGGAATATTTATTAAACAAGCCAGATCAAGAGCAGAAAAAACGCTCTCACAATTAAATAAATAATATACAAGAAAACTAGCCTTCTTCAATCTGTCTCTCTTCTCCAGTGGGTTGGGCTAATCCAAAAGAAGTGGAAACAATGGGGGTGTTCTGAAGACAGACTGTTACCTGTGAAACAGGGTTGCTCTGAAAACACCCCCATTAGCAATTAGTGCTTTCCACCTGATGAAAATGAACGCGGCGCAGCAAAACTGATGAAATGCACGCAGCAAAACTAATTAAATTAACGTGGCTCGGCAAAACTGATGAAATGAACGCGGCAAAACTGACAGTACAGATCCACTTAGCGCGGTGTTGTGACGCTTCCCCTCATGTGTATGTTGATGGGCGTTCCTCAAGTTTACCGCTATGGGTGTGCGTTTGAGCCAGCGGGAATGAAAAACAAAGGACCCGCGAGAGACTTCTCTTCGCCAGCTGGCTGGGCTAATCCAAAAGAAGTGAAAACAATGGGGGTGTTCTGAAGGCAGACTGTTACCTGTGAAACGGGTGCTCTCAAAACACCCCCATTAGCAATTAGTGCTTTCCACATGATGAAATGAACGCGGCGCGGCAAAACTGATTAAATGAACGCAGCAAAACTAATGAAATGTACGCGGCAAAAAATCGACCAATCAGAATTTTGGTCGAGCCAGAACGTATCGACTAATAATCGACTAATCGACTGGGAGATTACAGCCCTACCTACAACCAATCAGAGCAACGGAGCAACGCATAACGTTAGTTGTCAAATGTCAACAGAACTCAACTGCACTGTGTTGCCATGTCCGCGGGTTGAAGCGACCCCAATTATGTGATATACAAACCCAGGAATGCGATTTTTAGCTGCCAGCCCTGCCAAAATAACACATATTTTACCCCCCAAATGCCCTTTTTTCCCGGAGAACCCCCCTGGAAAGCTATTGGGCTTGTTTTTGGCTAGTTTTGAGGAACGTTAGCAATTGGGCGGGTTTTGTTGTAAAAACTTGGCAACCCTGTCTGCACGCACGCTGGTGAGTAGCCTAACGTTAGAAGAAGAAGATGAGTGTAAACGATCTTTGCCGGTGTTGTAAAAAAAGAATTTAAGGATACACAGAGTACTTACCAACACGATCATAATTTCTGAGAGAAATAATAACGGTGAATGCATATACGAACAAGTTCTCCGTTTAGGATTAGAACAAATTCAACCCAAGCGGCTTTTGATGACGTGGATGATTACGTTACTGTTTATCATCTGTCCATCATCGTCTAAAGCCCGCCCTGACAATTTCATTGGTCCGAACAGTTTCTGTTCGGGCATAATTACTTCTCTACCGATCAATAGAGACAGAGCGACACGCATCATAATCTGAAGACCACGCCCACCTGGGGGGAAAACAATCAAACCGTCTCCATTGACTTTGCATTGCGTTAGGCTGCCTCCTTGTCATTTCGGACTTCTAACAAAAAACTGAACAATGTATAAAAGCTGATATATGACAAAGTGTACTGCAAACAAGCTTAACAAAACCCAGAAGCAAAAACCCAGACGTTTTTATAAGCTGTTGACCCAAAAAACGAGCGTTTAAGGACAAAAAGTGGATTCAGGCCATTGAGACAGCGCGCGACGGGTCATATTACACTGAGAACTACGGGGACTAGAGGGGAACGTAATCAGCGACAGTAAATATAATATATAAAACAGACATTTGGATATTTGACTTAACAGTGACAACATATTTACTGCACACATAGACATACTGAGACATACTGAGTGTCAGGATCCCAAAATTGACCCATTCTTCCTGCTGAAGCTTCACTTCGTATTGCCTGTATCCACTTTTATCTTCTTAAATGCTCGTTTTTTTGGGTCGACAGCTTATAAAAACTTATTTCTGTGTTTTTTAGCTTGTTTGCTGTACACCTTGTCACATATCAGCTTTTAGACATTGTTCTGTTTTTTGTTATAAGTCCGAAATGACAATGAGGCAGCCTCCCGCAATGCAAAGTCAATGGAGAGCGTTGGATTGTCCCCCCCCCCCCCCCCCCGGTGTGGGCGTGGCCTAAATACGCTCTGTCTCTAATCCAGACCGAACTGCCCGAGTAAAAATGTTGTGGGCGGGGCTAAATTCGGCTGGCATCCAGGCTATTACAGTATAACTGAAAGCTACCAATTTCTACATTTATTAGGCTTTAAAAAATAACTTTTAATTTAATTGAACTTAAAACAATCTTTACATAAACCCATTATAATAAATGTTATATTTACCTGTGGCCTTCCCTGTCGGACATAGTCTACACAGAAATTGAATAAAGTTATCAACACCTTTCTTAACTGCATAAATAATAAGTGAAATATAGATGAATCTTCATTAAAGCTACAATCTTCTGTTCCCGTTGTTCTTTGAACATTAATGATAGACATTATCAGTGCTACTTTCACTTTAAGATCTACCTCTGCCGAACATGATAAGGATCAGACGCGCTGTCCCGCGCATCTCATTTTCTCTCAAGTTCATTTAAGACATTATTTTCCATACAGTACATTAAAGTGCATTAAAAACAAGGCAAAATACAGCAAGCACTCCCCGTGAGGGAACTGCTCGGCTCGGTACTGAGGGCTTAGCGTTGAGTTTCTTAACTTTTTCGCCGACGAAAGCAGAGCCGTGGTGAGCCGCGGTGAGCCGCTTCGCCATACTTTCATTGTTTTGAAGGGGGAGCTGAAATGACGGGAGGGGTTGTGTTGCCCAGATTTGCTTCCCCCGGTCTGCATTTTCCCCAGACATACGTTTTCCTCCCACACAAAACCGCATTTCATTCCAAATATGTCAAATTCCGGGAAATTCCGCGATAACAATAGAGTCCGCGTTAATATGCCAATTCCGTCTGCGATTCCGTCCGCGATTTGGTGATCGCGGTAATCATAGGGCCCTAAAGCGGTTCTCGAGTTAACAGTTCTTGAATCTGAACTAAGAACTGTTTCTTTCGGACACGTTCTACATGCTGAGAACCGATGAGCTGATGATCTGAGCATGCGTGTCATTTGTTCGGAGTAGGGATGCACGGTATACCGGTACTGGGAAAATACAGATATATATTTTATTTCAAACGGTACAATATCATGATTTTGCTCATTTTGTTTTATGCTGCTGTTCCGAAGTTCACCGCTAGGTGGCAGTGCGCTACCCAAACTGACCTGAAACCGGCAAATGTGGCAACATAGAACAAAACGAATACAGCAGTTGAATCTCTCTCTACACGCCCAAAACTAATTAATCCTTGTGCACTGTTCGATTTCTGGTTACACTCGTTATGGTCCGGGTCAAATTGACCCTAATTGGATTCAATACAATTCCCCAAAAATCACACTATGAAAAAACACATACAACCAGGTACAAACAATTAACTTTTAATATCAATACTTTTCACACATTACAAAGAATAAATATCTGAATTTACGATTTATAAAAATACTTGTAACCATTTTTATTTTTAAGATTGGCCCTTAGGACACTTGTCTTTATACATTTAGAACAATAATATCTTAGTCTAAACCTAAAGTAATCTTGACCAACTATATAGCATTTTAAAGCTTTCAGACTCTAATTTTCATGTTTGGTGACTGATTTTCAAAAGAGATGACTAGCGATAAATAGCGATAGATTCGTCATTTGTGATGCGGTACCAAACTATAACGCACGTTTTGACTCATTTTCCATGTTTTTGTATATGCATTTTAGAGATTGAAATAAAATCAAATATTAACATTACTGCCCAAACTACTTCTGAATAGAATGTCTACTACATAGATATTTTGAAAAGTATGAAAATATAACTTTAATATTAATTTATGCAATTGCAATGCCTTGATTTTAGTAAAGTTAGTACACAGTCATAGCCATAAATGCAATGGTACTAATAATTGGCCTAATTTCTTTCGGTGTTTTTGGTTTTCGGCCTTGGTTTCCTCTTTTTCGGTTTCTTTATAATGAAGTTGTCTGCATTTAGTAGATTGTGTTTAACACAAAAAAGAGTGATTATCAGTTCAACACACTGAGGTAGAGAAATTCTACATTGAATTTTTAAACAAAACCGTGCTGATATCGGATTGGTATCGGCCGATACTCAGAATTTTTGGTATCGTATCGGTTCTGAAAAAATGGTATCAGTGCTTCCCTAGTTTTAACTCCTCTACTTTACAGTTGATTCTTATGAAGAGATTTTTTAAACTGCTCCTATTATGGTTTTTCGAATATTCCTTTTCATCCAGTGTGTAATATAGCGGTTTGTGAATGTAAACATTCTGCAAAGTTGTAAAGTTGGAAGTGCACGATAAATAAGTAGTTTTGTGTTTTATATTGTGTAGGTCTCTAGCTAACACACGTTTAGGGATGAAACGGTATGGAAATTTCACATCACGATTATAGTGAACCAAATTATCAGGGTTATCAATATTATCACGGTTTTGTTCAAATTAGATGAAAGTGTTCAAAAAGAACAGATGCACACACTTAAAACATTTCAACAAGTTTTATATTTGAAAATCAACAAACAACAAATAACTAAAGCAGCTCTATGCACTTTTTTAAGCAAAATTCTATTCTGTGGGATTTCCCTTCTTATAATGGCCATCGTCAATAGCAACGCATAACGCATACATTTATCGTAAATATAATCTCTAATATTATCTCTGTAAATATATTCTCAAGCAATATTCTCATCAGTGTTCAGCAATGATGCTTTTAAATCTAGCATATTTTGTGTAAGGGCCCAAACAGTATCCTGGTTAAATAATGCATATCCATATTTCCATATGATTTGACAGTTTATTTGATTAAATATCAAAATGTGTGCATCATACCTGACACCTAGATGATCACTTTACAGTCAGCTTTATGACTGTCATTCTCTTCAAATGCTATTGAAGTTTTAAACGTGTATAACGTTACCAATGTTGTATGTAACTTTAGAGACGGTCCCTAAATTCGTCAGCGTTATGCCAGTCATATCAGATGTGCTAAGGTTCTGTTGTGTTTTTTTTTTTAACTATTTTCGCTGCTGAAATAGAACAAAAACAGTCAACCACTGTATGATGAATGAATCTCCTGCATACATCCCACGTTTATCTCTGCTTTGAGTGTAGATTTCAGTGAGTGAGAGCGGCGCGTGCCCTGAACAAAACTCCGGCTAATCTGAACGCCTCTGATTATGAGACATTGCATTCATAAACTCAATAGAAACACGTGTGAGTGGTTATAATGCGCAACGCGATTATAACAGAGATGGCTTTTGAGAAGACTAAGTTCAACCGCCAGAGTGGCTATAGTGTGCAGCCGAAATAACGTTACACCCGCAAATGGCGGTTGTTAATGTCAAGCCCTGATTATTATCCCTTAAATGTCACCCTAGTCTTGTCTGAATTTGTTCGTTCGCTTTACGTTATTATTTCCCAGACGTAGTTTTGGTATTGAGGTCAAAGTCCACTTGCCTTGCGTTCGTAGATTTGAAGTGTTCCCCCTATTACAGCAACTTTCTTCTGGCATGTTCTGCAGACAGGGTGTCCATCTTCGATTAAGTTTCCCTCAGGACTTTTGTAAAAGCCAAAATATGACCACGCCTCAGATTTGGTCCTTTTAGAAGTCTGAAAAATCTCCCTGTCACTGCCTTCTGCCATTTCTTCTCATTTAAAAAAACAGCGGTGCGCTGCGCCTGCGTAAGACTGATGCTGACTGGACAAGATTTACCGCGAGTTTTCACAATCATGATAATCACACGCGGTTTTAATGATAATTAAATTTTATATAATATTACTAACCGTCACTAAATTTCATCGTGGTTTATCGCGAAACCGGAAATCGTTTCATCCCTACACACGTTATTACTGTCTTACTGAAATACTACTGCAAATCAGCTGTGTGCCCACTATTACCTAAAACTGTGTCTATTAATGCAGATTGTCAGTCGTTCTTACTAGCCAGTCAGTCAGTCATATTTGTATGAGAAAATGAAAGTGTTTTTTTTTTTTTTCAAAACAAAAATGAGGAAATTTTAAAATAGCACAATAGGGGCACTTTAATGAAATTAGATCAGATTTAGAATTTTTTTTAAATCAAAGATACATTTAAAAACACCATTTATTTATTTATTTATTTATTTATTTATTTATTTATTTATTTATTTATTTATTTATTTATTTATTTATTTATTATAATTTTTAAATTACTGGTCGTAATTGCTGTGTCTGACAAAGTTTGCTCGTAAAGGTATGAAGTGTCACCCTCAGCATGTCATCACATAAGAATGAAAATATAGGTTGAGTATCATTTGAATTTTAACGATTCATATTTTTATTGATTCCTAATTCAATAAAAGTTTTTTTAAAAATGGCAAAACATTTAATTGTAGCTGAAAACAATGAATAAAAATCAACAGGCTAAAGAACACTTATAAAAGATGTAAAAATACCTTCGCAAAAACAACTAGCCTAACTAATATACATTTCAAGCATTATTAAATATAAGTATTACACTCAGTATTTAAAAAAAGAACAAATAAACAAATTGGCAACCACACAAATAAATACAACTGGACAAAGATACGATTGAAGTAAACAGTGTTTTAAGTAGGGCAGCATGAAAGTTGTCTGTATAACACTTTGTGCTTGTATATTAATATGACTAATAATAATTAGTATGATTATTATTGCTAATAAAACAAAATAAGAAATATTACTATTACAATAACATTTTCATTATTAAAAATTAAAAATATAATCTATTATATAATAATATTTTTCCTTTTATTTATTACTACCGGTTAAAGACGTCCGTCTAGCGCTGGTTTACATTGAAAAATAATGGTAACTTAGTGCAGTGGAATAGAAAAATGTGTTCTGTGTGAATGTCCTCTAAGCGTTCAAAACTTACAGTCTCTCACTTCCACCGATATGGATCAACAATTTTGATGACTCTGTACTTCGGCTACTCTGTTTAGATTTTCTGTCCAAAATCAAATGCTAAAGCTGTGGCTGAGCAAGACCGATATTTTACTGAACGCAGAACAAACCTCGCAAAAGACATGCAAAAATGCTGCGTGGACTCAACCAATCAGCATGTTAAGCGCCCAAGTCCCACCCCCGAAAGTTCCTGAACTTTGAAAAAGTACTACCTCGCGACCAGGGACTTTCGGAGGGGAAATATTTACCCGGAACTTCATTTAGACCCTGGTTCCTGCAGTGGACACACACCGAGTACCACCCCAAAGTTCCTAGTTCCTGGGGAAAGTTCCTGCGGTGGAAACGCGGCTCATGACTCCACAGCGAACCAAACCGTGGCTCCAAAACCGTGACATGAACCGAACCGTGGAATAGGTGTATCGTTACACCCCTAGCGCGCAATCTTCACGTGATGTGCGAGCCACTGTCTGTATTAGTGTTTGGTGTCACAATATATCAGGCATTAGTTGAAGATAATACACACCTGATGGTTTAAAATTGCTTCAATGTTCAAACGGGTAGGCCTTAAAACACATACAATTGACAACATTTTGTGAGGAAGCAAGTGAAAGTGATCTGGCTTCAGGGCGCGCGTTGTCAGAAACACTAAACAACTCCTCTCTCTGTCACAGAAAAAAGCTCACGAGCACTGAACAGAGATGTTTTCCATATTGTTGTTCTTGAATATTACACAATCGCTTGAAGTTTCAAACTGGCAAGCCTTTAAACGAATGTTCAGCTTCACATTACCCACAGCCAGAACTAATTTATGGAAATGACACACACACAGGCAATGGCTTATGTATTCAATCTTTCCCGGCAGCTCTAAAGATTTCTTATGCTCTTTCATAACATTTTATTTTGACAACACTTTAAAATGGGGTGACGTTGTAGTCTTTTTTGTTTTTTTGCTGCTGTTTGAAATTTATTTTCGAATGAAGTTCTTGAAGTGGTCCATAATCCATTTTATTATATAATATAATACAATACATTTCAGCCACTGTAATCAAGCTGAAGTCAATCCTAAAATTACCTTCTTTAATTCCTGTTATATCAATATATTTTTAGTAAAACCCGTTCTTCTCTCCACAGAGCCCTCTATATGTAGGCTCCTTGCTCGGCGGGCAGAGCTACTTTTGGAAATGAAGAATTTCAGCCAAGCAATCAAGGATGCAAACACCATGTGTCAACTCCGTCCCCTGTGGCCAAAGGTAGGAATCCAGTGTTTCCCACGGATTAGAAACCAATTTGTGGTGGCGGGAGGGGCGGGGGTTGGGGGGGGGGTGTATTTGGGGTTGGTGATTGGCACAAATATTGATTTCGATCTTGATTCAGTATCAATTCCTATGTATATAGCCTGCTGTACAAATAAGGAAAAATAAGTTTGCCTTAGCACTATTTTAAACTTTTCTTGGGTTAAATTATATTTGCTTGCATTCATTAATATTCACTTGTGTGTGCTTTATATAAGTATCATTAAAAATATTAGTATGTAACTTATTAACGTTTTAAAATTTCACATTTAAAGAAATCTAGTGTTTGATCATATCTAAATATGTATTCAAATGCAAAACCTAAAAATAAGCAGTTATGATCTGCAATACTTTTTTGAGCAACTAGACAAGATACATGTATATTTATTAAAGAGCCATATAGGCACTGTAAGCCCGCTGAATTCGCTCCAAGGATCGGTAGCGATAGCGACTCGAAGGCCGTTGCGTTCGTGTCTCCAGCTGGGTAGAATGGATTTAAAACAAATATATCTTTAATCTGACTCCATTTATCATATTGTCGAATTTAGGATAGAATGCCAATGGGTTGTTTGGTCATTTATATCTAATAGTTAATCATACATTTAATCATTCTGTTTTAACCTTTTGTTGCCATTATATCATTCCGTAGCCTACGTGAGATTATAATTACAGAGTAATTCAGAAAGGATCAAAATGTAACAATTTTATTAACAGTCAGGTAAATGTATAATGCCAATTACATAATCAATTCAAAGATAATACTTGGTACGGGCCAACTCTATTACAGTATGGGCCCCGAACTCATTGCTGCATCGCTTTAAATAACTCAGACCAGACCAAAAACTGTTTCAAATGGAAATACATGAAAACAAAGGGAATTTAAATTGAGTCGAATTCCCATTTGGCTTGATTGAAAGGAAACCAAATGGCTCCAACCATCATAAGTAAATCCCTCTAAGCTCTAAAAACTCTTATTAACTTCTTATACATTTCTGTGCTTATGAGATTTTTGTACCATTTGCACTGACATTTCAAACGATACCAAACACATATAATATTGTATAGTGAGAATTGACATTGAAATATACCCAAAATGTATTGGATTTAGTGATTTCCCAGGAGAGGGGATCAGGAGTTCGGGGGAAGTTTGTGACTAGGTAAATACATGCAAATTAAGCCATTCTTAGTTGATTCACTCAGTGGGACGTTGTCTCGGATGAGAGTAATGATTGTATAAGTGGATTCAGAGGTCAATCTCTTTCTTTATGAAAATTCCTCATCCAGACAATTTGGCCTGGTTCTTTACATTCTTACAGGCACCTATAGTGGGTAAACCATGGCCTTACAAATGAAAATTATTATTTTTCCAGCCACAAAATTACTCTAATTTGCCTCTTTGCATTGGATTTCTCTATTTTAGCCTTAATTACTACACAAATTGTAATTATAAAATATTTTAATTAATTAAGTGGTCATTAATGGACCATAATTATTGCACAAATAGTAGGCCTATTTAGTACCAAAAGATCTCCTGAAAATATTCAATAAATATTATTAAACTAAAATATAGAACATTTATTTAATTGAAAAATAGTTAAGGTGTATAGTTACATTTGACCACCAATGAGTAAGAGTGTGAGCAATTAGAAAAAAAAAAAAAAATGATTGAACGTTTTATCGATTATGTGTCTATCGCTATACATATCGTTATCGTTTTATCGCCCAGCCCTAATATACTTATCAAAATGCTCCACTCTGGAGTTGATTTTTCTAACTGACTAACAAGTTTATGGACACTGGATATAGTTTTCTGAGGGAATTGTGACGTTACATGACATTGTTTACAAGCTGTTTTACTGACGTCTTTCTGTGGTTAAAAACACTGATTGAGCGATTCCATATGACATGATACAGATTTTGGTAAGTTGTACTCTTATCTTTTAACACTTTCATATGCTCATTCATGTTTTTCACACTGTAACTGGTATTAAAGCGGATGAGTTCACGTGAGCTCCGCGCAGCCGCTTCTCTTGAGCTGAGCTGCGCCAGAGCGATCTCACGCCACAGCGCCAAAGTGGTATTTATGTTTTTGAATTTCTTCATAAAACGTACATAATTTGAAATCTGAGACTTTGTTTCATATCAATAGCAAAGATTATTGCGATTTATTGGATTGGAGGCACGCTACAATGTACCGTTCATTCTTCAACTTGAAACAGGATGACTAATCGATTCTTGGGATTTAAGAATCGATATCGGTTCGTAAAAATTAGAATCGATTCAAATCGAGAAATCGACTTCTTTTTTTTTTTTACCCTGCCCTAATATCACTGGAGCGGCAGTGGCTCAGTGGTTCATGTAGGTTGTCTGCTAACCGGAAGGTTGGTGGTTCAATCCCCGGTTCCACCTGACCAAGTGTCGAGGTGTCCATGAGCAAGACACCTAACCCCAGCTGCTCCCGACGAGCTGGATGGCTGTCTGTGTATGAATGAATGGGTGAATGTGAGGCAATATGTAAAGCGCTTTGGTTGCCATGAAAACACTATTTAGGCATAACATTATGACGGGTGAAGTAAGGATTTGAGCCAGTTTGACAAGGCCCAAATTGTGATGGCTAGATGATTGGGTCAGAGCATCTCCAAAACTGCACCTCTTGTGGGGTGTTCCCGGTCTGCGGTGGTCAGTATCTATCAAAAGTGGGGCTGCATAGCCACAGACCAGTCAGGGTGCCCATGCTGACCCCTGTCCACCGCCAAAAGCACCAACAGTGGTGGCACGTGAGCATCAGAACTGGACTACTGAACAATGGAAGAAGGTGGCCTGGTCTGATGAATCACGTTTTCTTTAACATTATGTGGATGGCCGGGTGCGTGTGCGTCACTTACCTGGGGAACACATGGCACCAGGATGCACTATGGGAACAAGGCAAGCTGGCGGTGGCAGTGTGATGCTTTGAGCAATGTTCTGCTGGGAAACCGGTCCTGCCATCCATATGGATGTTACATTTACATTGACATGTACCACCTACCTAAGCATTGATGCAGACCATGTACACCCTTTCATGGAAACGGTATTCCCTGGTGGCTGTGGCCTCTTTCAGCAGGATAATGCGCTCTGCCACAAAGCAAAAATGGTTCAGGAATGGTTTAAGGAGCACTACAACGATTTTGAGGTGTTGACTTGGCCTCCAAATTCCCCAGATCAGCATCTGTGGGATGTGCTGAAAAAACAAGTCCGATCCATGGAGCCCCCACCTTGCAACTTGCAGGACTTAAAGGATCTGCTGCCAAGTGTACAAAAATGAGTCTGTGAAGTGTGGGTTGCACATGTTATTTAGAGACAAATGTTGTGAATAGTTTTTGGGCGTCTGAGGTAGTGTTGTAGTCAAGACCACCAAAACCAAGATTAGAGTGTGTTGAGACCAAGACGAGACCCAGTCAAGACCAGACCAGCACTCCTCAAATTCTGTTGAGATTAATGTCTTAAAAATAAGCTTTTTAATATGGAAATATAATGAAAAAATAAAATGATATTTTTAAATATGAAATCAAAACCACCAATAGATGACAAATAATTTAACTTATTTGTTCAAAGCAGCTGATTCATTCAGTAACAAAACATCTCTGTCTGTTGTAGTGTTGTCACTGGGACTGCAATGATGCGTCAACGTAATCGATTACGTACATTTTGTAAATTAGTTGTTTGCGTGGAATGCGTTGATTCGTTGCACTTTTTATATTCCCCAAAGATGGCGGCTTCCGGGCATGCTGAAAATCAGCCATTATTACAAAAATAGAACCTGATCTGAAGTGTGGGAATTTTTTTTATCTGAGGCTGAATGAAATGGTGCTCTGCACACTCTGAAATGGCATAGGCCTACCACAGCAGCACAACTTCTATGCTGGAGCATCGAAAGAAAACATCCCGCGGCTCTTAACTCAAACGACGAGACAGCAGTGTAAGTATTTGGATTATTAATTGATGAACTCATGCCTCGATTGGACTAATTTATTTAATAAGAAATAAGTAAATATGTTTTTAGACACCGCCATGCTTGACACTGTCGCTATGTTTACCGCCTTGGTTAGTTAGAATGCGGTTGTGACTTCAGCTGTTTGATCATATTCAAGCAGCTACTTTACTCTGAATGAACAAAACCCTCAGGATTCACACCTTGTAAGCCATTGCTGCTGTAGATCCCAAAAAGTGACTAAACTAGCAATAGTAAGTAATGTTTATTTCGTCAGCTATTTTTTTTTTTTTTGTATGCAAGTTATTTTGCTAAATTATAATCACAAAGATTGTTGTCATTTGAGAAATGTATTTTTACATTTCATCAGAATTGTTGCACTTTACAAATCAAGAGAATGTCAACCCATACACAGTTTATTTTACTTCATCTAGTTTAATGATTTATTATAGGCTATTTATCACCTTTTCATCACAAATTATGTAGGATAGCAAAACATATGCAACATTTTGTTGATTTTGTTGTATTCAGCAGTCACGGAATCGGGAAAAACTGCAGGGACTGTTAAGTCACTTGCTGCCACCTATTTGGTTTAGTTTCATATTTAAAAAAAATAGCCCCAGCATTTCATAATAATAATAATAATAATAAATATAGCTGCAAGCAGCAATACCGGGGCCAAGCGCAAAGAAGAAGACAAGACATGCCAAAATGGCTGGCAGTGTCAGATCAACTGGAGCAATGAGCAATTAATCACATTTTAAGATGATTTTAGGCAAAAGGCTGAAAAACGCATTGTAGTCTGAGAGTGTCAGACCAACTGCAACAATTAACAATTATACAGTTTAAGAAGATTAGGCAAAATGGCTGAAATATCATATATTGAGTCACTGATAATATAAGTTAATGGTTTATCACTTTTGACCAATAGGGGGCACAGATACGAAATTGATGTGGTGTGGTCAGAATAAGGGAACAATGACACATGCAAAGTTTGATGCCAATATGTCAAAGCATTGCAGAGATACAGCCTCAAGAGTAATTTTGGCATAATGGCTCAACTTCGTCGCTGCGGTTTACAAAAACGGTTTCATCTATTGATGCAAAATCCCTAACTTTTTGTTGACACAGTCTGAAGATGATACGATTCGATTTTGGTGGAAATTGGACAAACGGTCTAGGATGAGTTTGAAAAAGTAGGTTTTGATCAAATAAGAACATTGAGGACAGGATGTTTGACCAAATATGGAAAAATTAGTATCTCTGTTCTCGGCATGAGCCAATGACTGTATTATGACCAGTTTCATTAAACTAGGCTAATTT
This sequence comes from Gobio gobio, assembly GCF_949357685.1. Classification (NCBI taxonomy): domain Eukaryota; kingdom Metazoa; phylum Chordata; class Actinopteri; order Cypriniformes; family Gobionidae; genus Gobio; species Gobio gobio. Next base: position 31,964,555 of record NC_137099.1, on the reverse strand, counting down.
AATCAAAAGTTATTAGCATGTTTGTAAATTTTGTTATAACCTCTGACCACAAGGTGGCACTGCCCCAAAACGTTTTGAGTACCTTCAAAGCATGGTGCGGAAGACATGATTTTTGGACAAACAGTTCAAAAGTTATAAGCAAAAATAGCCATTTTTTGTATCTCCGGACCAGTAGGTGGCGCTGCGCCGAAACGCTGCATGTTGCTTCAGGTCATGCTTGTGATGACATATACCAAGATTGGTTTGAATACGATAAAGCGTTGTGGAGATATAGGCTTATGAGTGTTTTTGCAACCGCTACGCAAAATTTGTGTGCGCGTTTATCGAAAACGATTTGACAAATCAACTTGATTTGCAAGATTTTTTGTCAGCATGGTCTGAAGATGATCTGGTTCAATTTTCGTGCAAATCGGACAAACCGTCTAGGACGAGTTCGTAAAAGTAGGTTTTTTGGAAAATTAAAAATGGCGGGGAAATTATCATGACCGAAAATGACATCATAGGTTGCAATTGAATCGGCATGAGCCAATGACTCTATTATGACCAGTTTCAATATACTAGGCTAATTTAATTAAAAGTTATTAGCATTTTTGTCAAGTTTGTTATATCTTTTGACCACAAGGTGGCACTGCCCTAAAACTTTTTGAGTACCTTCAGGGCATAGCAAGGAAGTCACATACCGAGTTTAGTAACAATATACTAATGCATTTGTAAAATATCGCATTTTTTGACAAAATTCAAAATGGCCGACAGCCAAAATGGCCGATATGGTAAAATTGAATATCAGACGACTCGGCATGCCGTCCTGAATGTAACGAGACCACTTTTATGATTTTTGGACAAACAGTTCAGAAGTTATAAGCAAAAATAGCAATTTTTCGTATCTCCGGACCAGTAGGTGGCGCTGCGCCGAAACGCTGTATGTTGCCTCAAGTCATGCTTGTGATGACATGTACCAAGTTTGGTTTAAATACGATAAAGCGTTGCGGAGATATTGCCTTAAGAGTGTTTTTGCAACCGCTACGTAAAATTTGTTTGCGCGTTTATCGCAAATGATTTGACGAATCAACTTGATTTGCAAGATTTTTTGTCAGCATGGTCTGAAGATGATCTGGATCAATTTTCGTGCAAATCGGATGAACCGTCTAGGACGAGTTCGTAAAAGTAGGTTTTTCGGAAAATTAAAAATGGCGGGAAAATTTTTATGACGGAAAATGACGTCATAGGGTGCAATCGAATCGTCTTGAGCCAAGGAATCAGAGGAAAAAAGAATTTTGTTTCTAGCCCTTATGGTTCAAAAGTTATTAGCATAAACATGAGTCAAAATTTGGACTGATGGTGGCGCTAGAGGGATTGAGTTTGAGACTCCAAATTTGCTACGGTGACATTTCAGACTGTCCTCTATTAGTGTGCCAAATTTCACAACTTTTTACCATACGGTTCTATGGGCTGCCATAGACTTCGTGGCGGAAGAAGAAGAAGAAGATGAATAATAATAAATATAGCTGCAAGCAGCAATACCGGGGCCAAGCGCAAAGAAGAAGACAAGACATGCCAAAATGGCTGGCAGTGTCAGATCAACTGGAGCAATGAGCAATTAATCACATTTTAAGATGATTTTAGGCAAAAGGCTGAAAAATGCATTGTAGTCTGAGAGTGTCAGACCAACTGCAACAATTAACAATTATACAGTTTAAGAAGATTAGGCAAAATGGCTGAAATATCATATATTGAGTCACTGATAATGTAAGTTAATGGTTTATCACTTTTGACCAATAGGTGGCACAGATACGAAATTGATGTGGTGTGGTCAGAATAAGGGAACAATGACACATGCAAAGTTTGATGCCAATATGTCAAAGCATTGCAGAGATACAGCCTCAAGAGTAATTTTGGCATAATGGCTCAACTTCGTCGCTGCGGTTTACAAAAACGGTTTCATCTATTGATGCAAAATCCCTAACTTTTTGTTGACACAGTCTGAAGATGATACGATTCGATTTTGGTGGAAATTGGACAAACGGTCTAGGATGAGTTTGAAAAAGTAGGTTTTGATCAAATAAGAACATTGAGGACAGGATGTTTGACCAAATATGGAAAAATTTGTATCTCTGTTCTCGGCATGAGCCAATGACTGTATTATGACCAGTTTCATTAAACTAGGCTAATTTAATCAAAAGTTATTAGCATGTTTGTAAATTTTGTTATAACCTCTGACCACAAGGTGGCACTGCCCCAAAACGTTTTGAGTACCTTCAAAGCATGGTGCGGAAGACATGATTTTTGGACAAACAGTTCAAAAGTTATAAGCAAAAATAGCCATTTTTTGTATCTCCGGACTAGTAGGTGGCGCTGCGCCGAAACGCTGCATGTTGCTTCAGGTCATGCTTGTGATGACATATACCAAGATTGGTTTGAATACGATAAAGCGTTGTGGAGATATAGGCTTATGAGTGTTTTTGCAACCGCTACGCAAAATTTGTGTGCGCGTTTATCGAAAACGATTTGACAAATCAACTTGATTTGCAAGATTTTTTGTCAGCATGGTCTGAAGATGATCTGGTTCAATTTTCGTGCAAATCGGACAAACCGTCTAGGACGAGTTCGTAAAAGTAGGTTTTTTGGAAAATTAAAAATGGCGGGGAAATTATCATGACCGAAAATGACATCATAGGTTGCAATTGAATCGGCATGAGCCAATGACTCTATTATGACCAGTTTCAATATACTAGGCTAATTTATTCAAAAGTTATTAGCATTTTTGTCAAGTTAGTTATATCTTTGACCACAAGGTGGCACTGCCCTAAAACTTTTTGAGTACCTTCAGGGCATAGCAAGGAAGTCACATACCGAGTTTAGTAACAATATACTAATGCATTTGTAAAATATCGCATTTTTTGACAAAATTCAAAATGGCCGACAGCCAAAATGGCCGATATGGTAAAATTGAATATCAGACGACTCGGCATGCCGTCCTGAATGTAACGAGACCACTTTTATGATTTTTGGACAAACAGTTCAGAAGTTATAAGCAAAAATAGAAATTTTTCGTATCTCCGGACCAGTAGGTGGCGCTGCGCCGAAACGCTGTATGTTGCCTCAAGTCATGCTTGTGATGACATGTACCAAGTTTGGTTTAAATACGATAAAGCGTTGCGGAGATATTGCCTTAAGAGTGTTTTTGCAACCGCTACGTAAAATTTGTTTGCGCGTTTATCGCAAATGATTTGACGAATCAACTTGATTTGCAAGATTTTTTGTCAGCATGGTCTGAAGATGATCTGGATCAATTTTCGTGCAAATCGGATGAACCGTCTAGGACGAGTTCGTAAAAGTAGGTTTTTCGGAAAATTAAAAATGGCGGGAAAATTTTTATGACGGAAAATGACGTCATAGGGTGCAATCGAATCGCCTTGAGCCAAGGAATCAGAGGAAAAAAGAATTTTGTTTCTAGCCCTTATGGTTCAAAAGTTATTAGCATAAACATGAGTCAAATTTTGGACTGATGGTGGCGCTAGAGGGATTGAGTTTGAGACTCCAAATTTGCTACGGTGACATTTCAGACTGTCCTCTATTAGTGTGCCAAATTTCACAACTTTTTACCATACGGTTCTATGGGCTGCCATAGACTTCGTGGCGGAAGAAGAAGAAGAAGATGAATAATAATAATAAGAACGGGAACGGTTTCAATAGGTGCCTTCGCACCTTCGGTGCTTGGCCCCTAAATATAGCTGCAAGCAGCAATACCGGGGCCAAGCGCAAAGAAGAAGACAAGACATGCCAAAATGGCTGGCAGTGTCAGATCAACTGGAGCAATGAGCAATTAATCACGTTTTAAGATGATTTTAAGCAAAAGGCTGAAAATGCATTGTAGTCTGAGAGTGTCAGACCAACTGCAACAATTAACAATTATACAGTTTAAGAAGATTAGGCAAAATGGCTGAAATATCATATATAGAGTCACTGATAATATAAGTTAATGGTTTATCACTTTTGACCAATAGGTGGCACAGATACGAAATTGATGTGGTGTGGTCAGAATAACGGAACAATGACACATGCAAAGTTTGATGCCAATATGTCAAAGCATTGCAGAGATACAGCCTCAAGAGTAATTTTGGCATAATGGCTCAACTTCGTCGCTGCGGTTTACAAAAACGGTTTCATCTATTGATGCAAAATCCCTAACTTTTTGTTGACACAGTCTGAAGATGATACGATTCGATTTTGGTGGAAATTGTGGTCTAGGATGAGTTTGAAAAAGTAGGTTTTGATCAAATAAGAACATTGAGGACAGGATGTTTGACCAAATATGGAAAAATTAGTATCTCTGTTCTCGGCATGAGCCAATGACTGTATTATGACCAGTTTCATTAAACTAGGCTAATTTAATCAAAAGTTATTAGCATGTTTGTAAATTTTGTTATAACCTCTGACCACAAGGTGGCACTGCCCCAAAACGTTTTGAGTACCTTCAAAGCATGGTGCGGAAGACATGATTTTTGGACAAACAGTTCAAAAGTTATAAGCAAAAATAGCCATTTTTTGTATCTCCGGACCAGTAGGTGGCGCTGCGCCGAAACGCTGCATGTTGCTTCAGGTCATGCTTGTGATGACATATACCAAGATTGGTTTGAATACGATAAAGCGTTGTGGAGATATAGGCTTATGAGTGTTTTTGCAACCGCTACGCAAAATTTGTGTGCGCGTTTATCGAAAACGATTTGACAAATCAACTTGATTTGCAAGATTTTTTGTCAGCATGGTCTGAAGATGATCTGGTTCAATTTTCGTGCAAATCGGACAAACCGTCTAGGACGAGTTCGTAAAAGTAGGTTTTTTGGAAAATTAAAAATGGCGGGGAAATTATCATGACCGAAAATGACATCATAGGTTGCAATTGAATCGGCATGAGCCAATGACTCTATTATGACCAGTTTCAATATACTAGGCTAATTTAATCAAAAGTTATTAGCATTTTTGTCAAGTTTGTTATATCTTTTGACCACAAGGTGGCACTGCCCTAAAACTTTTTGAGTACCTTCAGGGCATAGCAAGGAAGTCACATACCGAGTTTAGTAACAATATACTAATGCATTTGTAAAATATAGCATTTTTTGACAAAATTCAAAATGGCCGACAGCCAAAATGGCCGATATGGTAAAATTTAATATCAGACGACTCGGCATGCCGTCCTGAATGTAACGAGACCACTTTTATGATTTTTGGACAAACAGTTCAGAAGTTATAAGTAAAAATTGCAATTTTTCGTATCTCCGGACCAGTAGGTGGCACTGCGCCGAAACGCTGTATGTTGCCTCAAGTCATGCTTGTGATGACATGTACCAAGTTTGGTTTGAATACGATAAAGCGTTGCGGAGATATTGCCTTAAGAGTGTTTTTGCAACCGCTACGTAAAATTTGTTTGCGCGTTTATCGCAAATGATTTGACGAATCAACTTGATTTGCAAGATTTTTTGTCAGCATGGTCTGAAGATGATCTGGTTCAATTTTCGTGCAAATCGGATGAACCGTCTAGGACGAGTTCGTAAAAGTAGGTTTTTCGGAAAATTCAAAATGGCGGGAAAATTTTTATGACGGAAAATGACGTCATAGGGTGCAATGGAATCGTCTTGAGCCAAGGAATCAGAGGAAAAAATAATTTTGTTTCTAGCCCTTATGGTTCAAAAGTTCTTAGCATAAACATGAGTCAAATTTTGGACTGATGGTGGCGCTAGAGGGATTGAGTTTGAGACTCCAAATTTGCTACGGTGACATGTCAGACTGTCCTCTATTAGTGTGCCAAATTTCACAACTTTTTACCATACGGTTCTATGGGCTGCCATAGACTTCGTGGCGGAAGAAGAAGAAGAAGAAGAAGAAGAAGAAGAAGATGAATAATAATAATAAGAACGGGAACGGTTTCAATAGGTGCCTTCGCACCTTCGGTGCTTGGCCCCTAATAAGAACGGGAACGGTTTCAATAGGTGCCTTCGCACCTTCGGTGCTTGGCCCCTAATAAAGCATTCATTTCATAACATTATTTATGCAGTGTAAATGCATTAATTCCACCTCTGAGCTTAATTTAACTGTCCCATTAAATAAATCTGAATGCCACTTAAGATGCAGCTGTTTATTCTAATTTCACATCCATATGGATGGCAGGACCGGTTTCCCAGCAGAACATTGCTCAAAGCATCACACTGCCACCACCAGCTTACCTTCCTCCCATAGTGCATCCTGGTCACTAACAACCAAAGACTGCCAGAGGGTTAAAAATGTGCCCACTGTGTATTGTTTTCTTAAAGCCAGCGGGTGGCGGTAGCACCATAGTTCTTGTGCCCACCACCGCTGCTTGCAGCTATATTTTAAATATTGCTGTTTTGTGTTGTTGGCCTTTAGGTACTTTTATTTACCATGTTTTCTCTTTACAGGCTCACTACATTAAGGCTGTAGCCTTCAGGGGTGCCGGCCGCTGTGAAGAGGCTTTACAGGAGTATTTCTACTGTGTGGTTTTGAAATCTGACTGGATCGCTGTAAAACTGGAGGCTCAGAAGGTACATTTATCTTTGTGTGGATAAATTGATAAAAGTCACCCTTTGTGTGGTAGATCTCCTTGCATGATAGTTTCTCCTCTGATTTGGGTGTTAATTTTAAAGCGGACACCTAGGGATGCAGAATTTAGGTAAAAAAAATAAATGTCAGAATGTCATTGTAAAATGTCAGATTAATCGTTTTTTACAATGTGGTCAATTCGATATCGATTCTCTAAAAAGCCATGAATCGATATTATTTTCGTATTTATTTCTGCAAACATTGAACATTTAATATCGGGTTGACGTCAATATTAATACTAGTCTTCTCCACTAGATGTCATCCTCTTAATTTACCTAGTGCAATGTTACAGCCGGGACCATGTTATTCGTTCAGTGCTTATTGCTTAAAGCCGGGTGCACACTGTGCGATTTCTAATAGTCCTTCACGATTGCTCCTTGTCAGACTGTACGAACATGATCCCCGCTGTAAGCCATGTCACACTGTAAGATCTAAGTTGTCATTAATGTCAGACTGTACGATAGTCAAGGTGCGCTAAAAACGGACGCACGCTAGAAAACTCGTCCAGAGTTTTATATCATCAATCAATGACTCGTTCGGTGACAGTGAGCTGCATTACATGCTGGATTGAAATGGTGACAGCGGTCATTAATAGGCCGACGGTGAACATGTCAAAATAACGATCAAAGACTTCAGATTTAAGCCTAGGATCAGAGGAATCTTTTAGGATTTGCAAAATTTGTCTCAGACGGCCAAATTGTGGCCAAAATCGCACCGTGCGCACCCAGCTTAACATGGCGGATGCACGTGCGCCTTTCAGCGTGAAATCTTTAGCCATGTAACATAAGACATCTGTTATTTCACAGTACCTTCGTGAAGTTTTGTCATATGGTGTGACATTTTCAAATGCTTGAGCAATTGAAGTTTACTTTGTAACGGTGGTACACCTGCTGCCAAAATTATTTGTCTTTTTTTTGTTTTGTTTTTAATTGGTTCGGGCGCCAGACAGTAAAAAAAACTGTCAAATTTAAATTGTTCCCAGATAGCTCTAAAAGCCACCAGTTACATATGAGCAGAGAAAACAAAAATATCTACACAGGTAGGAAACCAGATAACTGCTCAAATTAATTTAATGAATGAAACAAAATGAAATGAAAAACAGAACAAGTTTGCATAGATAAAAGAAACAACAAAAACAACTTTAAATAAAAAAGCTCAATTTCAAGTTGAAAAAGTTTGTTTTTCACATTTCACAAGGTTACACGACTGTAGGGCTATTCCCATAGGAATAGAAAGCTCCAGTGTCATCAGCGGAAACTGTGGACGTCTTTCCTTAGACCCGGTACAAACAGCACCTTTTTTTTAACAAGAAAACAAAACAATAAAATTAATAAATCAAAACGTCATATCGATACACATAACTTCAAAACTGATGTATATAAAAAGAAAAACGTTTTTCAAACGTGAGAATGGATGCGTATGTTAATGTTTGTGCGCGTGTATGAATGGCATAAATTTGTGTGCGTGAGAATGTGTGTGCGTATGCGATATCTAAAGGGTGTGAGAATGGAGAGCACAGGTGTGAAAGAGTGTGGATGGCAAACGGGAAAATCACTGACCAGTTTGGTGCATATCACGGGTGCAACATTGAGTGATTTAAAACGAGAATGAGGAAGCGTTTTTGACGGGAACTCTCTCTCAATCTGCCGTTGTGCCAACACGCCTCGTCTCAGAACTGGAGCGCAAACGAAGGCAACAGGCAGGATCCGCCATTCATTCAACTTCCTCACGTCATCACACCAAATCTGCCTCAGGAACAGCTTGCCCGATACTCAAGATCCTCCCTTTTTATATGCGGCTTCACCTCAATTACCGCATCTCCTTATGACGTTTGCATAATAATAAATAAAAATAAATAAATAAATAAACAGTTTTCCAGCTGCTCTGCTACAACTTGGCTGTCAGTTGCGGCTGTTGCAACAGAACAGTTTGTTTATCCGTGGACCTTTTAGCCATGCATTCATCATAGAATTGTCTGTGATGCTTCTGCAGTTGTTGATACAGGTTGGTTGTGTTGCCTCGCAAGGTTGACACAGATATTCGACAGGTTTTACTACTAAGCAAATCGTCTATATTAACAATCGCAGCTTTTGCAAATCGAAATTTGAAAATCACAATTTTGGTTTAAAAACTATTAATTATGCAGTCCTACTTAGGCCTTTTATTGCATGTTTTGCATGTCCATGCCAACATTACTGTTGTAAAACTTTATCTGTGCATCTACAGATCCTGAGTCACATGTTCTCTTCAGTCTTTGTGAATGAGGGTCTGGCTACGTTCCTGCAACCCCTTCCAGCTGGCCCCTCCCCTCGTATCAAACCCTCATCCCTCCTCAGTTCTCTTCACTCCTCTCTTCCTAGAGATGGAACCAAAGCAGGCTGCTCTAAGGTTACTACATATGTGTTCACAGATACAAATTATTTCAACAATTTGCTACAATGAAGATATCACACTGACCCCTGGTTTCACAGACAAGGCTTAAGTTAGTCCTAGACTGAAATGCATGTTTGAGTGGCATTGTTTAGTTTGAAGATGCACACCAGTAATGTTTTTTTTTCTAGGGCATGTTTATAAAAGCCACGTAAATGTCCTAATTGAACTAAGGCCTAATCCTAGCTTAGTCTTAGCCATGTGTGAAACCGGGCCTGAATGTTATAAAAGTAATTTTGCTAATTTTCACAGTATAGGATCACTGCACCGTCAATGCTAAAACCATTCTTTTTTTCTTCTTCTTTGTGTTAGGAACAAACACTCAGTTCCAGTAATTTCAAAGATGGGAAATATTCTATTTTACAAAGATCTGAAAACATAAACACTGTTGGCGCCTCTTCACTTTTTGTTCCACCTGTCCTAAAAAGGAAATGGACAGAAGATGCTAAGGACTTTGAGCCACCCAGCAAACAGCCCAAAGAAGGTATGGGGTTTAAAGCCATAAACTATTCAGTTGAAAAATATAGATAATTACAAACTAATATTGCAAAGGAAAGAATTTTGTACATGGCTAAGATCTCTGTGGCTAGTGGTACAAACCTTTTTTTCCTTATTTTTCTCCATTTGCTTCGTTCCCAGACAAGGTGAATTCATCCAAAACTCTCCCTACTTTTTTTTGGGAAAGGCAGATTCCATCACAGCTTTTGGACAGTGCAGACTTTGAATGTTCTCTCTGCATGAGGTAATAATAAATTCTCTCTTTGAAAATAATGCTTAACTTTGTATACATCTAAAACCTCCTCAATCATTGCAGACTGTTTTATCAGCCTGTCACCACACCTTGCGGACATACTTTCTGCCTCAAGTGTTTGGAGCGCTGCTTGGACCACAACCCTAACTGTCCCCTGTGCAAGGAGAACCTCTCTGAGGTAAATGAGGCCTTAATTACACTTGTCACTTATTGTGTTTTTACTGATCAGATAGCTATCCGATTTGTTAAAACGGTTTAATTTACACTTGACTACATAATGTGTCTCCATAAAGTGTCACCAAAAGCAACAGAAAAGTGCTGCAAGTTGCAAGTCTGAGAAGCCGGTATAACATGCCCTCACACGTTTTATTTACATTTTAAATATAGTTTTTTTTTACATTTTGAAAGGAGTAAATTTTACTCTTATGGCTTCAAGAACCATATGCATTTACACTTGCTCAGTTTAGTCTGACATCTCAAACAACCTCCTGAAGTGGTTTGAGCGATTAGATTTAAATCTATTTTAATCTAGTCTCATGTTTGAGGTCATTTACACCTGGTCTTTTTATGATCAGAGAAAATGCATGAAGTGACCAGGTGTAAATAGGCCCATGAATAGTGCTTATGAATAGTGCCATGGATAGTGCTTCATTCATGAGTTGAATGCTTAGTTGAAACTGAAAATCCTTTAAGTTTAAAAATTGGTATTCGTCATCTTTAGTGGACGTCCTAACATATCCTCTTATATGACTTTAATACATAAAAAAACAGCAGCAAATCAGATTTTATCAGCTAATTGCATAAAATCTTGAATGGCCCACCATTAAAAAAATATATATATATTCTTCCGTTACATTTAAAGCTGGAACGTAGTAAATGTGTAAATCGGATGGTTCATCACGATTCGATACAATATCGATTCTCATAGCCAGTGATACAATATTTTCAGATACCTCAAAAAGTTCTGCGATACGATTCATATTTCAATTTTATGATTTTATGTGCCTATTTTACACAACCAGTTACAAACAAAATATATAACAAACATTTATTTTAAAAATTTCACATCCTGCACCCTGATTGGGACATACACAAATAAAACATTCATACTGTAATCTTATGACATGACAACAGTCAAGAAAGTATTTTAGGCTTCTGTGCTAACATGTGTAATGTCAAAAAACTAAGATATGCTATTAATATTCTTTCATTGTGCAAAAGTATTATAATATGAAAGGCTCGAATACAGAGCAGCACAAATCACTTATGCGCATTCCATGTGCGGAATGATGCACTTGAAGGAACACAGGGTCACAGTGCGCAGCGCTCCTAGGCAGCAGTTTGAGCATTTTCTTTTAACAGTTTTCAATTTCAGTGTGAAGAACGATTCATAGCGCTCTTCTCCTTATATGCAAAACTATAGACCTTTATCTACTGAAGAACAAAAAATAATGACTATGAAAATAAAATACTTAATTCAGTGGCTTATTTGTGCTCTGTTTGAGATGAGTGTGCGCTGCTTTTTGAAAGACTTTAAACTAGTGCTGTCAGTTAAACGCGTTATTAACGACGTTAACGCAAACCTATTTTAACGGCGTCAATTTTTTTATCGCGAGATTAACGTTCTTTTTGGTCTAACAAACTTTGTAGTTTTTTCACATGCTGTTGCAGCAACTAGTAACGTTAGAAAAACTACAACACCACTCCGGATGTAGCTAGACCGGAAACAAAACATCAGGCACGCTGCGGCTGCCCACACTTGTTTGGGCCATTAAAAGAGTAGACGTGGATGGCAAGCGTGAGACGCCGAAATGAGAAACGTATTATGCCATGGTTTAACTCAGGGGTCTTCAACTAAAAGTGCTTGTCTTGAGCGCTGCTTTCTGCTCTGATGGTGCATTCACACCGGACGCGAATGAAGCGTTTTGCGCGAGTGATTTAAGTCAATGCAAAGACGCAAATAGACATTCTGCGGCGTGAATTAAGCGGCGTGCATGTCGCGTCCGGTGTGATTCACCTGCATGCTTGACCGCGCGTCTGGGTCTGAATGTAACAGTGAGCATTGCAACGTTAACTGTTTCATTAGCCTACGTCAAAAGGCTTCGCGGTCCGGATTTGGACCGGAGTCCGCTAGTTGGCGACCCCTGGTTTAACTGCACTATAGGCGGAGTCCTAGTTTACCTTGCATGTGCACTTTGTAATTTTATTTTGTATCACCCTGTTTTGATCCCTTAGAAAGGGCTGTTGAAGGGGCTGTTTGTGCAACAAAGTATTTTTTTTACCCTTTTATTGATGGACAGTGTTACATTGTGTGAGCGATTATTTGCTCCAAGTGTGAATGACTGCTTCAAGTGAGAATGTTGGTGTGAAATCGAACACTACAGTATGCCAATGTTGTTTTCAATAAAACAAACATTTGAACAAAGCAAGCCGATCCACTTTTCTATGTTGATAAGAGCATTAAAATAAGAAAAAATAATGGGACAAAAAGAAATCAAGGGACATTTAGAATAAATAAAAATGTGCGATTAATTGTGATTAATTGTGAGTTAACTATGGCATTAATGCGATTAATCGCGATTAAATATTTTAATCGTTTGACAGCACTACTTTAAACACAAGCAAATACTAAATTTTTGTGAAGATTCAGCACTGTCCCGAACATCTTTCACAAGCTCAGAAAGGTAATTTGAACGAGAATGCATGCGTTGGTGATAATACATAGACTGACATTGTGTGAAAATGTGGAGAGGGTTAAAACAAAATGTGCCTCTTAGTGTGTGTGTGTGTGTGTGTGTGTGTGTGTGTGTGTGTGTGTGTGTGTGTGTGTGTGTGTGTGTGTGTGTGTGTGTGTGTGTGTGTGTGTGTGTGTGTGTGTGTGTGTGTGTGTGTGTGTGTGTGTGTGTGTGTGTGTGTGTGTGTGTGTGTGTGTGTGTGTGTGTGTGTGTGTGTGTGTGTGTGTGTGTGTATCTCATTTTATAATGTTTTTTTTTTTTTTTTAATAATTTTTTTTTTTATTATAATAGGCTATATCATTTATCACAACTGTTTTGTGCATGTGCTACTGCTTTGCGCGCTATTTCGGTCACAACACAGCAGGCGGCAGAAAGCAAACATTGTTAACATTTTGCGTTATCACATGAGAGTCGGTTCGGGTTAAAGAATCTCGGGTACGGGCCGGGTTCGGGCTTCAGTTTAACCCTCTGGAGTCTGAGCTCTTTTTTGGGGCCCTTTAGAAGTTTTGACATGCTCTGACATTTGTGTTTTTTTTTTCAGTTGCTTATAAACACATTAATGGCAAAAGTGTAATTATGCACGTTTTTGAAAAAACTAAATTTGTTTAAAAATTAAGGCCTCAAAACACACAGTTAATGTGTTCACAAGACTTTTGACACCTGTGTGTATTTGCATGGTTTTTTTCTTTAAACTGATGTGAGAATCATTGAGCCTACTCATTTACATAAAACAATATATTACAGTTTTTCTCAGTCGCTTTGGTACATTTTTCGAATCATCCTCGACATTTGCAAAACAGTAAGTGCATTTCTCAAAACAATTCGTACAAAGAGCAAAACACCATGGATTACCTGCAAAAGCCAGTCTCTTGCTCAAAATCCTTAGTTCATCTCTCAAAAGTAAATATCTGTGTCAATGAACATGTCAGTGCCATCAGAATGACAAGTCCGTGTGTCATTGTGTACGGATAAGACCGTCAAATTGCTTAGTCATGTTGTCAATATAACAGTGTACTCTGGAGGGATGTTCTGATGTAAATATGGCTAAAATTTTGATGACAATTATTGTAAATTGTAGGTTACAGGTTAGTGTATGTGGGAGTTTGAATGCAAGAGACTGGACAAGATTCACATTTATGCTTTTACTGTTTGTACTGTAATTTGTTGACAGACCATGTCATTGCGATACAGAAAGGAAAAGACAGCACTGCATAGCACAAAGAGAAAAAAAAAACAGAAAAACAAAAGTAGAAATGTGAACGTCTAATGGAAATGTATAGAAATATGCTTGACATTTTATGACAACTTGTTCAACCATTTTGCATGTAAAGACTTATGCTATGAACTGATGGCTAAATGTTGTGGGGGGTGAGACTATTCAACAGAGACCCATTATAATACATTTTGATCAACATGACATAAGCAACTGATAATGTAGGAAACAGCAGAGAATTGTACATAATCATTTGCATGGATGTACACAAGCATTTGCAACTTGTTCAAAGAAATGAGAAACTGCTTTTTTGATGTGCACAAGTGACACAATGATGTGAAGATTGAACAGGTAGCTTTGAGAATTTCAATTCTGATCTGAGAAATGTACCAAAGCGACTGAGAAAAACTGTAATTTACAATTTGTAAGACAGTTTCTCTTCACAAAGCTAATATGCGAGGAGGCGTGATAGCTAATGAATAATGATGAGATGACACCTGAGATAACAAAAGAACATAATAGTTTGCATAATGAATGAGCTTCAGATAGGCTTATGTGACAGAGAACAACAGAGCAAAGGAAATATATTTTTTTGTAGTTTATTTTATTTGGAATGTAGTCAACAGAGGCCTAATATATTTTAAATGATCAAAAGATTTGACTACACTGCAAAAAATGCTCTTCTTATTTGGTATTTTTTCTTGTTTCCAGTCCAAATATTTAAAATTCTTAAATCAAGATTAATTTACTAGATAAGTAAAAATTTCTGGGGGGGAAATCAAAATGAAGTGAGTTTTTGCTTAGTTAGTTAGTTAACTTTATTGTCCCCAAGGGGAAATTCTGCTTGGGCACAGTGCAGAGTTGCTTCATAAAGGTAGACCAGATAACTTAAATTGTTGTGGCAGATAATATAGATTGTTTTATGATTTATTAAACCATAATTTATTATTTATTACACAAATTTATTAAAACACAACAATTCATGAGATAAAGTAAGTTTGGAGTAAAAACATGGTTTTAATATCACAAGTCAAATGTTTTAAATAACCTTGTGTGATCTCATTTGGCTTTGGATAAAAAAATCAGACAGAAAATTTCATTTTACAATATTCTACAGAATTATAAAAGCTTGAATAGCATTGCATTATAAATATAATCTATTATGAAAACGCCCATCATGGTATAAATAAAATAGATAAGCCATATATTGTCATGATTGTGTGTTTATTATCTTCAAACGTGTCTATCTGCATGTTATAATGAAATCTGGAAGCTGTTTATGTCAATGTCACATGGTATCTTCTTCATGCGTGCTATATATGGATTATATATGTGCACGGAGCGCCCTCCGGCTGCCTGTATGAACTGAAAACACAACACATCAGAGTATCGAGTGCTCATAATGATTACATCTGCAATTTAATAAATAACACTTCTCTGTATAGAAATTTGACACAGACATATGAGAATCTATCAATATTTCTCCTCATCTGCACACTTTTGAACTAAATGTTGTTTTGTAGTGTGTCTTCATGACGAGAATAGAGGAGTTTTTTATGAATGAGATCAGCTGACGCTCATATTATACAATCTTTAGAAGGTACCGAGGCGGTTTTCATATTCATAACTCCTGACACATATTTACAAATTACGGTCACTATATGACTTTGAGAATAAAAAAGAGGTAAAAAATGGAAGCTTGAGTCTTAGAACTTTTTAAATGATGTATAGTTTGTCAAGGTAATTACTTACATCTGACAGTAATTTTGAGCTAATTTAAACAAAGAAAGCTTGAGGTCATTTTCTGAAGACTATCTGAATGAACGTCTTTGACAGAGAGGCTGCAGATCGCGCATCATGTTTGATTTCTTTATTTTGCAAAAAGCACAACAATTTGTTTTTATTGTGACTGTACTCAAAAAATAATAGAAACTTAACAGATTATAATGATGTATAACACTTGCCTGAATGATAAAAAACGACAGAGTTATTTGAGTCTCTTTGGCACTGATAAGAAAAAAAGTGAGCCGATCGCGCTAAATGTGATTTAAATGATGTTTGCGCTTTCACTTTGAGGAGTGCCGTGGAAGCATGTGCACTTCAGATGATAAATGCAATCAATCTCCATTCTAATCGCAAGAAAGCGTGTCAAAATGTCTATTCCCAAATTGTAAATGTTTAGCTCATCCAAAAAAATGTAATTCCGCATTTACTCACGCAAGCATTTGAATGTCCGTGTTTGCTACAGTATACGTTTCGTTGTAAATCTGTTCATCGTATAAAGCCATCGTGTCTCTTCAGAGGACTTGGGTTAGGATAAGACCGTTTGATTATTATTATTTTTACGATGCCTTCATGACATTTTTTGGATCTTTTACGTTTTAGAGGAATGGACATTAAATGGAGGGACCAAAATCTCTCAGGTTTCATAAAAAATATCTTCATTTGTGTTTGGAAGTTAAACTAAACGACTTGAGGGTGAGTACATAATGACAGAATTTATTTTTTTGCGTAAATTATACCTTATAAATACAGTAAGCTGAGCCTCAGATAAAACAACTCTACATCGCAAATCATATCGTTACATCAACGATACATATTGTTGCATTTTTATATCCCGATATAACGATGTATCGCTACACCCCTATATATATTTATAATGCAATGCTAATCGACATAGCATTAATTACAGTATAAAACATTTTACAATTATAGATTGTTTGGTCAGTTACCTGTGTCGGAAGTGTGCAGTAGACACACCCACATCAACGTTTTCAATATATGACTTGTCCTCTCCGAAAAGACCATCCAATGGTGGCTCATTGGAAATGGAAAATACAAATTCACTCTCTGACAAAAGATGGCGCTTATGGAACAGCAGAAATGCAGATGTTACCCTGATAAAACCATGAAACATTTAAATACTAATTTTAGAAATTAGCAGCTGATTTGTTTTAAACACTCATTCAGATTTTTCTATTTGCTATAAGTATTAAGTTTGATGCTGTAATGAACGCTAAAGACTTAATAGGCTATGTATTTCGAAACTTAAACATTTTTACATTTAAATCTGACCTAAAACATGCCTTAGATATTGATTGAAAATTTTCTGATTTTTTATTATTGTTCATTAACACTTTACAATAAGGTTCTATTAGTTTGCATTATGTAATGCATTGGTTAACATTAACTAAGATTAATACATGCTAATACATTTAGAAGTATTTTTCATTTTTAGTTTGTTAATATCAAAATGTACTAATACATTATTAAATCTAAGTTGTATCTATTAATATTGTTTAATTGACCTGAGCTAACATGAACTAACAATCAAGTCAAGTCACCTTTATTTATATAGCGCTTTTTACAATGCATATTGTTTCAAAGCAGCTTCACAGTGTTAAACGGGAAAATAATGCAACAGAACTTGATTCGGCTGTACAGCCTCTCTGGAGAAAACGGTGATGTCATCCAGCTCATTTCAATTATCATATAGTGTCAATGCGGGCGGATCAGTGATATAGTTGAATATTTAGTGTCCCCACTGAGCAAGCCAAAAGCCAAAGGCGACGGTGGCAAGGAACCAAAACTCCATCAGGTGACATAATGGAGAAAAAAAAACCTTGGGAGAAACCAGGCTCAGTGCCAGTTCTCCTCTGGCCAACGAACAAACAGTGTATGATTATGATTCTGGCAACATTACAAATCAGAAGTCATATTAGATCGGAATATTCATAAGATCGGAGTCTAATTGACACTGTCTCTGCAGACATTTCAGGGATGCATTGGTCATGTCTAGGCGCAGGTCTGCCATCTGATCTGGATCCGGCCCGGATCCAGCTGACTGCAGTCAACCTCAGGATAAACAGAGAGACTAATATTAGCGTAGATGCCATTCTTCTTATGATGTAACTAGTACATCAGGTGTTATGGAAAGTGTTTCCGGCTCCGGTTGACCTAGGTAATGCAGCCTAAAAACAATAATTTAACTGATTTGAATTATACAAATTGATAATGTTAGTAAAGAGTAAAGAGATGTGTTTTTAGTCTAGATTTAAACTGACAGAGTGTGTCTGCTTCCAGAACAGTGCTAGGAAGACTGTTTCCTAGTTTAGGTGCTAAATAGGAAAAGGATCGACTGCCTGCAGTTGATTTTAATATTCTAGGTATTATCAACTGGCCAGAATTTTGAGACCGCAATAGACGTGATGGAGTATAATGTATTTAGGAGCTCGCTCAAGTACTGGGGAGCTAAACCATTTAGTGCTTTGTAAGTAATTAGCAAGATTTTAAAATGTATACAATGTTTAATAGGGAGCCATTGCAGTGTTGACAGAAACGGGCTTATATGGTCATACTTCCTGGTTCTAGTAAGAATTCAAGCTGCTGCGTTTTGGACCAGCTGCAATTTATTTATTTATAAACCGTTGCATTTTTAAAACCTAACAAAAATAATATCTAATGTAACAAATGTCACTGTCTAATTGTTAGATAATGTTAGGTAATGCATTAACTAATGTTAACTTAATGGGACCTTTATTGTAAAGTGTTACCTATTGTTATGTGTATCCCTATTAGTTCTTTTGCACGTTAATCTGTTTGAAACATTTGTTTATACATTGTTTTGTGAATTCTTATATTTAAATGGTCCTAGTTTTTGTTAAAAGAAAAAAGTTATTAAATTCATTAACTTGTTTTGTAAATTAACTCAATACCATTATATTACAATATATAAAATTTGATACTGTCACGTGTAAGGATTATGAATCAGATCAAATAATAACTCAAAGGGGAATTGAATAAGCAGCTGACCTGATTAACATGAAAAATATCAAATTTCACAACGAAATCATGTAGTGAAGTGCTCCGTGTGTTTCACAATCACCATACGACATCCAGCGCTGTGAAAAAAATTATGAAATACACAAAAACACAACACTGCCAGAAGTTTTTGCCCAAACTTCAAAGGCCTGTTTAAATTATTAAAACTAGAAGCATATCTTAACTTTAATGTTACATTTATCATGTGAACTACTTATATTCAACATGTTATATGCATGTGTGTTTGAGACAGAGGGGAACACGGTCGCATTTGCAGCAGATATATGCTACCCATCATAAATCAAAGCACGAGACAGACAGTGGTCGGAGGAGAAGACCGGAAAATGTGACATAATGGACAATATTCGTCTGTATTTGCAATACACGAGCCGCGGTTCAGCTGCGCGAGACAAACGCTGCCGGTGTGACTGCACAACAGACACGCGTGGCTCCCGCTCTCCATACGCACTGCTTACGCGTGCGTTGTGAAGCCGGCGTTACTCAGCTCCACAACACTCAGTCATGCTCTGCTTCATACTACAGTAATGTTAATGATCGCATCCATGAACATGATTTCTGCCCGAGTCCTATCCTGACTATTTTCCACCGGCTGTGAGGTGAAGACCACATGTCCCAAGATTCTGTGCTCAAACACGGCGTCATCAAACTACGCTTTTGTTTTGAACAGGCGACCTCTAGTGGACGGAAAAGTTACATAGTGTAGCTTTAAAGGGGTGGTAAAACACATTCTTTTGAAGGCTTGATTGTGTTTGTGGGGTGCACTGTAACATGTGTTCATGCTTCGTTTTTAAAAAAATCGCATTATTTTTCATATATTTGACCTTTATTCTACACTGCTCTGTCCCTCCTTGTAAAAACGGTCTGATGGTTTCCGGGTTGTATGAAGCCGGTCCCTCAAAAATACGCAATGGGCTCAGATTGGTTAGCTGGCCCAGTGTGTTGTGATTCGCTAACCGCCTAGTGCACGTTTGTCGGAAACGCCACGCCCCTTACCTTTACCGGTAGACTGTGCTTTGGGTAGTATTAGAAACAATGGCGTCAATAAAACCATACCAATCTGAGCCCGAATCAGACCCAGAACATTTTAGTGAAGATGATCGAGCAGAACCTGTTCAGTCCTCAAGAGTAAAGACTGCGGATCTATAGTGATCGCTACTGAATGGCACCGTAACTTTTGTATTTTTAGAACGATTATAGCCAAATATCTGTCGCAAGAACTATTAACCCAAAACGAACACTAAACATTGGCTTTACTAGTTAGCCAAATAACACACCATGTTTAGCATGCCTGTAGATAAACAATACATAAAAGCTCTAATCAAAGAATAATTTACACAAATGCCAAGTTCGCTGTTGAGATTTTAACGTTAGGTGTTTGTAACGTTAGGTGTTCGTCGGAAAACGTTAAGTATGAATGAGCATTTAACAGACTGGTTTGCAGAATAGCGTTGTCATCTGTTTACTTCCTTGCTACAACGTACAATTAACCTATTACAGGAGAACACATAGATGAAAAATAAATCCGACTTACAGCTTGTGGCCGTTTTTCGAATCCTGCATTGAACTTGCGAAGATTGTGGAAGCTTTCCTCCATGAAATGTGCAGCGGGAGCCCCGCGTGCGTCGTTCATGATTCACACATGCAGTGTTTGTCTCGCGCAGCTGACGTTGTGCAAATCCTGCATTGAACTCGCGAAGATTGTGGAAGTTTTCCTCCGTGAGATGTGCAGCGCGCGCGTCGTGCATCCACACACTGGCAGTGTTTGTCTCGCGCAGCTGATCCGCTAGTAAATATCTCCCTTTGCTTTAAACTTTGTAACTTTGCAGATGTTGTTTATGCTCAAGCAGCAACATTACACGCTAGCTAAAGTTAGAATAGTGAAATCGTGGTTTACCACCCCTTTAATATAGTAATTATGTAAGTATATTATTTGAATTCATATAAATTTATTAAATAATTGACACCAAAAGATGGGAAATTGTCATCAGTTTTTAAATAAATCGGTGCCACCTACAGGCTCATTGTGTTAGAAAAAACATATGGCAGTTTTATCACTATATGGTCTGCATGGGCCTAGATAATTGTGGTTAACACACACTTGTGAATAAGGAAATTGTTTTAACTTCATTATTTTACTATACAGCCCTGACCTGTATGAACATTTTCTCCTCTCCTTAAGGAACTGTACCCATGTTCTGCATAAATCTATTATGGTTTTGCTTTAATTTTCTTATGTCTTATGTTTAATTTTCTTATGTTGTTTCAGAAACTCAGTTTAGTAAGATTAGTCATTGAGGAGATGCTGTCTTATCCAGTGCACATATCTTTCTTTTGTGCAGTATCTGGCCACTGGAGCGTACAACATAACCCTTCTAATGGAAGAAGTATTGCAGCGCTACTTGTGTGACGAGTTAGCAGAAAGGCAAAAAGTACATGAAGAAGAGATGAAAGAACTGTCAAAGTAAGTTGGCTTTGGATATAGTGATTTTCCTAACTTTTCTGGCCTTTGCTGTACCATGTCTGTCTACACACACACCTAGGTTTTGACCACATCTCAAAGGCTGTTACCCAGAACAATTAATGATTCATCACATATCTATATTGTAATTGTTCTCCATTGCTTGCCAGGACATTGGTATTGTCTCTTGTTCATGTGATGCATATTGTACTCTCTTCTTGTTTCAGCTTGAACCAGGAAGTGCCCATCTTTGTTTGCACCATGGCATTTCCTACCATTCCCTGCCCACTGCATGTTTTTGAGCCTCGATACAGGCTTATGATACGCAGATCTATGGAAACGGGAACCAAACAGTTTGGCATGTGCATTGCTGATGAACTGAAAGGGTAAGTGGCCTTTTTAAGTGTGGGTCTACATTGATTTACTGATAATAAAGGGAGATCTTTTTGGTATGGTATTGCAATTCAAAAGGTGAATACATAAAGTAACTGGTAAGGGTTTTTTTTTAAGTTTTGTTTTTAAGGTTTTTTTTTAACCTAATTTTAAATTAGTGGTCGACCAATTAAAGGTTCATGAAATGCCCTATTTCAGTGCTGGTTAGTTCTCATCAGTTTTAAAAAACGGCTTGGTAAGATGTGGAGTGGAAGGGGAAAAAGGAGAGACTACACTCGTAGTGAGTTAAAAACATCAAAGATTCCCACAAATATACACTGCAATTCATGGGTAACCATCAGGGCCCTCAGAGATGGCCTAAACTATTGTAAAAAATATTTATGAACTTTTAAACAATAGTTTAAGTAAAAACTTTTTTAATAAAAAGTAATCAGTTCTAATGTTATTTTAGTAATTTATAATTTGACAATAAACATCTAAACCTTTTTGAGGAAATAACCCCTTCAAATCTGCTGATTCAGTTTGTGTTGTATAGACGTCCTTTTAATCCATATTAGGATTTTTCCTAACGCTTTCAGCTCTATGATTGGTGGTCCAGCTGGCCAAGCCATAAGTCAATGACAGGCGAATTTCAAGTGACAGGAAAATTGACCAATCACATTGTTCCTTTTAATGGGTGGGACTTGTTATCGCTATGATTATGACGCGTTCCACCCACAGTGAGGAACACAATCGGAGAAAAAATACCCTGATAAAATAGCTAGGGTATTGTGGCCAGTTGTCACCATATTCCGTTTTAAAATAACACACTGATTGTGTGATGCAATTTTTTCTTCTTTTTTTTGTGATAAATCTCACGCTCACTGATGTTTGCTTGTGGCATTTCTTGTCAAAGGTAACATGCAGTATTATAAAAGAGAACACTGTAAGCTGACTTTAAGGCTGACTTTAGGCTTAGTTTAGAGGGACTTGGAGGGGGCCAAGGTCCAAGAGTCACGGTTCGCTACTGCTGCAATTTACTATTGCAAGCAACAAAATGAACAAACGTCTAGGGCTGTCAATTTTTTTTAACAATTAACGCAGTATTGTTTCTTTCCTGGTACCTGTTTGCAAGCGTTGCAGTATATTATCATGCTCTCATTCATTCAAGTGCTTTTAAACCATTCAAGCACAATATAATGCAAAGGAAAACTCGATTTGGTGCGCTGTGAAGTGGCTCTCTCTGAACGCACCTGACGTTTCTCACTCACTACTCTTGATTAACTTTTTGTAGCTTTAAAAATGAATTATCTATAGTTAATTTATACAGTGAGGAAGAGTGTGCAGTGATTT
Organism: Gobio gobio; assembly: GCF_949357685.1. Classification (NCBI taxonomy): domain Eukaryota; kingdom Metazoa; phylum Chordata; class Actinopteri; order Cypriniformes; family Gobionidae; genus Gobio; species Gobio gobio. The sequence goes on along the minus strand of NC_137099.1, from coordinate 31,941,786 downwards.
TACATTTTGATTACTATATTCATTTTCTGTATATTTACTACCTAACAACAGAAGTAGTAGCTGCAGATTAAATATCCAAAGTTTCCTTGACTGTAGATATTCATTCTTCCGCATAGACATAGCTAGTGAAGATGAAGATTGTTTTAAGTTCAATTAAATCAAAGGTTATATTTTTCAAACCTATTAAATGTTTAAAATTATGGCTTTCAATTATATACTGTAGTGTTGAATTGCTATAATTAATAGATAAAACTGAGAAAAATCTATTTAAAAGAGACATCAGTAGCAATATTGGTATCAGTAATACTGGCCTCTATTCATAGTTCTTAGTAAAAATATGCAATTAAACGCATTTAAAAAGAAACAATATGAAATTGCAATATAAAATTAAAGCTGCGAGCAGCGATGACGAGCCCAACCCGGTGGCATCAGCTTAACTGTGCAAGGCAGGCAATATGCATCTAAACAGGAGAGTATTTTAAAAGCGAAATTTTAGTTTAATTACAAAATTTTGTAAGTCAAGAAGGCCAGTATTTGATTCATGGTGTTTGTTTCAGGTTTTTTTTTACTTATTTATTACACTAAAGTGATAGTTATTTGTGATAGCCTATGATATAAAAGGGTTGAATTGTCACCATGAAGAGAAAGTGACACACACACACACACACACATACAGAGAGTGAGAGTGAGGGGGAGGGGAATGACAGGCAGAAAGAGGCAGAGTAAGATTCAGATGAAATATCTTAAAGAAATAAATATATTGATCTGAAAAATAGTACATTCATTTTAAATTCATCCAGGTTAAATTACAGAACATACAATCTTAAGCAGTAAAAGAACAATCATAAGTAGGGTTGGGTATCGTTTGGGTTTTTTTCGATTCCGGTGCCAAACCGATACTTTTAAAACGGTTCCGGTGCCTAAACGGTGCCTGAACCGATACTTTTTTTTTTTAAAAAGGCCACAAAACGAGGTGGATGACATTAAATGGCTTTTTATTTATTTATTTTTTATTTAAATTGAACCATTTATTAAAAGTTTAATGTATACTTAAATGTATGAATATAAATAAATACAAAACACAATTTACTTATTTACAAATTATAATTGACTTATTTACAAATTCACAGTAAAACCTAAGCCACCTAACCCAACTACAACAAGCCTAATATAACTCTTAATTACAATAATAACAGCAGTCGTCTGTATTCTTGGTATGCTACAAACCAGCTTCGAGCTTCAGCTCTTTTTTGAAATATGATCATATTCTCTGGCTAAATATTTTAGAACGCATCGTCTTAATGTTTCCATGGCGACGCGTCATGTTTCTCACATGATGACACAGCAGACGCAATAGCGCTGACAGCTCAGCTGTATCGGGTTTATTTCGTTTTTTCTTTTTATTCAAAATATTCACAAACTTCTTAACTGTGTCACGAACTATCTGATGTTCAAATGTGTGAGTGAATGTGTGTTAGTTGATCTATAAAGCGCAATGGGCGGCGCCATGTTAGTTTGCGCCTCAGAATCGGATCTGTCGGATTTACAACACTTGAGAGCATTCTCGTCTCACGAAATACATGAAAGTAAGTGACCAGTGAACTGGAAGAAGAACAGAGTAAACGCTATAGTTACTATATAATGTGCATGTATCTGATGTGAATAAAACATGTAACGTTAGTCAAATTATAATCGTCTGAAAGGATTGTCATAGCCGCTTTCATAGACATCAGGGTGTGTTTTTTGCTAGTAGCCTACTTATGAGCATTTAAATGTCTGAAACCTGGAATAAACATGATGTGGTTGAAAACACTGAATAGTTGTCATGAGTTGTGATGTGACCAGCGCTGAGCGTCTGTCTCTGGCTCAGCCAAAGTGCGAAAGCACGTTTGAATTTTGGCACCGAAATGAGGAACCGAAATCTGCGTTCTGATTCGGTCCGGTACATACCGGTTATATAAGTACCGGTGCCATATTGGAACCGGATTTCGGTACCCAACCCTAATCATAAGATCTCAATCTAGATTTAAACTGGCAGTTTGTGTCTACCTTCCAAACAACACTAGGAAGATTTTTCTAAATGCTAAATAGGAAAAGGATCTACTGCCTGCAGTTGATTTTTGATATTCTAGTTATCAACTGGCCATAATAGAGACCGCAGTGGGCGGGAAGGACTATAACGCTATAGGGGCTTGCTAAAAGTAAGGAGGAGCTACAACATTCAGAGCTTTGTAAGTATTGGCAAGATTTTAAAGTGTATACAGGACACTTTTTTTTAAAAATAATAATAATTATGCCTGTGCTAATCCCAACTGCGTACATTTTAGCAGAAGTGTTTTTATTGGAGTTTTAATAAATGTAATTTCCTTTTTATAAATATTTTTCACTAGGTACATAAAATAGTTACACGTAGGATCTTAAAGGGTTAGTTCACCCAAAAATGAAAATTCTGTCATTAATTACTCACCCTCATGTCATTCAACACCCGTAAGACCTCCGTTCATATTCGGAAGACAAATGAAGATATTTTTGTTGAAAGCTGATGGCTGAGAAAGGCTTCAGATAGGCCTCCATTGGCATTCAGTACATTTACACTCCCAAGACGCATAAAAGGCACTTAAAACGTTGTTACAAAGTCCATCTCACCACAGTGACTCTACAATAATTTTACGATGCAACGACAATAGTTTTTGTGCGCAAAAAAAAATCAAAATAACACCTTTATCCAACTTGTTATTGTCTTCCGTGTGTGCCTCCACGACGCATGCGCGAGAATATGACGCAGATCTGGCGTTCGGACACATGACCCAGAAGCGATTTGTTTACAAGCAGAGGAAGACGCGCGTGTCTAAGCTGTTGAATTCTACATTGATCGTGCTTTAGGTCTCGGCGTAGTTCTCTAAATTGGGCTTAAGTTTGCATTTCATGGATTCCCGAACGCTGGCGCTACGTCATATTCTCGCGCATGCGTCGTGGAGGCACACACGGAAGACAATAACAAGTTGGATAAAGGTGTTATTTTGATTTTTGATTTTCACCCTCATATAACGACATGAGGGTGAGTAATTAATGACAGAATTTTCATTTTTGGGTGAACTAACCCTTTAAGGACAGAAATGTCCCCACTGAAACAATTTTTAATCTCAGTGCCATTTAACTAGTGTTTTTTTTGGGGGGGGTTTTTAAATAGGCTTTCATTCTGTTGGCAAAGCTTCAAAATTTAAAATGTTACTATTTTTCACGGATTGGCACCATTTTTTCGGGTTTGGCCTATAAAGCAAATACTTGCTTTTTCCTGTTTTCTGCTTCTGATGTATTATAAAGCCAGTTCAATAAATTATGCAGCAGTAATTGTGTAGGTGTGTTGGTATGAAATGTCGTTGTAACAATAAAAAATGTATTGTTTACAATACAAAGTAGTTAATGCAACAAACAAAAACAAAAATTTTATTGCCACGCCCACTGCCAAACCATTCTAGTAGGGCTGTGAATCTTTGGGTAGGAAGCGAATCGATTCGATTCACGATTCATAGGTTTTTAATTCGATTCAAGAACGATTTTTGGCAATTCAGAACGATTCGATTCGAGACGATTCACATTAAATTTCGATGCGATTCGATTATGCATTTTTTATTTATTTTTTATGCATTCATAGGATTATTAAAATGCTTCCCCTAATGTGTCTTAGTCAGGGTGTGAATAACACAGCGGCCTTCAGAGGTCAGAGAGTGGGCAAAAAAAACGGCAACACTTCACAATAAGGTTCATTAGTTAACATTCGTTAATTACATTAGTTAACATGAACTAATAATGAACTGCACTTTTATTTTACCTTTGTTAATGTTAATTTCAACATTTACTAATGTATTATTAAAATCTTGTTAACATTAGTTAATGCACTGTGAACTAACATGAACAAACCATGAACAGCTGGATTTTTATTAAAGGGGTGGTAAAACGCATTCTTTTGAAGGCTTGACTGTGTTTGTGGGGTGCACTGTAACATGTGTTCATGCTTCGTTTAAAAAAAAATTGCCTTATTTTTCATATATTTGACCTTTATTCTACACAGCTCTGTCCCTCCTTGTAAAACAGTCTGATGGTTTCCGGGTTGTATGAAGCCGGTCCCTCAAAAATACGCGATGGGCTCAGATTGGTTAGCTGGCCCAGTGTGTTGTGATTCGCTAACCGCCTAGTGCACGTCGGAAACGTCACGCCCCTTACCGGAGGCTGTGCTTTGGTCAGTGTTATAGAAACAACGGCGTCAATAAAACCATACCAATCTGAGCCCGAATCAGACCCAGAACATTTGAGTGAAGATGATCGAGCAGAACCTGTTCAGTCCTCGAGAGTAAAGACTGCGGATCTATAGTGATCGCTACTGAATGGCACTTTAACTTTTGTATTTTTAGAACGTTTATAGCCAAATATCTGTCGCAAGAACTAACCCAAAACAAACACTAAGCACCTGGCTTTAACTAGTAAGTTAGCCAAATCACACACAGAACCATGTTTAGCAAGCCTGTAGATAAACAATACATAAAAGCTCTAATCAAAGAATCATTTACACTAATGCCAGGTTCGCTGTTGAGATTTTAACGTTAGTGTTTGTAACGTTAGGTGTTCGTCGGATAACGTTAAGTATGAATGAGCATTTAACAGACTGGTTTGCAGAACAGCGTTGTCATCTGTTTACTTCCTTGCTACAACCTATTACAGGAAAACACATCGATGAAAAATAAATCAGACTTACAGGTTGTGGCCCGTGAACAGCTTCTGTTTGTAAATCCAGCTTTCAGGACAAGCCGTTGTGCATATCCTGTATTGAACTCGCGAAGTTTGTGGAAGTTTGTGTTGTCCTCCGTGAAATGTGCAGCGCGCGCGTCGTGCATCCACGCACCGGCAGTGTTTTTTTCACGCAGCCGACGTTGTGCAAATCTGGCATTGAAATCGCGAAGACGGTGGATGTTTTCCTCTGTTAGATGTGCTGCAGGGAGCCCTGCGCGCGCCTGATTCCCCGCTGACTCAAACACACGTGCATATAACATGCTGTATGTTAAACGCTCTGCAACGCACCCCCGTCCCAAGGAAGGCTGAAGAGAGCAAGTACCCCAGACCTGCAATCCGGATGAAAATAACAGCGTTTCCTCGGCATTGCGGCAACAACACTCCAGCCTACTATACCACAACAGCGCCGCGATACAAAATGGCCTCACCCCCCCCTATTTAATATTCTCGGAGGAGGGGTTTATGTAAATATTGAGCCTGTTGATGTCACCAACCCGGGAGGAATGTGTGTAGTCGCCTACTGGCCGTTTGCTGTAGTTCTAAAGGCCCATTTATACTTCTGCGTCGAGTGTACGCAGAGGGTACGGCGTACCCTACGCATAGACGCGTTGGATACGCGTACCCTACGCCGTAGCCTGACGCGCACCTCTCCAAAAATGTAACAACGCGTCAATTCTACGCGGACCGCAAGCGCTGTGATTGGTCTGCCAGAACCCTTCCCTCAGGTCAATAAATAAATAAAAAATCTGCGATAGGAGTGTGTGTGTGTGTCCAGAAATTGGATGATAGTTCCTTACGTCTGCTAATATTTTGCAGTCCAGCGATTCTTTATGGTAGTAAATAAATACATAGATCCGCTGAGTATAGTTTATTTATCTCATTCTCATTAAAACCAAAGATGTTAATCAGTAATTGGATATCAAGAACAGGGACACATTAGGGTATATTTCGTGAATGAAGTCTCCACAACAGCAATCGATTGCTCGAGCCACCGCTGCTGAAAACAGCGGCCACGAGCACCGCATGATTTCACAAACACATTCCAGCGCCAGATCGCCTTATTTAACTTTATTAATCAACGAGAGATGCTTAATTTGTATTAGATACAACAACTCAAGCTGCAAGAAAAGCCGCTCTCTCACTGCTGCTGATATTCCGACATGAATGTACAGATTCTACACAACAAGCTGCTTCTTCTTCGGCTGTTCTCTTGATTACACCAACATGCCCGAGGACACTGCCTCCTCGCGTCTGCATGTGTAATTGCACATTGACGCAGACAACAGCGCAGAAGTATAAATGCTCACGACGGCGTCGGCTACGCGCGTAGCCTACGGCGTACACTCGACGCAGAAGTATAAATTGGCCTTTAGAAACTGATTTCTTTAAAAGCAAATATCTCCCTTTGCTTTAAACTTTAAACTTTGAACGTTGTAACTTTGCAGATGTTGTTTATGCTCAAGCAGCAACATTACACGTTAGCTAAAGTTAGAATAGTGAAATCGTGGTTTACCACCCCTTTAACTAACATTAACAAATATTAACTAATGCTGAACAGAGGTGTTGTTCATGGTTAGTTCATGTTAACTAATGCTGAACAGAGGTGTTGTTCATGGTTAGTTCATGTTAACTAATGCTGAACAGAGGTGTTGCAAAATAAAACATAATACCAGGTTAGTTGGTTAGGTCAAGTTAACTAATGCAATAAGTTACAATACATCCTTATTGTAAAGTGTAACAATGGACTAAAGTGTTTTTTTTTTGGGTTTTTTTTAATGTTAGTTCATATTACTTTATTGTTTTATTTTTATAACACACTTCCTATATAAAATGGCATTTATAGAAATGTACACAAGCCAGAATTTTAAAAGGCTTTAAAAGTATTGTTAGTTAATGCTAACTATTGCGTAGGATAATGTTAATGGCTACACAACCTATTAAAGTCTTCCTGGCATTAAACACACAATGCTGCATGGAGAGACTCTTAAATCATGCACTATTCCAACTAATCCTAAACAAAATTTTCTTCACAGAATAGAAAGAAAAACTCTCTTTGGTCTCTTTATACGGATAATTTTCCTTATTATGATTATGAAAGAAAACATCGGTGTCTACTGCTGCTATAGTAACGGATGCAACTTTAATGCGCATCTGATTGATATATAAACCGCACGCTCTTATCTCAGTGTTGGTAATGTTGTAGTTACTTTAGCAGTTTCCTTCGTATATTCAATTAAACGACATTAAGTAAAATTTCATGTATCATTCATCAGAACTGTGCGTATGCATTTTAGACACTTACACAAATGTGTTCGCTCCATCCATGCAATAAATGTTCATCCTTGAATAAGCGGGGTTTTACTTCAACTGCTCGGGTAGGCCTACTGTATTTAAAACTTAAGTATTTTATTTTATATAAAATAACGGTGATGTTCCCACGCAATGAAAGCATTTTACTTATTTCAACAGTAGTGACCGCGGTGACTTGGCAGTTGACAATGGCTTGCGGTTTGACTCGGGACAATTCCTTTCTCGATAGAGAGCGGTCATCTGCTCATGTGGTCGCAGTGGCCATCCTGAGGAGAGCTCAAACATGTGTCAGTGAGCGACAGTGCGAGAGCACTCCAGTGAAGGCGGTAAACCGCATCTGTGAAGGCGAGCTGTGAGGGCGCGGATGACGCAGCACAACGTCTCTATTAATTTACGCATTTAGTAGATATAATCTAATGTTAATTTTAAAGCACTGAATCGCTATTGAATCACGATTCATTCGATTCTTAGCATTTTAAATCGATTATCGGCTGAAATAAACTGTTCACGATTCAAAATGCACGTTTCAAGATCAATGCATATGCATCGTCAGGATTTGTAATCGATGCATCGAGAAAACGAGTGAATCGTTACACCCCTACATTCTAATATCAAAAATCTTTTTGCAAATTATAATGTTGACAATCCCCTTGAAGGAGTATTTAAGAGTTCACTGCATGCACTTTTCACTAAATGCAAAATGGCCGAATCTCTTTTGGGCGGAGCATGTGGCTAAACACAAAAGAATTATGTGTTCATAGTATGTTTGGGCCCTAATCAGAAAGTAGTGTTAATGTGTTAATAATGAATTGCATAACATTTTAAGGTTGCATTGAGTTAAATGGGTGAGGTCTATGATTTACAGGTTTGCAGACTACGGCTGTATGCTGGAGGTAAAAGATGTCAAGTTTTTTCCTGATGGACGCTCCGTGGTGGACACCATAGGCATTGCTCGTTTCAAAGTGCTCAGTCATGGGCAGAGAGATGGATACTACACAGCCAAGATTGAATATTTGGAGGACCAAAAGGTATAAACATATTTTTGCATTCTATGAGTGCAAGAAAGTCCAAATCCAAAAGTTGTATTGTGTGTATGAAAGAAAGAGAGAAAAAAAATCACCAGTCTTCAATACTGACCTAATTTTATGCACGTTTATGTTCAGGTTGAAGGAGAGGAGTTGACCGAGCTCCTGAAATTGCATGACTCTGTGTATGATCAGGCAATGGCCTGGTTCACTTCACTTAAAGATGATATGAAGAGTCAAATCATCAGCCACTTTGGGCAGCTGCCTGTCAAAGACTCTGACCCACAGGTGAATGTTTGCACCAAATCAGTCCCACATTTGTTCTAAATGCTCGTTCATCGTAATCTTACCTCCCTGTCTGTTGTGTAATATACCAGTGTATAATTCACATTTTTTAAAGGTCCCATGGCATGGCATTTTTCTATTATTTTACAATGTTTCCTGAGGTGTACTTATATTGTTAGTATGATTTTTACATCAAAAAATGTCATAATTTAGAAATAAAAGGCATTTTTTCTATATTGTTATTACCCCTCTGGCTGAATGCCCTGTTTCAAGGGGCGTGTCTGCTGTGAGACTTCAGTGAAAACGCCCACTGTTGTGATTGGCTGACATCTTTGCATTTGAAATGAGTGTTAGATTATGTTGCGGAGGGGGCGTGGTTTAGCGAGGCACTGCACGCATGAGAGAGAGAGAGACTGACTGGGCACTAGTGAACCACGGAGAGCTGGAGGAAGTTTTATTATACTGAGTTGTTGAGAGCGCTGTGCTGTTAACGCGAGCTTATTTGTATCTGAGAGTTCTGAATAAACAGTCCCAGTCACGTCGACTCTGTCTTCTTCCACCTTATTCTACGAACTTTGAAACACATGTAATGTACCATTACAGCCGTAGAGATGAACGAATCCTCAAAGTGTGGATTATAGCATTATTTTATGATCTATTCCTATCACATGAAAGGCTGCAGTGATGAGCATTGAGTACACAGACAGTCTGTTGATCGCGTGAATGCAGTGATCTCGTCATTGCAACGCGTTTTCTCTCACAAAATGCTTTCACCACAACAGCAAAGACGACATTGACAGGAATACAGTAAGAGCTTTCTGCAGCATAACAGCGTCATTCATTATAACGGCAGTTTGGGCAAGTGTGCAAATACACTCGCGACGTGTGACTGACAGCTCCGGACATTATAAAGAGTGTCCTTTGATCGCTCTCTGTAGTTTAATCACTTAAATAACTGATTTGTTTCATGCTACTAACGGAAACAATCGTTTTAGTCACTGGCTTGATACACTGATGCATTACGCTTAGGGCATCAAGACTGCGATCATTAAACAATCTAGAAAGAAAGTCTGAGTGAAATTGAATGATTAGCTACACATCAGAAATCACTGAGTTACAGTGTTCATTAATGCCTGATCTGTGATCACTGTTTGTCGCGGTGCTGTCGAATCCATATCGTAAAGTCTGTTTGTAAAGCCTGTGCTGACATTGCGACTGATAAACTGAATCCATTTTCTCCACATTCTCTGGGCGGGCAAAGCAGAGGAAGGGGAGGTAACCTTTCCTGGTATGATGTCATAACAGGAAAATTCAAGATCAGCTCATCTGAGCTTTCATTTTCTCAAAGGCAGAGAAAGACAGCCAGAACTCGGTTTTCACCCATCAAAATTTCTAGCCACTTGGGGACCATATACAGGCTAGGGGGAATCATATTAATGTTAAAAAAAAACTCATAAAATGAAATTTTCATGCCATGGGACCTTTAATGCCTGTAGTTTGCATTTATAAGCAGGTTAATGTGGTTATTATAATTTTTTTATGGCAGGCTAATTTAATGCATTTAATACTTATGTTTGATTCTGGTCCTGTTTTTCTCAGGGGAACCCCAGTGGTCCTGCGTGGTGTTGGTGGCTGTTGGCTGTGCTGCCGCTGGAAAACAAAGCCCAGCTGACTATCCTTGCCATGAACACTCTTAAGGACCGGCTGATTGCCATCCGTAGGGTCCTCATTTTTGTAACTCGCAAGCGCCCTCGATGATAAATGAGGTCTTAGTCTAAATATCATCATCAAAATTAACCCATAGCTTGGGAATGCTGCATCAGGCTGGGGTCACTGAGGTGTCTTCCAGCAGCCAACTTGGTCAGTTATTGCATAATGCAACCCTCACCAGTTAGTGAAATTGTGCACTAAAAAAAGTCTTAAAATGGTACTTTAGGCTCATCAATTAGCAGTGGTGAGTTATATTAGTGTGGTCATTGTATGAAAGAGCTTGTCACTGATGGTCACTGATGGCCTACATTCGGAAGCTCTTGTTTAGTTCAGATGCAGTCAGACCGTATACCAGTTTTACAGTAGCAACAAACATTATGAAAACAGTGGGAACATAGTTTTTTTCTTAAGCACTTTCTGTTCTTTGAAAAGATCACCTGTTTTGTGCCTAGATGGTGTGTGAGGCTGACCAAATGCTTCCCATGCAAGTATCAATACTGGCCTTATTGTGTGTTAGTTAGAAAAAAGAAAAAAAAGGAATCTATGCTTAATTTTTTTTTAAATGTGCAGCCACCTTATTTCCATATTGTAAAATATGATAAAGTAAAACTTATTTTGACTCTATATAAAATGACATATTGTAACCATGCTTTCTCTCTATCTTTATTTCTTATATGCATTTTGATTGTGGGATGGGTGGCCTATGTCTATATAATAATATTTATAGACTAGAGGAGGGCTTTGAACGTCCACACTCGTGTTCTAGTCTCTTTGTGATGTGCATGTCTTGTGTATGTCCATTATCTACCCCTTCCTGTGCAAGTTACTATTTTAGATGCTGCCTTTTTTCATGTAAATTTGTACATCAATATGAAATAAAACACATTTTATATTTTAAACCAAAAGATGTTATGTTGCCTTTTCTAAGCCATGAATTTAATTAGTCTGAGAATTCGGTACTGAGTTTTGTTAAAGGTCCCATGGCATGGCATTTTTCTATTATTTTATAATGTTTCCTGAGGTGTACTTATATTGTTAGTATGATTTTTACATCATAAAATGTCATCATTTAGAAATAAAAGGCATTTTTTCTATACTGCTGTTTGCCCTGTGGCTGAATGCCCTGCTTCAAGAGGCGTGTCTGCTGTGAGACTTCAGTAAAAACGCCCACTGTTGTGATTGGCTGACATCTTTGCATTTTAAATGAGCGGAGGGGGCGTGGTTTAACGAGGTCTACGAGGCACGAGCTGCTGCCAGAGAGATGGATGGACCGGAGTTCACTTCACATCGGTTCTGTCAGTCTCAGTTCAGTGAACTGTTTTAGTTACAGCATATACTTCAGGTTATTAGTCTATTTCTAGTCGGAGGGGCTGTCACTCATGTCAGAAAGTTAGTAACTTTAGTAAATTATGGATCAGCGCTGACTGGAGACGCAAACCGTTTAGAACGATTCAGTCCGATTTGGTGAACTGATTCGGTTCACTAAAAAGAACCGGTTCAAAAGAAAGATCGTTCGCGAACCGGACGTCACTAATGTACCAGAGACGGAGATCAGCAATTGCTAACAAAGTTATTTATAGTAACTACTGAGCAGACATGGGGACTTGTGACTTGGTGACTTGGACTCGAGTCGCTATTTTTATGACTTGTGACTTGACTTGACAAAAAATTAAATACTTGAGACTTGACTCGGACTTGGAAGTTAAAGACTCGGGACTTGACTTGACTTGAGACACGATGACTTGAATGACTTGAATGTTAATCACATCATGTTTTCAGTTTGAATATAAAATATATAAATTATTTTTAAAAATAAAGTTGCCCCAGCTGGAGCGCAGGCTGAGAATAGCGTTGTCATGACTGGATCACGACACTATCATCAGTCATGCCCTCTCGTACGCACACCACGCCCACTTAGATCAGATATCACATCAACATGTCAGCCGGAGGGGTACCGAGGGTCATCGCTTTCGGCTTCAACAATTATTAGAAAGATGGCAAACGACGAACATGCAACATTAAAATCACAGACAGCCTATTATAAATGTAATAATAGCTAAAGTAGCCACTAGCCCAGGGGTCACCAACATGGTGCCCGCTGGCACCAGGTCGCCCGCAAGGACCACATGAGTTGACCGCGGGTCTGTTCTAAAAATAGCTCACTGTAGCAGATGCGTTCAGACGCTTCCGTGTTTATTTAAACGCAGGGCTCCAGAATGAAGCAGAGTATATACTAGTGTCTGTAAATATTAAACTACAAAATACTCCTGCATGTTCTGCGTCTGTGTGGATGACGGGCGCCGCGCGCGCGCGCACTCGCTCTCGTAGTCTCTGCTGTGTGTAGTCTCTGCCGATACGAACGCATAAACCGTCACTTCATGAGAATTTACTGTTTCATTTGAGAAAACTGGGTGCGTCTCATTCAGCTCCTGGTTCAGTAGTCAGGGCACTGATCAGGACACAAGTCAATGGGACTGAACTAGGGAGCTGATTGAGACGCGCACCCACTGTCATATCATGAACACAGACCTATGGGATCAGTTTCCCGCCAAATTTATTGCAGTCACGCATAAAAAAATAATAAGCATGAATCAAAATTTTAAAAGCACATGTGAAAATATAACGCACAAAACTGAAAAATCAATGCAAAATTAACCAGAATCACAAACAACGCAGTCAAGGAAATAAAAATAATAAGCGCAAATCAAATATTTAAACAAGTTTAAAATTATATTGCTCAAAACTGAATCATGAATACAAAATTATCCAAATCGCTCACAAAATCATGTTTTCTGCTCTTATTTTAATTTTTTGCATGTCCGTGCTCTTTTCTCCTTTGCTCTTGTTTCCACATTCTGTGCTTGCGGTTTCAAATGTTGCAGTTCAAGTTTCATGTAAATTAGGGGCGGGTCTTAGCATCACCATTGGTCCACTAGTTTTAGATTGACAGCTCATCCTCAAGCCAATCAATTGAAGAGAGAAGTTGACGTCACTCCAATGCGACTCATGCCGCAGTTCAGCCAGCCGCTGTTGAGCTATATACGAGTATAACGTGTTCTATATCTGCAAGGAAATACATTATTGTATTGTTATAAATATAATCTTAGGACTCTCTCCTTTTGTATGATAGACGTTTTAGGGGGGTTTCCTCACAATTAAAGCAGTAAAATGAACATGATCACGACTGGGTGCTTAAAGCTTGGCTGTGAGCGAAACGCTTTCACTATCCGTGCGTCACTATGCACGGATGGGCTTTTATTTTATCCGCAACCTTATCACAAAATCCGTCGGCCCCAACGTTTTTTGACCAATGTTCAAAGCTGCACCCGCCCGCCATCCGCTGATTGTAGCTAAAGCCTTGTTGGGCGATGCAAGGCGATGCTGACGCCAGCAATCGTAATGCAAGGGACTGGCCTACATTAAACCTTTAACTAAAATAGTTATTGAGCTGTTTACACTGTCATATACAATAAAAGAGCCTGCACAGCGACAGGAAAGGAAAATAACGCAAAAAACCTGCCTACCATAGCCTATAGAGCATTTGACTGAAGGAGCTCATGCACCGTTCACTGGTAAAACGACGTGCGCTCAAATCCCGCTCCAACATGACATTTCTCTGTACTGTAGCCTACTTTACTTGTTTTAATTTAATATGTTTAAATATTATAATGTTATTTTTTTCATTTCATTTAGCCTACGTTGATTATGAAATATTATTATGATATATGTGAGAAAACATGGGGGACAGAAATGATTTCGTTTTGTATAAATTGTTTCTTCATTTTAATCAACGTTTTGTCAACCAATTTCGAGGATTTAATAAATAATAAGCAAATATAGCAGACAATGGCATGGAGGCACCAGCGCAGCACGAACGGCTTAAATTAACAACTAGGAAAAAAAACTTTAGCTGGGGGCAGCCCTATAGCAAAAGTACATTTCTTACTTAAGTTTAGTTTTCATCTCTGTTTTTTTGTGTTTATTTAAAATAAGACAAATCCGATATTATTTTAATCTTATCTGTTATTTAACAGTTGCTATTGTTCTTTAATGCTGATCTAACCAGCAGAAGACACGAGCCAAGATTTAAATCCAGTTGCAGATGGGGTGTGTGTTAACACTGCGTTACAATGAGCCCCTATTAGAAGTATGCCATATATTATATACTTTTATGAATTCTTTTGAGAATGAGAAAAGGGTGAATAATGTCTGAGAGTTAATGTTCAGAAATTATTCATTATTATTGTTTTGAATTATGCTGTATAGCTGTATTTAGCGATGTGTTTATAGTCAAACTCAAAAATGCATATATTTTTAATGATTAAAAAATGCCATTATTTTATTTTAAAAAGTTAATAATTGTATTTTGTTGACAAAATATTTTAGTTTGTCTTGTATATTTTTTTGATCATGTAACATTTTAAGAAGTTATTTGGTCATGTTACATTGTGCCCCACCTATGGGGCATGTTGTCACATTTCACTTCCATTCTTTCGGGGTAAATCAAGAAAAAAGTAAACACTGTATTAATGAAACAAAACCACATAATTGTACTAGACATGTGTGCAATTAATGTGGGGAAAAAATAAATAGCCTACTCTGAACCCCAAGTGGATTTACACAAACTGGGAAAGTCAAAAAGCGTTAGGTTGTGCCCCGCTCTCCCCAACAAATAAATTACTAAATGCTAAAAATAAATACATGTAAATTAACTCAAATTTGCAGCACCTCCACTTCCCGTGCTGCTAGCCTATATTGGCTATGAATAGCCTATATTGTACCCCAGAATATCAGCAGGGAACCGATCGGCGCACAGGGACAAAAATAAATAGACACCATAAATAAAACGCACATCGGCAAACCTGACGTTACCTGAATGTTACTGTACAATTTTATCATTGTAATAAACGCAATTTGGCACATCATTTCAACATCCTGCTATTTATCCTACTACCAATTAATGCCTATTCCAAAAAGAATAAAATAACAAGTCATTCACATTATAGGCTAATTAACTCTACGCACTGTCATGTCAGGGTGACTACTAGGACGAGCCTGAAGAAATTAAACCGTTATTTTGACTGCATGGGAAGAGAGCGCGTCTTCGCCTAACAATCAATAAACCATGGAGCCTTGATATTAAAGAAAAAACAGACTCTATTCGTTCACTGAAATTCGCTGAAAGTCCACCGCACAACTGTGCAACGCATGTTCACATTTTTAATTGTCCATAACAACTCCAAAACTTGCCTGCTTGCCTTGCACGTCTAATTAATGGGCAAAGTTTTCCGACTATATTTTCGTTTTCTGCTGTGGATGTTATTGAATTTGTATAAGTTTAGCTCTTGCGTTCTCTCTTTTAAATGCCTATTCCCTGAGTGACTACAATGACTGGCTGTTTTAAGATATAACTAATATCGAAACAAAACCCAGGCAGTGTACGGGCTCCCTTGCAGGTTTGCTTAGTGGCCTACCAGGCGCTGCAACAATATTTAACAATGTAGGCCTATGTTTTTTTTTTTTATAATCAATTTGAATGGTTGAACCACCCGCCCGAATTTAAAATATTAAAATATCATTTTTCGTCACATCATCCGCCCGATCCGCGGAGTCCGCGGCTGTAGCTAACCACCCACCGCGCATCTCTAAGGCCCACTGTTTGTTCAAGGAAATATATTTGTTTACAATCATGAATATATTAAATATATCAATTTACACAATCAACATTTTAGAGGGGTTAATCATGACCCCAAATAGTTGGTTAGTGCCACTCTCATTCCAAAGAAATATTTTTCACAGCCAGTGGTGGAATGTAACCACATATGAATAATAAACATTATTGCATCTATAAAACACATCAAAACTCGATGAAGCACAACGAGAACACGTATGTTCAAATATTATAATTTTTTTTATTTATTTAATCTATGTTGATTATGAAAGTGAACAGGATAAGATGTGCAATGTGTCAGAAGACATGGGGGACAGAACTGATTTTGACACAACTTTTTTTTGACAAAACAAGTTTTGTTTTGTTGAAAGCCTTTCTTTTCAGTGAATTTCGTTTTAAATAAATTGTATCTTAATTTTAATCAATGTTTTATCAACCATTTGCCTGGATTTAATAAACAATAAGCAAATATAGCAGAGTAAGCCGACAATGACAGGCGCCAGCGCTGTGTGAACAACGACTTAAATGAATGAATAGGCTACTAGAATTTTTATTTTATTTTTATTTTTTAGTTGGGGGCAGTCCTAGCTATTTCAGATAGCCTATATTCGAACCAGCGCATGTCACAAAGGGCTTTCTGGGTTGAGGGTGCTGCGAGCGGAATGAGCTTCAGAAATTAAATAAATCTTCAGAAAGTCGCTCTGGAGGAAAATTACCGCTCTTTCTACGCAAACTGGGCCACAGATGGTAAGCACAATTACATTAACCCAAAACTAAATTAATTAAACTTTTTAAAATTATTAGAATAGACATTAATAGAATAAATTGTCATGCAAGTAGGCTACTTTTCAAATCAGGTACTCTTTTACTTAAGTAGGGTTGTCATTGTGGTACTTCTACTTTTACTAAAGTCAATAAGTCTCTGGTTATTTGTAGCCCATTACTTCCACCACTGGTGATAGCGAACGCATTATAGCTCAACAGGCTGCAGTAAGTGTAAGTCAAGCGTCAGTAAGTGATAATGTTAATTTTACTGCTTTAATTTTTCCTAGTTGTTAATTTAAGCCGTTCGTGCTGCGCTGGTGCCTCCATGCCATTGTCTGCTATATTTGCTTATTATTTATTAAATCCTCGAAATTGGTTGACAAAACGTTGATTAAAATGAAGAAACAATTTATACAAAACGAAATCATTTCTGTCCCCCATGTTTTCTCACATATATCATAATAATATTTCATAATCAACGTAGGCTAAATGAAATGAAAAAAATAACATTATAATATTTAAACATATTAAATTAAAACAAGTAAAGTAGGCTACAGTACAGAGAAATGTCATGTTGGAGCGGGATTTGAGCGCACGTCGTTTTACCAGTGAACGGTGCATGAGCTCCTTCAGTCAAATGCTCTATAGGCTATGGTAGGCAGGTTTTTTGCGTTATTTTCCTTTCCTGTCGCTGTGCAGGCTCTTTTATTGTATATGACAGTGTAAACAGCTCAATAACTATTTTAGTTAAAGGTTTAATGTAGGCCAGTCCCTTGCATTACGATTGCTGGCGTCAGCATCGCCTTGCATCGCCCAACAAGGCTTTAGCTACAATCAGCGGATGGCGGGCGGGTGCAGCTTTGAACATTGGTCAAAAAACGTTGGGGCCGACGGATTTTGTGATAAGGTTGCGGATAAAATAAAAGCCCATCCGTGCATAGTGACGCACGGATAGTGAAAGCGTTTCGCTCACAGCCAAGCTTTAAGCACCCAGTCGTGATCATGTTCATTTTACTGCTTTAATTGTGAGGAAACCCCCCTAAAACGTCTATCATACAAAAGGAGAGAGTCCTAAGATTATATTTATAACAATACAATAATGTATTTCCTTGCAGATATAGAACACGTTATACTCGTATATAGCTCAACAGCGGCTGGCTGAACTGCGGCATGAGTCGCATTGGAGTGATGTCAACTTCTCTCTTCAATTGATTGGCTTGAGGATGAGCTGTCAATCTAAAACTAGTGGACCAATGGTGATGCTAAGACCCGCCCCTAATTTACATGAAACTTGAACTGCAACATTTGAAACCGCAAGCACAGAATGTGGAAACAAGAGCAAAGGAGAAAAGAGCACGGACATGCAAAAAATTAAAATAAGAGCAGAAAACATGATTTTGTGAGCGATTTGGATAATTTTGAATTCATGATTCAGTTTTGAGCAATATAATTTTAAACTTGTTTAAATATTTGATTTGCGCTTATTATTTTTATTTCCATGACTGCGTTGTTTGTGATTCTGGTTAATTTTGCATTGATTTTTCATTTTTGTGCGTTATATTTTCACATGTGCTTTTAAATTTTTGATTCATGCTTATTATTTTTTTATGCGTGACTGCAATAAATTTGGCGGGAAACTGATCCCATACTGTTACCGGTTAAACATTTCATGCCCGCGTTCATGCACTGTTTTAACATGCGCTGAGCTCGCGCACTAAAAGCCTGTCAAACACGTGATTACTGGACTAAGTAGTCTTATTGCGCTAATATTGTCAAATACACACATGGTTAACATAAACACAGTCAGTTATGTCTATAGTGAAAGTAAAATCGCGTGTCTGTGTATTAGATGTGTAGAGGTGTTACATTGACAGAAGCGCAGCCTTTAGTGAACATGCTGCCGTTAGTCCTTAAGGGGACAGTTCACCTCTAAAACAATGTCATTATTTACTCATCTAATGTTGTTCAAACCTGTATTAATTTCTTCTGTTGAACACAGACAGCTGATGGTAGCCATTGACATTCATATTATTTCCTACATTGGGGACCAGCAACTGTTGGTTTCCAACATTCTTTAAAATATATTTCATGTCCAACAGAAGAAAGAACTTTATTCAGGTTTAAAACAACTTGAGCGCCAGTAATTGATGACAGAATTTTCATTTTTGAGTGAACTCTCTCTTTAATTTTACATTTATTCATACACTTTCATGCTGTACTGCTCTGAGCTGCCACTGTAAATCTTTATATTTATTTATTTTATATTATACTTTACAATAGGAATGTGTACAAGGTTTTTTTTTTAAGTAAGGTTTTTCCAAGTCTTTTAAGTAAAATTCAAAAAGAGTATTGCAATAAAAACAAAAAATTATAATAAAAATAATAACTCTTTCTGTTCCTGTCGGCTAAGAATAGAATGGAAAAAAACTGATGTGACAAGCCATCAGAACCGAACCAAAAACGTGGTTAAAAACCGAGGTATGTATTGAACCGTGGACTAACTGTATTGTTGCATCCCTACTGTACAACCAGATATGATTATTATTTATTTATTCATGTTGAACCAGTCCAATATGACTCTCAGTTGAAAACCTTTAAACCTTGTGTTGTAAGAATTTGTTTTATTTGTTATGAATCTATTTTGATGCGTTTTCTGTAACTTTTGTAATTTTACATAGGCTTAAAAATATCGAAATTAATATCGATATCGCAATATTCATTATCGATATCACAATATCACATTTTTGTGAATATCGTGCACCCCTATGTCACACTTGGTTCGATTGCCTGGACCAAACCCGAGTTCGATTGCTCCCCCCTGCCCCCGCTATAATATATTAATATTATATTATTTGGGTCTGAACCATACAGTCTATGGTCCGAACCGGGGTGCGTTTGCGTCATCAAAGCAGCAGCTGTTTACCCCGTTACTTGGTAACGACGTCGAGCGAGAAGGTGGCAAAATGAATAGCGTTGTTCACCTAACTTTTATATTTTTGTTTTTTAACGGTTGATTTTGTTACCAAAGCTTCAGAAGGTTATGGCACTTGCGTCCATCTGCCGCGAATGTACTTCAAATGCTCTAAAGAACGCTGACGACGAGCAGAAATGAGATCTACAGCTCTCTGCTTACAGTATGTCAGTCACGCTCGTCAGGACTCGAATACGGTTCGCGGGTGCGCACCCGAGTTCGGAAGACAGCGTTCACGCTTGATGTGGTAATTTCACAGCATAGGCTACACGCAGGTTTGAAGAGTCGTTCTCGCTCCCTACAGTGCAATTCGGCTAGGTATACATCTGCACTAAAATATCACGGAGAAAGTCATCATAGCTTGCGTAGTATAGACCCAGCTCCCAACCCAACTTTGAGAATAGATTAACGGCGATATTTTATTTTTATTTTTATCGCCCGATAAGTGTCACATTAACGCAGCACGTTAACGCCATTAATGGCCCACCACTAAATCGAATATAAAATAACACTAGTTTTTCTGAACAAATTGATAGATTATTGTTTTTTAAAGCTGCGAGTATCTTTCTCTTCGCTTTGTTGTTTGATTCACATTAATGGCACAATCGGTTTTATTAGACGGGTTTATTAGACGCTGCCCCTTTAAGGCCGAATGCAGATCTAATAATATACATAATATTTTCTCCCGACTATTAACGCCCATTTAAGACACAAACTGTGTTTAAGTGAATACTCTCCAAGCGGTCATTTTGACATAGGCTATTTGTTGTGTGTATTTGATGGTTTAGACACGAAACGAAGCCTTGTACTATAAAGTGCAAGTTGCGGTCGGTTTCAAAGCGCACACACTTAAGCCGCCTTGAAGTTGGAAACTCTTGTGTGGATCATTGTGCTTTTAATAGCTCTATCTATTTATTAACAAACACGTCCTGCAATTTAGCAACAGTAGAGACTGCATTTTACAATAATCCGATTGTGCTGATTCTGATGTTAAGTTTAGGGTTTAGGAGGAACCAATGCTCACAGCTGTAGGATAGGAAGTTACGCAATATGGAACGTGGCAACTTTTTAATAGTTTTACCTCTTCTATTCATAATTCTTGGCAACCAAAATCGAAAATACAATAAATATATCACAAGTGTAACCAGACTAAACTTAAGCAGGGACTGTCATGTCGTGCGTGCTGTAGCTTTCTGTGAGACATCGCTCTCTCTCTCTTTTGGTTTTCCACTAGCAAAAATGTAACACATGGTTTAATATTATTTCTTATAGAAATGGCTGGTAATATAGAATTCGCCATACAACGTCTATGTAGCAATAATAAATAGTAAGTGTATTTTATTCATTGCTTCAGTACCGACAGCAGAACCGATAGCATCAGAGTTTATCGATACTGTGGTCTTTCATAATTTAGCACCGGGGCTCATTTAATACCTAGTTACCACTGTAAACTAAGCGGCGCTGCACGCTTATAAACACTATGCATTGTACGGAAGTTGAAAAGAAAATACCATCTAAACTTTTCTGAACACAGTCAGTTCCCCTCATCTATACATTCATATAAACCCCACCCCAAATGTATCGCGATTAATTTAGCATCTCAACCAACTTTAATCGTCACATATTTAATCTATTTTCAACTGGTTCCGGGTGCGTTGTTACATCCCTAATTACAAAAGGAATAAAAATAAAATGTAACTAATAGAAAATTCAGACATATTCCATCTTTGGACTAGGGTTGTTGTAAGTTTTAAGTGTCAAAAATTGTGTTCATGATGGGTGAAACTGCAGCCTTTACAAATCCCTAAACATGTCTTTACACATGTATATGTTCATAGATTGACCAATCAACTGTAAAAACAATGGATGACAACACACTGGAGAGATTCCTGCCAGCCCTTGGTGATAGGGTTGCGTTAAGGCGTTACTGTGACAATGACAACCACGTTAAACAATCTAGAAAACTAAGGAAGAAAATGAAACTTAGACATGCCTCAATCTTCCAAGAGGATGCTGATGAAAAGGAGGAATGTGGGACCACAAGAAAGACAATGATTGGAAACAAAAATGCTTGCAAAGACACAAGACGGGTTGAACTTGGATGGATACACAATGGAAAACAAGTTCGAACCAAATGTGGTGGGGGGACAAGAAAGCTGAA
Organism: Gobio gobio; assembly: GCF_949357685.1. Classification (NCBI taxonomy): domain Eukaryota; kingdom Metazoa; phylum Chordata; class Actinopteri; order Cypriniformes; family Gobionidae; genus Gobio; species Gobio gobio. The sequence continues at coordinate 31,920,100 of NC_137099.1, read as the reverse complement.
TGTTCCGAAAACTGCTGTTTACGATGACCTCATCAAGCTGGGAAAGGAGCTTTTTTTTCCTCGGGGTCAGTCAAAGAAAGGTCCAGAAGTCAATTTTTCTTTCAAAATATATGATTTTCAAGAGTGTGAAATGTCACATGATCTCACTGTTGGAGGGCTGTATGAATCGGTTAAACTGGGAGCACTGAGATTCTACTTGGTAACACTTGATCTTGAAGAATCTGAAGCTTCTTCAGATGATCTTCAAACTTCAGACACACCATCAGAACAAAATGATGACTGCTACATAACAGCCGAGACCTATTTGTCATCTGATGATGAAATACAGTTTGGTCCAGTGGAGGATCCTTACTACAACTCTGACGATACTCTTTCCATAGATGTACCTCAAGAAGAGATACTATCCCAGTCAAGAGAGGTAGCACAATTGGTAAAACCTCATGAAGAGATACCATCCCAGATCGAGGCTCGGAAGCTTCAGTTTCTCACAGGAGCGCTGCAGGCTTGGCTGCCACCAGCCACTGATAGGTCATGTGACCTGCCAGAATCAGACTAGGCTGACTTAAAGGGGTACTTCAGCGCAGAGCCGGCCCAGCCACTAAGCGAACCTTGCAATTGCAAAGGGCCCCATGGCCAGCAGAGGGCCCCCTAGAGTCATTGCTGAAAAAAAATCATACATCAAAAGTAACATAAAATAAATAAATAAAAAGAAAGAAAGAAATGGGCCTACAGTGCTCTTTATCAGGCATCATGATAAGCACAGTTGTTATTTATTTAGTTCTTTATTATGGCGAGTTCCCCGCTAATCTTGACCCCTGACTGACCCTGTGATGTCAGTCACATCATGTCACTCGTCAGTCAGTGACTCCGACGTCGACGATGTCTGACAACAAGAAACGAAAATATCTTTCTGGCCATGAAAAACGACAAAAGAAGAGGCTGGAAGAAGAAAAGAAGCAAGAAGATAAAGGTACGTAAACCTGTAGGCTTAATTTTCCGATACCTATGTATGTATGGATAATCTGCAGTCTAAATATAAGTTAGTCTCTCTCGCTCGCAGTATAGCGAGGCGGTTGTTATGGCGAATAAAAACCGCCTCGCAGCTCGCTATAGATTATCCCTCTTATTACATGGATACCTACCAAATCAATAAATAATTTGACACAAAATATTGATTGAAAAAGGAGTTTATTGATTTAAAAACGATTGTTGCTTCCGCTAAAGAAAATAGTCCGTTCCGCGTCCATAGCAACGCTCTGCTCAACGGTGTGTTATAGCTACTTCACAGCGGGCTGTTATCAAGACGTAACAGACCCGCATTCTACATTGGAATTCAACCAAGCCATGTAATAAATGCTAATAACATGCTGCAAAAAATTTGTTTAGTATTATACCATTTGTTGTGATGTTAAAGCATTTAACAGAACAATACAACCCCAGTTTGGCTTCTTCACTAAAGGGCTAACATTAATTTACTCCTTATGTCCCCTTTCCAGGGGCACTATTAAAGTATATGCTGCCAGTAAGCAAAGCTCCAGCTGTTGGTGAGTATAAAGGTACTGTAAAATGATAACCTTCTGCATTTTAAAAAATTAAGTCTAACTTTATGTATAATTATTTTCTTTATTGCAGCTCCATCAACCACTTCTTTTCCTGGTTCACAACACAGTCATGTCACCCAAGAAGACACAAATACACAAGTTTGGATTTTAATAGTTCTATTGAAATGTTACCTAATTCTTATTATTGTTACTTTTAATCTTGTTTGTGGTGTTTTAGATATTGTTAATTTTGTTTATTTGAAAAGTTAAAACATTTAAATGTTCTATTTATTATTTTATATAATAGTTTATTTAAATGTATTAAATATTACTCTATTTGCTCTATTTCATTTCAATTATATATAGGCTGTTGTTTGTGCCTCTTAAACTCTTGTGTCAATTAAAAATGTTTCTTTGATTGTCAGTGAAAATCACTTTATCAGTCTTTTTATTCAGCAAGTTCAGCAGTGTGTTCATTGCACTGCACTGCCATTCAGCTCAGTGGTATCATAATTTTACTGTTAGACATCAAACATGGAACTCAACTCAAGAACTCAAGGTCTTTTATTGTCATTCTGTACATGTTGCCACATAAGAACGAAATACGTACTCAGGACCAGCAGCGTAAAAAAGAAAATTAGCATACAGTATACATAGAATAATTAAAACATAATTTAATAGACTAAAAAATAAAATAAAAACATAGTAGATATAATATGTACAGTATAGTTATAAGGTAGTCATTGCTTTTCTTTAGGCCTTACTTAAAACGGTCAAAGGGGCCTCCAACCAAATTTTGCTTAGGGCCCCCAAAGGTCTAGGGCCGGCTCTGCTTCAGCGCTAGGAAGATGAATCTGTATTTAAACTCGGTCATTTATGTAGTAGAAATGTGAAATTATTTTTGATTTTGGTGCCTTCTAGACTGAGAAAACACAGAAAATGTATTTTTGTCTCATGGGGATGAAAGAACACAATTCCCAGAAAGCACTTCGCTGCCCGAGGCTGCTCAAGGCACGGCTTACTGGTGTACTTTCCCACCGCGTTCATTTTCATAAAATCAGTTCAGTTAGAGACGCTACAATTAAAAACTGAACATGTCTGTTCGATATATTATGAGTGAGTCGATTGAGTGTCACGGCACAAACGCAGCAGGATCGGATTCCATTCATCACATTGGCTGAGGTAATCGCGGGATTCGCGGCTGCGGCAGCATTCACAGCGCGTGATCAGTCTGGCACATTTTCAGTTCATGTCTTTGGAAGCTTCACTTTCATAGAAAGTTCATTTGAACAGTTGAAACACTCACTTTGCTCTCCACCGCTCCGTTTACATGAATCTCCACAGCTCCGCGAGCCGAGTGCTGTGAGTGCTGTGAGTGTTGTGAGTGTGATGTTTAAAACATGTGGAAACAGCGCCTCCTCCTGGCTGTAGTCTTTAAGGCCAATTTATACTTCTGCGTCGAGTGCACGCAGAGGGTACGGCGTACCCTACGCATAGACGCGTTGGATACGCCGTACCCTACGCCGTAGCCTGACGCGCACCTCTCCAAAAATGTAACAACGCGTCAATTCTACGCGGACCGCAAGCGCTGTGATTGGTCTGCCAGAACCCTTCCCTCAGGTCAATAAATAAATAAAAAATCTGCGATAGGAGTGTGTGTGTGTGTCCAGAAATTGGATGATAGTTCCTTACGTCTGCTATAACACACTATTTTGCAGTCCAGCGATTCTTTATGGTAGTAAATAAATACATAGATCCGCTGAATATAGTTTATTTATTTTCTCATTAAAACCAAAGATGTTAATCAGTAATTGTATATCAAGAACAGGGACACATTAGGGTATATTTCGTGAATGAAGTCTCCGCAACAACAATCGCTTGCTGAGCCACCGCTGCTGAAAACAGCGGCCACGAGCTCCGCATGGTTTCACAAATGCATTCCAGCGCCAGATCGCCTTATTTAACTTTACTAATCAACTAGAGATGCTTAATTTGTATTAGATATAACAACTCAAGCTGCAAGAAAAGCCGCTCTCTCACTGCTGCTGATACTCCGACATGAATGTACAGATTCTACACATCAAGCTGCTTCTTCTTCGGCTGTTGTCTTGATTACACCAACATGCCCGAGGACACTGCCTTCTAGCGTCTGCATGTGGAATTGCACATTGACGCAGACAACAGCGCAGAAGTATAAATGCTCACGACGGCGTCGGCTACGCGCGTAGCCTACGGCGTACACTACGGCGTACACTCGACGCAGAAGTATAAATGGGCCTTTAGCCTCAAGACACTAGGCTTGTTTGAGATGAGCGAAATCTGCGCAGAACCGATCACCGGTGATCAGCGCGAGATGCATTCCGGTTAGAAATGTGTCCGAGGGCGGTCCGCCTTGCTCTGATGTCATGCCGACGTATGTCAAAAAACTCTCGCGAGCGAAAGGCGGATGTGTCGGATTCTGCAGTTGAGCGCAGCTGCTCTCAACTGACTGCGCTGAGCAAAAGCATGATGGGAAACGACTTCCTGACGACACAGCTTAATGCTTATTGGTTTAAACAACCGTGATGTATGGTTCTTTTTAAAAATGTTTGATTTTAAAACTCTGATATCATGTTTTTAGGTGTGAATATTCCCAAACTCTCTAAAAAAGGCGATCTCTCTGTGGGTTATGTGATTGTTGTCATATTTATATATATATATATATATATATATATATATATATATATATATATATATATATATATATATATATATATATATATATATATATATATATATATATACAAACATGTATGTAGGCCTAATTAAAGTAAAAATGATTAATAAACACGTCTTTCGAATGGAAATAAATAACAAAAACTTTGGGTGTCTTGTTCATAATATTTATTTTCATATAAAAGTAACAGAACTTAAATTACATCCAGTTTATCAGCAACAAAGCGCACGAGTGTAAATCCCGCGATATCCGCCTTTGATCTCGCAGGTGTCGGATCCACTACTGCTGCGTCCAATTCGCATACTATCCGTACTAAATAGTATTCGAAAAAAGAATTAGTATGTCCCAAATCTTAGTATGTTGAAAAAAGTATTCCAAAGATTCCCGGATGGTTTACTATTTCCGGTCAGAATCCGAAGTTTTTTTTTTTTGTTTTTTTTTATTGAAAATAATATTTACAAAACAAACATGGCTGCATAGAAATCGTTTCTTCAGAATAGAATACAGAAAATACATAGCCTGAGAGAGCAGCTCTTAATACAAACAGGAAATTATAAACAGTCTTCGTGATAAAAATAAGGGTGAATTATTAGGAAGAGAAAGAAAACCATAATTAAAAAAAAAAAAATTAAAAAAAAAAAAAACCCAAAGATTATAATATGACACAAGGAGATTTCAGTCATTGTTCAGTTACTAACCTCAGTTGGGAAGTGTTTTAGGGTATCAAATATTTTTTGTGCTTTAGGACCTTTTAAGATTTTCAAAGATTTCATATACATTTTAAATTCATTTAAAAAAACAACACATTTGGGAGATGATTTCACAATTCTACATTTGTGAATGAAAAATTTAGCTAGACATACGATTGTATTAATACAAAGCTCATCACCCTTGTTTTGTAATATCAATCCAAATGTTATGTCGTCTCTAGAGAAAGAGGTTGGGAGTGAAGACATCTTTAGTTTAACCCAATTATACATATCACACCAAAATGTCTGAATCACATTACATGAGAAAAATACATGGTCCGTAGTTTCAACATCATTTTCACAGAATGTACATACATTATCAACTATACCAAAGCGAAAATTCAGTAAATCTTTAGAGGGGTAAATATTGTTCATTACTTTGAAGTGTGTTTCTTTCACTTTAGGAGGTATAGGGAGTGTTAGATACATTGTTCTCAGCTTAATGATTGAAACTTTATCAAATTTTTGTAGGATGCTATTTTTATTTTGGCTGTTAGGGTAAAGATAATCAATAAAACATTTTCTAATAAAGTGATTAGTGCATTTTTTATCCAGAATATAGATCCCTTGAATTGATAGTGGGGCCAATTGTGGTTGAATCGTATAATATGTTAAAATGCTTCTTGTTAGAAGGACAAAACCTTGGGGTATTGCTTTATGTAATTTTAAAAAGTCTGATTTTGAGGGATTGAATTTATGTTTAATGCAAAATTGTTCATAATTAAAAAAATGTCCATTGGTATCCATTAAGTCGGACATGGACCATATGTTTTTCCCATACCAATCATCAAAGAACAGAGATCGGTTGCGGTGCAAAATATATCTGTTGTTCCAGAGTACACATGTATGGGGTGAGAAGTTATGTGTGTATAGCATTTTCCAATACAAGAGTATTTGTTTGTGAAACTCTGACAATGATATAGGTAATTTATTAATATTAAAGTCCGCTCTAAGAAGAAATTCTAATCCTCCAATTTTCTTGAATAAGGTCTTTGGAATACAATACCAGAAAGAGTTTCTATGTTTGATCCAAGATTTTAGCCAATTTATTTTTAAGGTTCCATTAAGGCAATCGAAATCAATAACTTTTAGTCCTCCATCTTTTGTGTCTTTAACCATATGGCTTTTTTTCATATAATGTGGTCTGTTTCTCCAAATGAAGTTTAGGTTGATTTGGTTGATAGATTTAATCAATTTGTTTGGAATGGCATTGGAATAGGCTGGGTAAATACATCTTGATAAACATTCCATTTTAGTTAGGTAAATACGACCTATGATTGATAAGTCCCTCTGTAGCCATCTATTTAATCTTGATTTGCATTCTTTAATTTTATTTTCTACATTCAGAAGTTGGCTTTGCTTTTGGTCTTTGGAAAGGTAAATTCCCAGGTATTTGATTTCTGATTTAATAGGGATATTACAGATGTTTTTCAGTGAAGTGTCGTGTACAGCAAGCAATTCACATTTTTTTAAGTTTAATGTTAGACCTGAGGCTTTTGAGAATTTTTCAATTTTGGCAATAGTTGTTGAAATTTGGTATCTATCTTTTAAGAATATCGTTGTGTCATCCGCTAGTTGGCTGATTATTATGTCTGTGCCAAGTACATTAAGTTTTTTAATATCATTACAGTTTTTAATATAGATTGCTAGCATTTCTGTGGCTAGGATGAATAGGTATGGTGAGATGGGGCAACCTTGAGGGATACCCACATTAATCTTGAAGCTTGGGGTGGTACCACTAGGTAATAGGACACAGCTACTAATATCTCGATATAAGCCACCAACCCATTCTCTAAATTTGATTCCAAACCCAAAGTGTTTGAGCACCGAGAGAATAAATGGGTGTTCCACAGAGTCAAATGCTTTATAGAAGTCTAGAAATAGAAGGAAACCATCATCTTCTATTTGGCTTCTATACTCAATAATGTCCATTACCAATCTTATATTGTTATGAATTGACCTTCCTTTTAAGAAGCCTGACTGTGTATCTGCAATAATATCTGAAATCCCTGTTTGAAGACGAGAAGCAAAGATGTAAGTTAGGAGTTTGTAGTCTGAATTTCTGAGTGTAATGGGTCTTCGGTTATCTATAATTCTGGGATCTTTTCCAGGTTTTGGGATAGAGATGATAACTCCATGTCTCGTCAGAATCCGAAGTGCAGATCGATGCACTCTAACGGCTGATATTGCCCACAACCCATTGCGAGATGGACGAGGATTCGATTAGAACTACAAACGCGGATAAAAAGTGTTAAAAAACTACAAACATGACGGTTACGCGAGTCTGACGGTTAAGTGGAGAGGATTAGATAAAGTGGTTTGAGTGAGCAATTATCAGTATTTAACCTGACGAAAAGATATTTATTCAATATTATCCACATTATATTTCTCCTTCAGCAGCATTGAGAACTTTTGTAATGATACGTTTGGCCATTAACTTTGCAAACACATGAGAGGAGTCTCTGCATTAAAGACCCACGAAAGGCAGATCAACGAGCGACTACATTTCTCTCCGATTCGGTAGGAAATTAAATTGAAAGTGGGGATTTGAACTGTGACGATGATTGACAGGGCAGTTGACGGGACGCACGTAACAGAGTCCGTTAAAGATGACGAAGTAGTATGTCCCAAAGCTTGCATACTCTTCTGCTACACACTCAAAAGTATGTACTTTTTCTTCACAAAAAGAGTACATACTTAGGACGTAGTATAAGTAGGCGAATTGGGACGCAGTCTACGAGAAGAGAGAACTGTCCGGCTTGCCTGCACTTTTTTCACTCCTCCCCTCACTGCAGCCGCCTAGTCTCGGCTGAACTGCAGGCGAGGCGAGGCGCATCTCAAACAAGCCTAAAAACTCCTCCGATGACGCAAAATTATGATATTTGCGTCATCGGAGGAATTTTTCCAAAAATAAAATACATAGTTCTCTCGTCTCAGGGTCATATGAGGGGGGAAAGTACGACAATTTGAATATACAAATATACTGGGTTTCTACTGATACAAAGCTTAATGCTAATCGCTGAAGTAACCTTTTAAAGCAGTGCATGCCGTTTAGAAATTTTGTCTGTCTTAAGGCAGTGCCGACGGCACGTGACTGTGACGTATGTCAACAAAGTACCGCGAGAGCGATTCCGGCTAATACCACCGGTGCAGCTTCTCTAGAGTGGCTGCACAAGCTCTGATGACACAGCTGTTCCACGTTTGGTCGGAGTCAACGCATGACAGTGATCGTGTGTTTTATGTTTATTCTAAAACCTGAATGTTTATTCAGTTTTTTTATAACGGTAAAACCTCTTTTCATGTAGCTGCGATGTTAGTGTCATGTTTATCAAAATAAAACTGATAAATAAACATAGACCCCACTTCATTGATAGTGTAGGCTTATGTTGAACTTTATTCTTGTACAAACAGACGCTGTATTAAGCAGCCTAAATAAAGTACTGAATGAAACTGTTTTCTGAAACATCTGTGTATTTGACAAATATTGCTTTTTTCACTTCATCTGTGATAAAGTATGCAAACAGCACAAGCATCACTACGGGAAGCAGGAACTGTCCGACTTCACGTCTCCGTTTGCAGCTCCTCCCCGCCTGCACGCGGCTACTCTCGCCGATCGGATGCATCTAGCCGCAGCCGATGTCGAAACGCACTTAATGGCAGCTGCCACTAGCCTCACGTGACCTGTCAATGGCTGCTCCTGCCAGCCAGCTGAAGATTAAACCCCCTCTCTTAAAATGCCAACTGAACAATACCTGAGAACTGAGTACCTCAGAGATGACGTCTTTTTGTAGGCCAAACCGGAAGTTAGTGACGCACGTGTTCCCTCGATTAAAAGACTATGCATTTTTCCCATAGGTCACAAATACTTTCTGTGTTTAACAAAGGGTTATGACACTTGCACGTTTTGTCTATCAAGATAATCGTTATAAGTTAACACAACATTTATACATTTTGAAGCCTAAATAAGTTGTCAGATATAAGAATAAGAAGCTAACAGTTGTCTATAAACACAACAGCACACCATTGTCGTGAATCAATGTCACCACCATGAAAATTCCTGAAACTTTATTTAAAAACATGCTTACTGATTATATGTGCTGTGTATGAATACTTGTCCACTTTTTCATGAGAAATGCTATCCAAATGTCCTGTTTGTCATGATGACGTCTAAAGTTCCCACCAAAGGAAGTAGTCTGTTTTAGCAATTTGTTAGCAACCACAGTTTTTAAGACACAAAGGTTTAAAAAAATCTGGTTATAACTGTTGTATTGTCATAGATCAAAAATGTGAAAATAACCAAGGGTTTGTTAACCCTTTCAAAAAACCCATTGACTTTAGGGCGATGGAACCGGAAGTCCTAAAATGCTAACTCGCTTCCGTGTTTTGCATACAAAAAACCAAGTCATCCCTGAGGTACTCTAAAGAATCCATCACATTTTACACACCCAAAATCGGCAAATATCAATATCATATTACTAACGGAATAGAAAGTTTATGAAATTCACTAAGTTTTATGACCCTACTGTAAATGGTGTATTGTCTTAGCCTTTATATGTTTTATATTATCAGTTGTAGAATCCAGCCATTACACATCTGAGGTAACATGGTTAGCCTACTTTATTTAGTATTTAAATGTTATGCTACTTTACATATTTAATATTATTAGTTAATTCATGGTGTCCGCGGGGTTGTAAAAGGTAGTAAATGAAATTAGCCAAAATTAAGGGCATTAAAAAGTAGTAAAAAGTAGTAAACGTCATCTGACGAGGTATTAAATTTTTGAGGCCAATTTTTTTTTTAGATACATTTTCAATTTGTGTTAAGTACAGGCCTTTTTTTTCTAAAATTCGCGTGGATTTATTTATATGTTGAGAGTAGTACCTGCGCGATATCATGTGAGGTGGTGTTCGTTCGCGCGCGTGCTGAAACAAACTGGGTACCCGGCTGGCTTGCTGCCAAACATGTAAGCGAGCTTGCTTCCATTCAGTAATTAAAGCATGGGGAAATGCAAGTTCTCGGACCTCTGGCTGGAGGACTAACGATTTAAAGACTGGCTTAGGCCAGTAGTTTGCAACAGCCGCGAGGCTTATTGCCACGCCTGCAAGAAGGCAATAACTTGGGTGGGGGTGAATGGCGTCAAATCGCCACCAAGATGCGCGGACGTAGCGAGCAACTTCCCATATCAATGTTCTGCGCTACGGATGCATCAACGACTTCAACCTCCACTGCTTTGCCCTCAACCCTGACTCCCGATTCAAACCACTGCCAACAGTAGTCCTAGCAGCATCATCAACATCGTCTGTGCGTGACAGATGTCAGACAGCAGACGCTGTGCCCTATCACCACCACTACTTTGCGAGCTGAGGTGCTGTGGTGTTTAGACCTTGCAACTAAACACCACTCTTTCATTTTTGAACGATGGCATTGAAGAGCTGTTCTGAAAGCAAGTTGCTTAAAGCTGGGCATACACTGTGCGATTTCAGCAAGGTTATCTACTCACACTGTACGGGTAGATCGCATGCGATGTAAAGCCAAAGCTCACGGTTTATGTGCTCACACCATGGCTCGGATCATCGAGCGCGACTTGTCTGCTCACTGTACGAGTGAAATATGTGGAAAAACCTATAATAGAGAGACCCTATCAAATGCATCAGCTATCGATATCAAGAGGATTTAGCATTTACAATTTATGTATATAAATGATTATTATTATTATTATTAGGGTAGGCCTACTTTTATTATTAAATTGATATTACATTTTATTTGCCCACGTGATAATTTCATAATGCATCAATGCATAACCGACACGCTGCATAATAAAAGAATAGATAGATTAGCTTACTCCTCATTATTTAAATACATTTTGCCCAATTAAACAAGGAATTATAGGCCTATAATTAAAATGATTATCAGTCTATATGTCAGAACACTACAATAATATCAGTATTATCAGAAAGTAAGAGCAGCTTATTTCAACATATTTCAACAACTTGTTTAACACGAAATGGGCCTATACTTCTCTTTTCTCTTTTTCTAATTTGTTTCACAATATGGGCCACAAGAGAAATATTAAGAATATAAATTCAGACAGTTATAGGCTATACGTTATCAGCATATGTTAAAGCAGATTTATATAAATAAAGAGATATCTCTTGTCTCTGTGAGAATATGCGCCGAAAGCTTGTCAGATTTTACTTTCACTTTCTGTAGTGAATAATTGACTAGGTTTGAGACTTCACTGACTCTCGCGCACATTGCGTTTTTGTGTGATGTCCACTGACTCGCCTTCATGATTTAACCCTCTGGTCCTCTTCGTTTAGGGGTCACACTTGTCTCCTTCGCGGTCAAAAGTGACCAAAGCCTTAAAATGTCACTTTTTTTTTTCTTCAGGAAAACCAATGTAATATATTTTTGCTCAATAATATTTTTTGATTATTATTTGGAATTTTGAAGGGATTCTATGGTATTATGCAATAATTATACAATTTTAATGAGCAAATTTTTCCATTAGAATTAATATTTAATTTTGATTTTTTTTTTTTCAAAAATGCAACATTTCACATTACAATAGAGTGCTAGGGGGCCCGTGGTTAGAGCAGCACAACCCAGTCATCTCCTGGAAGACGGGAGAAGTCCTGAAGTGGGGCGACAGCTGCTTCCCGGACTGCTTCCCATCTCGACCGATTCGTCCCTCTCTGCATCCCCAAGATCTCCCTGTCTGTGCCACGTCCATCGAGAGTCCGGTAGAGAGACGATCGTTGGATGTCCCCGCCTGTTCCGCCCCCTTCAGTGACGTTTTCTGTCCCCAACGGGCTTCCAAGCTGCCTCCCCATCGGCCATAGGACTGTGCCATCGATCTGCTGCCAGGTGAACCAGTGCCCAAGGGGAAAATCTATCCCCTCTCCCTTCCGGAGGAGAAGGCCATGGAGGATTACATCAAGGAGTTGCTGGAGCAAGGCTACATTCGTCCATCCACCTCCCCTGCTGCTTCGAGTTTCGTCTTCGTGGCAAAGAAGGACGGAGGCTTGCGGCCTTGTATTGACTACCGCTCCCTGAACAACATTACAGTTAAGTTCCGTTATCCCCTTCCTCTCATCCCAGCTGCCCTGGAACATCTCCGTGGTGCCACTGTGTTCACGAAGTTGGACCTCCGCAGCGCGTATAACCTCATCCGGATACGTGAGGGGGACGAGTGGAAGACTGCCTTTGTCACGCCCACAGGACACTACGAGTACCTTGTGATGCCATATGGACTCGCCAACATTGGTAACCGGATGGCTTCCACCTTCCTCTCATCCATCCGGATGCCACTGTGATCGATGATATAGCCGTATTCCAGAACTTCATACATGAGGTGCTCTGGGAGTGTCTCCACAGGTTCGTGCTGGTCTACATAGATGCCATCTTGATCTACTCCCGGAGCATGGCCGACCATCGCCGTCACGTTGCGGAGGTCCTTCAACGCCTGAGGAAATACCAGCTCTACCTTAAAGCAGAGAAATGCTCCTTCCATCAGCCCTCAGTGCAATTCCTCGGCTATATCATCGATCACAGTGGCATCCGGATGGATGAGAGGAAGGTGGAAGCCATCCGGTCCTGGCCAACCCCATCAACTGTGAAAGAACTTCAACAATTCCTAGGATTCTCCAATTTCTACCGATGCTTCATCCAGAATTACAGCTCCATCGCCAGTCCCCTCACCAGCCTTCTCCGCAACAAGCCCAAGTCTCTGTCCTGGACCCCATTCGCCACCCAAGCCTTCCAGACCCTGAAGGACGCCTTCACGACAGCTTCCCTCTTGGTCCATCCCGATCCTGACATCCCATTTGTCGTCGAAGTGGACGCCTCCACCACCGGGGTGGGTGGGGTCCTATCTCTACAGCAGGGGAACCCCAGCCGTCTCCATCCATGTGCCTTCTTCTCCCGCAAGCTCAGCCCGGCGGAGATCAACTACGACATTGGCAACCGAGAACTCCTCACCATCAAGCTCGCACTGGAGGAGTGGAGGCACTGGTTAGAGGGCGCCAAACATCCATTCCTGGTCCTTACCGACCACAAAAACCTGGGGTATCTCCGCAAGGCAAGACGACTCAACCCCGGACAGGCTCGCTGGGCACTCTTCTTCACGAGGTTCAACTTCCACATCTCCTCCCGACCTGGGGCCAAGAACATCAAGGCGGATGCCCTTTCCCGCATCCACAGCCCAGAGGAACGGTCCGTGGAAGAAGAGGAACCCATTCTCCCCACAAAGCTTTTCCTCAGACCCATCACTTGGTCGGAAGAGACCTTGCCCTCTACCAATGCCTCCACTAACGTGCCGCCGGGCTGTCCTCCAGGCTTGCAGTACCTCACACGAGCATAACGCATCCCTCTCATTCACTCCTCGCACACATCACTGGGCACTGGTCATGGCGGAAGCCATGTTTAACCACATCTTCCGGTATTATGGCATCCCCGAAGACATCGTGTCAGACAGAGGTCCTCAATTCATCTCCAAGGTATGGAAAGCCTTCTCGCTCCTAGGTGTGACCGTAAGCCTCACGTCAGGATACCATCCCCAGACGAACGGGCAGACGGAACGAAAGATCCAGGAGATTGGCCGTTTCCTCTGTACCTTCTGTCACGGACTCATGGAACCAGTTCCTTGGATGGGCCGAGTACGCACAGAATTCCCTCCGACAACCAACCACCGGCCTGACCCCGTTCCAGTGCGTACTCTGCTATCAGCCTCCCCTCTTCCCGTGGTCTGGGGAACCCTCCGACGTCCCTGCGGTGGATTACTGGTACCGGGAGAGTGAGAGGGTCTGGGACTCAGCCCACCATCAACTCCAACGGGCCCTCTGCAGACGCAGGTTGACAGCCGACCTTCACCGCTCAGAAGCACCGACATTCCAGGTTGGGCAGAAGGTCTGGCTGTCCACTCGGGACATCAGACTGTGTCTGCAGTGCAAAAAGTTGAGTCCCAGGTTCATTGGCCCCTTCAACATCCTGCAGCAGATCAATCCGGTGACGTACAAACTCCAATTACCCCCTCAGTACCGGATTCATCCCACTTTCTACGTGTCTCTCCTGAAACCACACTTCCCTTCTGTTTCTGTTTCCCCAGAGCCTGGCGTTACCCCGGAGCCTCCTCCTCCACTTCTCGTTAGCGACGGCGCAGCATGTTACAAGCACGCCAGGCTCCACCCTCTCACAACCACAATGATCCCAATCACCAGAATACTGAGAACACACACCTGCACGTCGTCATCATCACAGCAATCACCACCTGCACTTAAGCCCCACGCTCACACTCAGTCACCGTCCGGTAACGTTTGCACATGCTACTACTCATGCTTGCTTCCTCGGACTCACCTGACTACTTACCTGATCTCCTTCGTATCCTGAGTGTCTCCTCGTCTCGTCCTGTCTCCTGGTCCTTGTCTCCTTCGATCCATTGGCCCGGTGTTCTACAATCAAGAAACGTATCATCAGCATATCCAGCATTTACCTGAAACACTCTATCTGACTCTCACCTCATCTGCTCACATCCTGGTTCTGCAAATAAACTCTGCTTTCACCTGCCTCTGTTATCCGTGTCACCTCTGTTTGTAACAGTAACCATCTTTAGGCTATAGTTTTTTTTTTCTCATATAAATGCAGTCTTGCCTGTTAATATTTTTCTCTCTCTCTCTTTCTCTCTCTCTCTCTGTGCGCATTTGAGTGAGAGTCACTTTTGTTTTTTGTTTTTTTCATTTATTGATTTTATTTCATTTATAGTTTATTTAGCATATTCTCAAAATTCTGTTCATTTCTATGTGTGTGGGTGTCTAATTTGCACTCTTGACATTTTAGAGTGTCACCCCTTCATTGCTGTGCACTTTTTTTTCTGCTCAGTGGCTGATTTGTAGTTTGTACCACCAAAAGTTTCTCTGAGTTTTCGTATTTTTGCGTATTTCACATTAATTTCCTAAGTCGGTCTTTTTCGACTGCGAAGGAGACAAGTGTGACAAATTTTTACGACCCTTTAACATATCCGAATCATCTCCTTTGATTTTTTTTCTGTGTTCACATAGCTAATGCAACAAGTCACCAAGTGTCATCCCATTCCGATAAGGCAAAAAAATAAAAAATTTCAAAACGTTAAAGTTTTCGGTCATTTTTGACCGAAGAGGACCAGAGGGTTAAAACGAAGAAAAAAAAATCTTTATTGCACCGTGAAAATTGCTCTCGTTTCCCTCTACACTTCACGAACTATGAAGATGTCTCCTTCCTCTTCTGTCTTTATTTCTATTCTCATCTCTGTGGGCAGTTGATGTTAAGTTATAATGACCTCGTTACGTTGTGATGCAATATGTTATTCCATTTGGAAAGATATTTAATTTACGCTACTATAGTTGCAGCTTGAAGTCGCGCTGGTTTTAAAAAGTATTTTGAAGGTATTAAAAAAGGTAGTAAAAGGTATTAAATTCAACTTAAGAAGTTCTGTATTCGTATATACCTTGTAATTAATAAAGTTAAGATCATCATGTTTGTAGCGTGATCCAGGGAATTAAAGGGGTGATGAATTGAGAAACCAACTTTCCCTTGAGCCTTTGATATATCAAAGTTCATCATGATATAAGAATATTCTGTAAGTTTCAGAGCTGAAAACGTCCTTGTTAGTCAAAGAAAAGCTTTTATTCACACCAGACCCTGAAAACGAGAGCTGGAATCCAATGACGTCATGTTAAGAAGAAACACAACTCAACTGATGAATATGTATGAGTGCTTCTGAAGCCCCGCCCACAGAGTCGAGTCGCCACAGGTTTACAGAGCAATGATCATGGCGAGCACAGTAATATATTGCTCTGTGCCAGGTTGTGGAAGAACACAATCGCTGCATAAGCTTCCTTCGGATGGTAATATTAGGAATGAGTGGTTGAACTTTATTTTTAATGAAGTTCCAGCTCACGTGGGGAAGACATGTACGTGTGTTCGCTTCATTTCACTGCGGAATTTAAAGTCTCAGGTGCTAGATTTGCAGACACAGTGTTGTGCCTTCTATATTGGATTCGACAGGAATGGTGTAACAAACTTATGTGAGTTTAACGTCTTTTTTTATATGTAATTGTAGTCCCGGGACTACGGGCTACCAAAATGTGCGTGCGCGTGTGTGTGTGTGTGTGTGATTTAAATATGCAAATCTTATCCAATCCTAGCCGTGGGCGTTTACTTCCAAGGCTCCAGTGCGGCACGCCCCTAGAAAGCCTCAAAACCAGTGTAGAAAATAGCCTATTACTTATTCATTATGATGTTTTTGAATGTAAAAAGCCACACAAACGTCATTAATTGACCTCAGACAACAGTATAAAAAAAGCCAGTTCATGACACCTTTTAAAGTAAATTACTCAACTAGTTCTGAAATATATACATTTTAATCCCCTGGATTAAGTTTACAAACATGATGATCCTAACTTTATTAATTATTATTATACGTTCTGTTGAGTTTCGCAGTCCCTGGGTCTCAACTAGCTCCCTAGGTCATGAATCGGTATATCATGTAAATGAATGTGGCCGATTCCCTGATCAGTGCCCTAGGGAACTGAGCTGGATTGAGACGCACCCAGTGTATATTCTTTGGTGCGCACTCATTTCAAATGTCCACTGAAACACGGCATGTCACACTGTGAAGCAGGTGAGAACCAATAAGTGTTCGATTTAGTTCAATTAATGAACCGACTCAACCGGTTACTTGGTGAGAACCAGCTCAAAAGAACGATTCGTTCAAGAACCAAACATCACTACTGCATTAAAAAAAAATGCTTTTTGTGTCTCACAGAAAACAAACTAAATATAAAATGGTAAACAATTACAGAAATGTTATTTTAAGGTTTCAAAGTGTAGTCTTGTTTAACAATATGTAATCCTCTGAAATGAGTTTGCAGCACAAGTCATGGACAGAAATGTTATTTCATTAAGTTGATAATTTAACTCCATTTAATAAATGCGACATTAATAAACATTAATATTTAATGTCACTGTTTAGTGCCACAGTTAAAAGGTTACTTCAGCGATTAGCATTAAGCTTTGTATCAGTAGAAACCCAGTATATTTGTATATTCAAATTGTCGTACTTTCCCCCCTCATATGACCCTGAGACGAGAGAACTATGTATTTTATTTCTGGAAAAATTCCTTTCAAAAATTCAAGTTTTTGTCTTGAGGCTAAAGACTACAGCCAGGAGGATGCGCTGTTTCCACATGTTTTAAACATCACACTCACAACACTCACAGCACTCGACTCGCGGAGCTGTGGAGATTCATGTAAACGGAGCGGTGGAGAGCAAAGTGAGTGTTTCAACTGTTCAAATGAACTTTCTATGAAAGTGAAGCTTCCAAAGACATGAACTGAAAATGTGCCAGACTGATCACGCGCTGTGAATGCTGCCGCAGCCGCGAATCCCGCGATTACCTCAGCCAATGTGATGAATGGAATCCGATCCTGCTGCGTTTGTGCCGTGACACTCAATCGACTCACTCATAATATATCGAACAGACATGTTCAGTTTTTAATTGTAGCGTCTCTAACTGAACTGATTTTATGAAAATGAACGCGGTGGGCAAGTAAACCAGTAAGCCGTGCCTTGAGCAGCCTCGGGCAGCGAAGTGCTTTCTGGGAATTTTTGTCTTTCATCCCCATGAGACAAAAATACATTTTCTGTGTTTTCTCAGTCTAGAAGGCACCAAAATCAAAAATAATTTCACATTTCTACTACATTAATGACCCAGTTTAAATACAGATTCATCTTCCCATCGCTGAAGTAGCCTACCCCTCCAATGCCACAATACACATTCACACTTACATTTTAGTGCTAAAAACATCAATATTGTAAATGTTTGTGTGTATGCAAACGTAAGAAAATGTACGTGTGGTAGAACTACACTTTACATAAAAATACATGTTTTCTGATGAGATGTTATCCCAGAGTGCAGAATCTGAACCAGTTTCATTGGTTTATAATACAGCAGAGCTTATTTTCGTAGACGCTTGGGGCATGAGCATGCAAATTCCTTTATATACTACTTTATGAAATAAATACTTCTCTGGTGTTTGATCATGTACTACGTAGATATTAAGTGCTATAATCACAGCGCTTTCAGTTACGATCAATTGGCTAATGTTTTGATGAACTTAAGACTCAAGTTAGATGAAGTTAGTGTACTGTACGCTTGGTGGGCATCTCCAGGTTCTTAAGTTCAGGCAGAAAATCGCTGTCTAATATGCTAAATCTGGGGAAAGGAATTCTTACTACATCAGGTGAAGTAAAGTCTCTGTAAAGTCTGTTTGTTTGTTATTTAAATTTTACACAAGTGATGATAATTCACTGTAATTCAGTAAGACATCGACTAAGTTATGTATGGTATGTCGACCTGCCCCATCGTCCAGACTGCACTCTGGGGTGCTTGGATCACACTATGCACTGTAATTGATCTGTTTTATACATTCTGTTTTAATTCAAGGTGTGTCACGCCATTTGAGAAAGACATCATCAGCTCTGTGCTAGAAGGAAGAGAGTATGACAGGGATTGCCTACTGGACATGCTTTCCAGAATGGGTGGGCACGCAGTACCAGATGGAGATGCCATTAAGGACACCATCATACAGACTGCACACAAACAACTAATACAAGAGCCAATGTATGCTCTTAAAATGATGGCTGCCAGTGCTCAGTGTACTTTAAAAAGTCTGCTTCCAACTGTGTCTGCAGTTTTAGCCCTTTATGAGTCTAAAATTCCAAAAGCAAATAGCATAATTGCATTGCTTAAACCTGATGAGAAACAACCCACACACACCAGAACCATGCAGTTTTTAAAGCTGTTCATTCGCTCACTGGACAAAGAGAAACTACACAAATTTTTGCGATTTACCACTGGGGCTGACGTTATCTGTGTTTCACACATTGACGTTGAATTTACGGATCTCAGGGGTTTACAGAGGTATCCAGTGGCACATACATGTGGTCCCCTGTTGCAGATACCCTGCACGTACCTACTCAGAGTTTCGAAGAGAGTGGAGCAGTGTCTTAGATGCCAACTACTTGAAAATGGATCTGTTGTAAAGCTGACAATAGCTTGTGATGTGATTCTTTTCTTATTCTCTGTTTATTTGTTTTCTCGGACAAACTAAGACATAGATCTTATAATACATTTCCGAGGTTCAGTCTTGCTGGTATTTGGTATTTTAATAAGGTCTGTTGAATACCAGTTATGTTCTTATAAAGCACTTCTAGAATTTTCTTGAGCCACAAATCTAAAAATTGCCTACCTGCAATACTAATTTTGTGTTATATGACCTAATGTCAGTACCTCCTGGTACACGTTCTCAATAAAACAGTCCTTGACTGAACGAGAAAAGTGTTCAGCCTCAGTGCATGTTTATGTTAAATAAATTCTAAAGTAGCCTGTCCTTAAAGCTGTCTTTTATTTGATAACATGCATTATACATTGACAAGTAAGTCTATAAGTAAAGACTTTAGAACAAAAGTAATTGAAAAGCTACAGTATATGTCCAAGTTTTGTCAAATATGGGTACATTACAATTTAAATCACAGGCTCCAACTCAAATACAACTCAAGGTTACACTTTAGAATAATGGTCATTAGTTAACATTAGTTAATGTATTATTAACTAACATGAACTAACCATGAGCAGAATGT
Source organism: Gobio gobio (assembly GCF_949357685.1). NCBI lineage: Eukaryota > Metazoa > Chordata > Actinopteri > Cypriniformes > Gobionidae > Gobio > Gobio gobio. The sequence goes on along the minus strand of NC_137099.1, from coordinate 31,900,417 downwards.
GTAACAGTATTTGTTCAACTTTGTTAACGTTAATAAAAATACAGCTGTTCATGGTTTGTTCATGTTAGTTCACAGTGCATTACCATTACCTAATGTTAACGAAATTGTAATAATGTATTGAAATTAACATTAAGACAAATAAATGCTTTGGGAGTGCAGTTAACTGATGTTAATTAATGACCACTATTCTAAAGTGTTATACCCACCTTGAGATTTTATAAAAAAAGGACTCTCTCTCTATACATCATATATATATATATATATATATATATATATATATATATATATATATATATATATATATATATATATATATATATATATATATATATATATATATAAATTACACTACACTACTTCCTTCCAAAGACATTGTAAAGGCAAATTACAACATGCTATTTGTTGCCTAAGCCTGATGTACAGGGCTCTGCCACTCTCTGCATCTTCAGGGACACTGAGATGAAGTTCGTCCATTAACATACAACAAAGTTCGAAAACTGTGTCATCACAGGGGTACGTCGGTGTTACACACTCCTCTTGGCAGTTTTGAACATCAGCAGGGTCACACCGATAGATATGATCCTCTGACCCGTAAAGATGAGGAGCCATATACAGTACGGCCGGTCGTCCACGTGGTGCAATAATATTACGCTGTGTTCGGATGCGGTGGGCATTCCACATCTGGGTAAAATCGTCGAGCTCCCCCTAAAAAAAAGAATTGTCGAGACAAATCTTGTTAAAACATCTACTTTATAAAGAGTATAATTGTTATAGACTACACGAATGCAAAATTAACAGTTTAGTACTAGTGGACATTGGATAAAACATGAAGAAATAACAAATTAAGCCTTAAAATGCAACCTAAGAGGGAGTAAAATCTTTGCGTGGCAACAGGCGCACCTGCAACGGGACCCTACAGGCTAGAGGTCTTCACGGACCACCCGGGACCCGTACGGGTCCGGGTCTATATTTTTAATGGTCAGTCGGGTCCCAATATATTACTTCGGGTCCTGGGTCTGTTTAACATTGTGTGTATCTAACAGGCACGTGCAGAGGGGGGGGCTTTGGGTGCTCGAGCCCCTGCCCTTTTTCAAAATGAATCAAAAGTGCCCCTCTCAGACAAATATCAATGATAATATCGTGGTCAACAAAACTAAATAAATGTGATTATTATAACATGACAATGTATACAATAGTAACGAACGGCTCAAAAGTCGGACAATTTCTGTTGAGGCGTTGCCATAACGCGTTGCTATGGATCGCGTGCGTTTTGATTGACAGCTGATTTTCCTCTTTTCGGAAGCGGCTAAATATGGTCCTTTCAGAGAGTGTGTGGCCTTACGGGAAAAAAAGTAAACCAATATTTTTTTTCATCCATAATCAGAGCTAATGTGTTGATTTAATTACAAATCTATATATTATAAATTTTAAAGTATTACACAATTCACCACTGCCCGTTTGTCATGTATATACACCAACCAATCGTGATCTGGCAAAGCAAGTTCAAATTCCATTGGGCGATGTGAAGTGGAGCGGTAATTTTCTGTTCTTATTCATAAATCGGTTGAAAATTACATGGACAGACGAACTAACGTTTGTGGAACGATTTCCTGCGGTTTGTCTCATTTTATAAATTGCATCACTGACAAAATGAATTTTAACAGACAACAAACAAATCCCTGCACAAAACCACAGCAGCAGCAGCAGCAGCAAACGTCGCATTAATGGTAAGTGTTAAATTCACTTGTATTTATGTATATTGATACACCATTTACCATTTCATGAAACTATCAAAGTTAACAAAAACCAAGTGCCACCGGCATACAGGCCTATTATGTGAAGATACGTGAAAGGACTTTATTATATTACCATTTTTGAATATTATGCAGCATTATGAAAGTCTCTTATGTTCATTAGCCTGCAATTATTTGATAAAAAACAGCAATATTGTGAAATATTATTAAAATAATGTTTTTCTATTTTAAAATAATTTAAAATATAATTTATTCCTGTGATCACAGCTGTATTTTCAGCATCATTACTCCACTCTTCAGTGTCACATGATCATTCAGAAATCATTCTAATATGAGGATTTAATGTCAATGATTGAAACTGTGATACTATTTTCAAGATTCTTTGATTAATAAAAAGTTAAAAAGAACATAATGTAATAAAATCTCACAATATTAGGCTACTGTTTTTTTCTGTATTTTTGATTAAATAAATGCAGGCTTGATGAGCATAAGGATATATATATATATATATATATATATATATATATATATATATATATATATATATATATATATATATATATATATATATATATATATATATATATTTACATATTGCCCCTTTTTTACATTTGAGCCCCTGCCCCTGAAGAACTCTCTGCACGGCCCTGGTATCTAATAACCGGACTCGGAGAACACCTGTCCGTGATCAGAGTCAGTCAGCACGGCTTCTGTGTTTTGTTTTACTTGCAAATTGTAAAATTAGAATAAGAAACGTGTGAGCGGGGAAATAAGAAAAAAAAAAAAAAAAACACGATCTCTCTTTCGCTCGCGCTCTCTTTCATGCTATATGATGGCCATTTAGGCTATAGAAAGTGGGCAGATTTAATGCAAGCGAACGGTAATAATGTAGCCTACTCATTGATGTACTTAAATAATGTTTCAAATCAGCAACAAAATCTCAGGTGAACTGTCACATAAATGTTTTCTATGACACTCAAATTGCGTAAAAAGGCTCATATTTCCAACGCTATCTCACGACCAATTCGTACATATTTTACGAGGTGGCTAATTCGTACGAATTTGTACGACCTCACTCGTACGAATTTGTACGTTTTGTCTAAACCCCAGTGACGGGTAGGTTTAGGGGCGGGGTTTGAGGTAGGTCATTCGTAAGAATTCATACGAATTTGTCAACTCGTCAAATATGTACGAATTAGCAAAAATCGTACACATTCGTACGAGTGAGGTCGTACAAATTCGTACGAATTAGCCACCTCGTAAAATATGTACGAATTGCAAGTGCAGTCGCAAGCGTTTCTATGGCAACCCGAGCTTCCGCAGTGACTGTAATGACTAAAAATAATAGGCTATGAATTAACCGTCTTGTTTAATCTTAAAGTTTTGGTGGTCAGAATCAGCTAACAGAGATTATAGCAAATAAATAATGCTGCTAATGTCAGCGGCCATGGCACGAACAATCGTTATTAGTTCAAAAGGGCAAACAGTCAAAGTTGTTATGCGAGTTAACTCGAGTCGAAATGCAATTCTGTAAATTCGCATTTGGCATCCGTCACCGTGACATAAAGTGGACTTTTACAGTTGAAATTAGTGAATTAAGCATGCTTGAAATAACAAGAGAGTAATAACACGGATATAACTTTTCTTAGCAAGGATTGTAGGCTAATGCATCACAATCAGGTAGCCTACAGGGCCAAAAAGTTTTATTTTTTCGCAGCTTGTTTATTGACTTGTTAAGAGCAGATTACTATGGAATATGAGACAATCGGGTCCAGTCGGGTCTGCTTCCTGCCGGGTTCGGTTCGTTATCACACAATAGACGGGTCGGTTCCGGGTAGGCACATTTTTGGCATTTCTCGGATCTGCACAGGTCAGGGTCCAGCTTTTGAAATAATAGACGGGCCCGGGTAGGTTCTGTGTAGCACATCACGGGTCTCATCGGTTTCGGGTACAAATTTTTGGACCCGTGTAGACCTCTACTACAGGCAGTGCATTTACATCGCAAGCGGGCCCCTGACGACTTCGCGGGATATTGTGACACTTAGCCTACATTTCAAATGAAATGCACTCGTTTCAAATAACACGGCATTCGCGCTCTACCGCAGCTTAGCCTACTGACCACCTTTTCGTATCAGAGCATTTGAGTGAAGCAGAGTGTTGTGACGCTCCAGATATGTGAAGTGTTTTATTTAAAAGTAGCGATTTCAAGCTTTTTTTAGACGTATTTTTCATATTTATTTGATAAGTAGCCTATGAGTTTCAGATTCTCTCGCAGAGAGCTGAAAACGCACCGTTTTTATTTATTTTACAAAAGCACAAAGTTGTCTCGTTAGTGTAGAGTGTATAGCCTACTAAAAGTAGACAAATAATAGTTTATAATTATGTCTCACATTGACTGACATGATTTGACCAGCAGCAAATGTCACATCACCTGCTTGTTATTTGATGGTTCTTGTGCCAAATGCTGTCTTTTTTGTTCGCGCTAAAGTAAATTTAAAATAATAATAGGCGAATGAAAACAGTCTGGCCGATCTCACTATGCAGCAGTTTAGCCAAGCCTGTGCGTAAATCCGCGCCTGTTTACATAATGTGTAAGGTCGCGAAGAAGGTGCATCCATGACAGGGCCGTGCACAGACCTTTTGAGGGGCATGTGTTGAAACTGAAAAAGGGCACCCCTTTTTTTATTATATATATATATATATATATATATATATATATATATATATATATATATATATATATATATATATATATATATATATATATATAAGATTATTTATTAAGCCTACATAAATGGAAGAAATGGTCATATCTTCATGACAAAATCATTAATGCAAAATAATAGTCTCAAAAGCTTTAGATTTCTTCACTATTAGTAACAACCATAATAACATAAATAAAATACACACAAATATATTTTTAGCTATTCTGTTTAGTGTTATAGGCTAATTTGTATTATTTGGTTAACATGTTTATGCATGACATTGAGAAGAGGGGAAGGTAGAGTAGTATGAGTATGAGCCAAGTATTTTTGACAAACTATTTTGAAATATAATTTAAATAATTATGTCCAACACAATTCCAGATTATAAGAAACTATAGCCACATCGTTACTATAGCATATCCAACATGTATCTGATCTGCCTACCTGACAAAAACTTGATACTGTGGAGGACCAGGGATGTTTGGTCTCTTGAAGGTCTCTTATTCACTACACTTTCCCTAAAATAACCCAGCACTGAAAAAAAAATAGAGTGAAAAGTACAGTTGCCGTGAAAAGCAAATTAAAAAAGATTTCTGAAGGACCACGTGACACTGAAGAGTAGCTTTGGTCACAGAAAAAAAAGACATTTTAAAATATACTCAAATAGAAAACAGTTATTTTAAATTGTAAAAATATTTCAAAATATTACTGTTTTTGCTGTATTTTGGATCAAATAAATGAAGCCGTTGGAGAGCAGAAGAGACTCTTTTAAAAACATTTAAAAATCTTACCGTCCAAATATATATAGGCCTATTGCATTCTACATGATAAAATATAAATATTTCACATTGATCTGATTCTGTAATTTTTTTTTTGTTACTACTACAACAAACCATGTTTTACTACATTTATACAAGACAAGCAGAGAGAGTATAGAACACTGTAGATAAAAAAATAGCTAGATAACGAATAATGTGTGCATATTAACAGCCTTGAATAATAACCATCATTTTATATTATTACCTTAACACGATTAAATGTTAATAAATCAAGTGTATCATCAGCAATCATGAATCAAAGATATGTTACCTAGGTGACGACGAGGATCACACTAGTCGCTTTGTGTAAGTCGCTTCCAGTATGAAACAGCGCGGGGTGAACAAAAAACAAATTATATGTTGTTCAGATGTTGTATTACTTATCAATATATTGTTAACATTTTACAAAAGTCAAACTCAAATGCTATGCAGTTAAGGGGGTTTTGACCTGCGAATGTGTGCAAATGTGCAAATTTTCCGTCATTAAAACGGCGCCGGCGTAACGTTACATTTTTATCAGCAGGTTTCAAACTAGTTTGTTGTAGCTATAATGGGCAGTTGGGCACTCTGTCTTTCCGGTTGTAAAATAAAATACATTTGGCCAAAATCTAATTTTATAAAAGATGAAATGCTACTATGTATGCACAGGCTATTTAAGTGTAGGCAAGTCTACATAATGTATTGACTAGCTACTCTCTACTTTTCAGTCTCAGGTGGTAGGTAGTGGTGGTCCCACCACGTCTTAGTCAGACTCAAATTCAAATAAATAAAATATGAGCCTATAGACATAGTGTTTGTTTAATACTTATTCAAACAACAAGATCTTTATTTACCCTTGCAAAACTTCATCCAGCTGCGGTCTGCTGTGCGGCTGCTGTGGAACGTCAGTTCGTTCAGTCGAGAATGATAGAGGGGGCGGAGTTATGGTTAACTGACAGTTTGAGGATCGTCGAATAATATTTATTCAAGCTCTTTTTAAGAACTTTCATTGGCTAAATATTTGTAAAAAAGACAGACGTGAAGGGTGACCAATAGCATTGATTTATAAAAAATAAAAATAAAAATAAAAAACGCCACCAAAAAAAAAGGGCACTTCGGCGTGGGCACAAAAAAGGGCATGTGCACTGCACAGGTTGAGCCCTACCTGTGCACGTGCCTGATCCATGACGTGAGCCGTGGCATGCGTGTAGCCTATGTCCGCATAGGCTACATCAGGCGCATAAAACGCGTGGCAGATTTTTCGGCACCTCCTCCTGCCACGCAAAGATGTGACAATAACATTTTTTATCAATGGCAAAGTTATAAACTCACACTTGAAACCCTTTTATTAATCTTTCTTACGCCATTAATTTTATTTACGTCCAAGTTAAAAATGAAATAGCCTACAAATAATGTATTGCTCTTTATATTTTAGGTCAATTTGGTTTTCCGATCACTTATCATATTAACTTAAAAAACAACGTTAATAAAACAGCAACATTGTGAAAATACGTAGGCCTGTAACGTAAAAAACGACATTAACGACGATTGATGTGGGCTACGTAGGAAAAAAGCGTTTTCACAACGTGGGGAAAAAAAATTACATTTTTGTTTTTGCTTGAACCTGAGGAATAACTAAGTATTCAGAAGGTTTAACATACCTGCAGAATCCTCATGAAGGAAAACTGCACAAGTGACCGATCAAGGAAATCCCCAGTAAAATGGCCTTTTCTTCTTTTAGAGTTTGAAAGAAATTCATCCAAAACTGAACATTTTCCTTGCGCAGTATACCCCATAGGCTTTCAATCCTTTGGTTGTGATTACTCGAACCGTAAATGAAACTGCGTTGGTAGGCGAATTCATCTGTAGCAGCACGTCGAAGGAACATTTGCATTTGTTCAACAGCGACGTTCTCTGTTCCACGGTCAGCACGGATCCTTTGAGGACATCCTCGCCTTTCTTTCACAGTTTCAATGTAGTATGATGCAATCACCTTTGGGTCACTATTTGTAAAAGAGACTTTCAACCACATTAGATGTCGTGAAAATCCGTCGACACATCCATTTATGCAGAGGCCATATGGTTTTAATTTATCATAAGAATCGAGATGCCACATGAAATTTGGCCCTGGGTTGTGGTATCTCCTCCGTCGCAGTTTTCTCGCTCGCCTGTGTGCCACTCCAACTGGATCCAAAACACTTAAGAGCAATCTGACCGTTTCCCTTTTCACAACAAGTCCCTCTTGAATGCACTTCAGGTGCATCATCCTATAGCCAACCATCTGGCCTGATGTTTCAAGCTGCTGATGAACAAAGTAAGCAACATCTAACACGTCAGTAAAGTGCTTCCTCCGACAAAGCCTATTCTTCCTCAGAATGTTTTGGAGGGTTCTAAGACACATTATTATGCCATGCTGCTGGCTAAGAACTTCGAGAATCTCTCTGTATTGCAAACCCAAATAGAAATAAAACCCTACAATCCGATTTAGATCCATGACAAGTTAACAATCTCTTTACCGCCACATAGTGACGTCTTTAGGCATAGGACCATTGCTGTTTGCCCTATATTTGCCCGACTTAAATTAATTATATTGTTAGAACGGCTATTGTAAGAATGCAGTGCAAGCCAAGACGATACAATAGGAAGTTTATTATAGGGCCAATAAAGGTAAGCACAAGAAGGAATCGACAATAGGCTTTAGAAATATCGGAAGTAGGCTACTATACCATAAAAATTAGGCGATCTCTCTGGCAGCGGCAAGTCTCACCGCCACTTCCGGTGGCCTCCTCAGGCCGGTTTCACACCGCACGCGTAAGCAGCGCGTATTTTTTTCGGCGCACATGTTAACAGATTAGTGCATTCACACCGGCAGCGGAGCAGAAGCAGCAGAAGCCGCGATCGTTTCGGCGCTGGGTCTATTTTTAACGCGCTGCTCACGCTGAATTAAAGCCACAGTACATTGTTCTGATCAAAATGAACCTGGTTAACATGAAAAATAAGAAATGTCATCATGAAATCATGTAGTGAAGTGTTCCGTGTACACTTCACTGTTTACTTAGAAGCAAATTGGTCAATTCAATTCTAAAACTTTTTGCAGATTTTTTAACACCATATGACATCCGGTGCTGCAAAAATAAAAATAAATAAAATACTCGAAAACACATCACTGCCAGAAGTTTTTAATCAAACTACAAAAGCCTGTTTAAATGATTAAAACTAGAGGCTTATCTTAACTTTAAGGTTACTTTTATCATGTAAACTACCTTTATACAGAATGTTATATGCATAGGCTATGTGATTGGGACAGAGGGGAACACAGTCGCATTTGCAGCAGATATATGCTGCCCATCATAAATCAAAGCACGAGACAGACAGGGGTCGGAGGAGAACACCTGAAAATGTGACAGAATGGACAATATTCGTCTGTATTTGCAATACACTAGCTGCGGTTCAGCTGCGCGAGACAAACGCTGCCAGTATGAAAGCACAACGAGTCATCAGACTTCCTCATCAGACTTCCTCCTCCTACACCAGGGATTTAAAAGAAAAAATATCGATGCACCTATTTTGATGTTTTTTTTATTGCCATTTCCAATTTTACTTAGAAGCAAATTGGTCAATTCAATTCTAAAACTTTTTGCAGATTTTTTAAAGCAAATATGTGTAGCTCTTTGATATTAGAGGCAAACTGCATTTTTATTACAGTTCCTACAAAGATGTTATGCACATGAGCATGAGCAGTTGTTTTTTCATTTAAATTATTGTATAATTTCAAGATTAACAGCAAAAGCAGCATGGCGTGACTATAGCTTCATGAAATTATGCTTCATAAGAAAATTCAGGTAACACTTAACAATACGGGTGCACTAATATGCATTAATTAATGCTTAACTAATGCACAGATAATAATGAGTTAATGTGTTACTAATGGTGAACTAACCCATTTATTAATTATTACTGCATCAGCAACTAATGAAGATTCTACATGATTAATAGATTAAGTAATCATTAAATTGTTATTAGTTAAATGTTTCATAATGTATTAATTCCTTAATAACATATTATATGAACTAATAATGTAAATTAATGTGTGAATTACCACAACGGGTCAAAGCCATGCATTTCAACTTCCAGTTGTCTGCTTTAATTAATCATTAGCTAATGATTTACAGATATGTCATTATGTTATGACTTTACTTGTTGGGGCACATGACTATTAACGATTAGGTTATGATTAGGTTAATACCTTTTCATGATATGCTAATTTTTTGAGATAGGAATTTTGGGTTTTCATGAGCTGTATGCCAAAATCATCAGTATTAAAACAATAAAAGACCTGAAATATTTCAGTTGGTGTGCAATGAATCTAAAATATATGAAAGTTTATTTTTCATCATGACATTATGGAAAATAATGAACTTTTATCACAATATGCTAATTTTCTTAGAAGGACCTGTATGACATTATATAGATAAGGGGTCATAGGCCCACAAAAAATAGTTGTGCTTTTAAAATAAAGAAAACAAACAGGTCGCGCGCTTTCTTTCGTCCAATAGTCTCTGAACTGTAGCGCATCTCATATTATCCTAATTAAAATATGTGGAAGTGAATGTGTTTTTGCGCGTGATGAGTTTGCACAGCGATAGCTGTCGGATGTCCACATTTTTTCCCAAAATATACAAAAGTATGGGGCCAGTTAACATTATTGTTTCATACACAATGTGTCTAACTGATATGAATAAACATATGAATAAACATTTGTTTATTATCGCTGAAATCATGATCCTGCTGCTCCGTGAACGGACTCATATCTCATTCAAATAATACGCACGACTCTTGAGCACGACGCAGTTGGTCACAAGACACACGAGAGCCAATGACATTTTACATTCAAAGCTGGCGTAATGAAGCAAATGGTCACGAGACAAACGAGAGCCAATGTAATTTCACTATGAAATCTGACATAACAGGCAATTTTTGAAATCTGATGTGTGTGTTCATGATCTTCGGCGGATGGAGAAGCTGATTGCTTTTGGGGATTTTCTTCACACAAATCAATCGTATGGCTTCGGAACACTTGGAATATTTGTAATTTTTGAATAAATTGTGCGTGCAGTCGCATCTGCCTGTTATATCCTGTATTTTGTATCATATAACACTAATGGGGATGGAATGGGGTTGGGTTAAATGTTAAAACGTGTCTAAATAGCGTACGTTAAATAAAAGTATGCTGGTTTATTAAACTGAGAATCACACTCCAACATGTTATAATGGCAAAATCATAACCAAATATATTATATTTAAAGTGTAGCCTACCTACTTAGGCCTAATGTTTTAATTCTAAATGTTTATTTATGTATGCTGCATGACTGTGACATGTTGAATGCCTATATCTCTGTACTTGTAGCATAAATAGCACAGTTGAGTGCACTTAGATGTTCTAACGATTTAAAGGCTGATTTATACTTCTGCGTCGGACCTTCGCCGTAGTCTCTACGCCGTGATCTGCGCTTTGATTTTCATTTATACTTCTGCGTCGTTGTCCGCGCAGTTACACTTGCAGAGTAGCATGATACCCATGAGAGAGGGGTTCTGGCAGACCAACCACAGCGCTTGTGGTCCGCGTTGAATCGACGCGTTAATTGTTACAAGCATGCAAGTCGCATTATAGAGGAACTCACGGGAACCTGAGGCTTCCTGTTTGTGTTTTTCTCGTTTTATTGTTGCACCGTGTCTGAAAATTGCATTAGGCTAGCTATTAGTCTAATATAAGCTATCCACATTCACCAGAAAGAACAATTGGCTACAAGTAATAGTCCTAGTTGCTGGATAGGCCTACGTTACTTGTCTATTATGGCACGTAGGCCTATTAGACAAGTGGAATATAGTTGATGGTGTTATGAAAACTACACAGACTAAACGCCATAGGTTAGCCTATTTATGACAACCTTTTACAGCTAGGCTATATGGGGGCAACATCAATTTAATCTCAATAAAAGTTAGCCAGGAATGAATGCATATGCCTGGCATAACCAATGGATTTTGGAGCACCAACTTGTAAAAGTGCTTAACAGTATCAGTATAACTACAATGCGTTAATTGATTCCCTGTCTTATTCTGCCCTCTTGTGGCGGATATTGGAATGAAAACAACGCTTAACATATTATGTTGAAATAACGAGTTATTATGTTGAAATAACAAGTTATTATGTTGAAATAACGACTTAATATCTTGAAATAACGAGTTATTATGTTGAAATAACGAGTTATTATGTTGAAATAACGAGTTATTATGTTGAAATAACGACTTAATATCTTGAAATAACAAGATATTATGTTGAAATAACGACTTAATATCTTGAAATAACGAGTTATTATGTTGAAATAACGACTTAATATCTTGAAATAACGAGATATTATGTTGAAATAACGAGATATTATGTTGAAATAACGACTTAATATCTTGAAATAACGACTTAATATCTTGAAATAACGACTTAATATCTTGAAATAACGAGTTATTATGTTGAAATTACGAGTTATTATCTTGAAATAACGAGATATTATGTTGAAATAACGACTTAATATCTTGAAATAACGACTTAATATCTTGAAATAACGACTTAATATCTTGAAATAACGACTTAATATCTTGAAATAACGACTTAATATCTTGAAATAACGAGTTATTATGTTGAAATAACGAGTTATTATCTTGAAATAACGAGATATTATGTTGAAATAACGAGTTATTATCTTGAAATAACGAGATATTATGTTGAAATAACGACTTAATATCTTGAAATAACGACTTTATATCTTGAAATAACGAGTTATTATGTTGAAATAACGAGATAAGTTTTCTTTTTTTTTTTCCTCCCACCACAAGGATTTTTTTTTCAGGTTTAGGGGTTCCGTACTTCTGTAATATTTGACCTACTGTACAAGAAGTCCATATTTGACCTACTGAACAAATTTTTTTTCCAAAGGTCAAAAAGTCACTCATTGACTTTCCTTCTGTTTCCAATAAGTAGCTAAAAGGTCTACAAAAGGTTACTTTTTTTTTTTTTTTCAATTTTTTTTAATACATATTATGGCTGTACAAGAAGTCCACATTTGACCTACTGAACATATTTTTTTCCCAAAGGTAAAAAAGTAACTTATTGACTTTCCTTCTGGTTCCAATAAGTAGCTAAAAGGTCTACAAAAGGTTTACCTTTTTTTTTTTTTTTTTTTTTTTTACATATTATGGCTGTACAAAGTCCATATTTGACCTACTGAACAAATGTTTGTCCCAAAGGTCAAAAAGTCACTCATTGACTTCCCTTCTGATTCCAATAAGTAGCTTACAGGTCTAAAAATTGTTTGGAATTAATTTTTTTTTTTTTTTTTTTTTTTTGACATATTATGGCTGTACAAGAAGTCCATATTTGACCTACTTAACAATTTTTTTTTTCCAAAGGTCAAAAAGTCACTCATTGACTTCCCTTCTGATTCCAATAAGTAGCTTACAGGTCTAAAATTTGTTTGGAATTTTTTTTTTTTTTTTTTTTTGAACAAATTTTTCTCCGAAAGGTCAAAAAGTCACTTATTGACTTTCCTTCTGGTTCCAATAAGTAGCTAAAAGGTCTACAAAAGGTTTAGATTTGTTATTTTTTTTTGCATATTATGGCTGTACAAGAACTAAAAATTGTTTGGATTTTTTTTTTTTTTTTTTTTACATATTATGGCTGTACAAAGTCCATATTTGACCTACTGAACAAATTTTTGTCCCAAAGGTCAAAAAGTCACTCATTGACTTCCCTTCTGATTCCAATAAGTAGCTTACAGGTCTAAAAAAGGTTTGGACTTTTTTTTTTTTTTTTTTTTTTTTTCGTTTTACATATTATGGCTGTACAAGAAGTCCATATTTGACCTGCTGAACATGTTTTTGCACTAAGAGTCCATACACACTAATTCACTATACATACTCATTGACTTCCATTCTGATTCCAATTAGTAGTTAAAAGGTCCACATTTTTTTAATACATGTTTTGGCTGTACAGAAGTCCATATTTGACCTAAAGAACATGTTTTAGGCCTAAGAGTCCTTAAACACTAATTTACTATAGATACTCATTGACTTCCCTTCTTATTCCCTTTACTAGCCAAAATTCCCACAAAAATGTTTGACATATTAAGGCTGTACAAGAAGACCATATTTGACCTACTGAACATATTTTTTTCCCAAAGGTCAAAAAGTCACTCATTGATTTTCCTTCTGGTTCCAATTAGTAGCTAAAAGGTCTACAAAAGGTTTAAAAAAAATTTTTTTTTACATATTATGGCTATACGGAAGTCCATATTTGACCTACTGAACAAATTTTTTCCCCAAAGGTCAAAAAGTCACTCATTGACTCTCCTTCTGGTACCAATAAGTAGCTAAAAGGTCTACAAAAGGTTTGCTTTTTTTAAAAACATATTATGACTGTACAGAAGTCCATATTTGACCAACTGATCAAATTTTTGTCCCAAAGGTCAAAAAGTCACTAATTGACTTTCCTTCTGGTACCAATAAGAAGCTAAAAGGTCTACAAAAGGTTCGAATTTTTTTTTTTTAACATATTATGGCTGTACAGAAGTCCATATTTGACCTACTGAACAAATTTTTATCCCAAAGGTCAAAAAGTCACTCATTGATTTCAGGGCCGGCTCTGTAAATCTGGGGGCCCTGAGCAGGATAATTTTGGGGCCCTGCCTTGCAGTGAATAATGGAGTATTGCACCGCAAACCAGCAATTGTATACAATCTAACACTTACCCATTTCATCTGTATATCTTTTAACATGATTGCCTACAATTATTTTACTGCTTATTAAAGTGCACTCACTGAAACAGTAAAAGTAAAGATTACAGATTTGCAAATTTCTTTCATACATAAGGTCAATTTGTTGCAAACAAATAAATATTAATAATTTAGCATTAACAATATATAGCTAACTTACAACTTTAGCCATAGTGGTATGCGGCTCGCTATGCTCTACTGAAGCAGCAGTAGAGTCACCTCCTCCAGCTGTTGAGATTATAATATAATTAATAATAAATACAGTATGCAGAGTAGATAAAACACATTAATTTTAAATTAGTATTAAAGTACAATTAGACAACATAGTGAATTATGATTATAAAACTAAATTTTTTATTGGCAAGAGGAAAATTAGCTATGTTGAAGTTGAGCACAAAACTATTCAAAAGAAAGGCAGTGGGAAATATTTACTTGTGTCATCTCTGGTGTCAGCCTCCTGAAATGTTTCTCCACGACCACCAAAATATTTAAGCTCCTCCTGAGAAAGTGACATTTTGTTTTTTACAATTATGTTAAGGGTAAATTAAAAGAAATCCAATGTTAAATAATATTATTTTATATATATTATTCATATTTTAAACCTTCACAGCATGGAGTGAGATATTTTTTACCTTTTATGATTACATACAGTAATACATTCACTGTAAAAAAAAAATCAGGTGCCCAATTGAAAATTTTCTAGTGAGCGATCACATCTAAAATTTTCAGTTGGCCAAATTTAATTTCTTGAATTTTAATTGAATTAAATTGCATCAATGAACATTAATTCAATTTGGCCAACTGAAAAATTTAGATGTGATCGCTCACTAGACAATTTTCAATTGGGGACCTGCTTTTTTTTTGTGTTCTTTACTAAAATTTACCACAAATCCATTTTGCTTTTAGGTGTCTTGTATCGATCATCATTCAATAATGTTTCATAGAGGACACTGTGTTTTTTTTAGGTTTAACTGCGATTTAGCTTAACAATATATAAAATATTTCATAATAGTATATAGATTAATATTTATTAATAATCTTTAATTGCCTATTCAGTTAAGACCATAAGAAAAAGCTTGTATTTAACCGCTTTATTTTAAACTTCATTTTGATTTTGACTGTCAAATGATTGCTCTTTCTCTTCCTTTTTACTTTCTTTCTCTCGAATGTTCAATAATTAAACTATTTTTTTATTGTAATAAGCGTGCGTCTATTGAGACAAAGATTTTTCGTTTTTTTCTTTCCCAGAACTAGTGTAGGTCATGTAACGTTAACTGTTAAAAAGAAAATACATTCATAGGAGGTGGGTCTGTCTCTACGCGGTCTGTAGCCCAGAGCTGGGGCCGACGGTTGGACCATAGCGCAAGCAATGTTGATTCAGCATAATCGACGGACAGCTAACGTTATGCTGCGTTCACACCAAACGCAAATAGAGTGTCTGGTGCGAGTGATTTGATTTCAATGTTAAGTCAATGGAAAGGCGCGTTGATGAGCGTCTGAAGGTCCCGCGGCGCGGAAGGCTGCGGCGACGCTGGCGAGTGCAATCTGTAGTTAGGGGGCCCCCTAGTGGCGGCGAGGCTCTAAGCAGCCGCTTAGTTCGCTTATAGGGAGAGCCGGCTCTGATTGATTTCCCTTCTGATTCCAATAAGTAGCTTACAGGTCTAAAAAAGGTTTTGAAGGGTTTTTTTTGTATTTATTTTTTTTATTTTTTTTATACATATTATGGCTGTACAAGAAGTCCATATTCGACATACTGAACAAATTTTTTTTCCAAAGGTCAAAATGTCACTCATTGACTTTCCTTCCGATTCCAGCTTACAGGTCTAAAAAAGGTTTGTATTTTTTTTTTTGTTTTTTTTTTACATATTGACAACGAAATGAAGTTTGGAGCAAGCCTCCGAGCCGCAGCTATTTAAAGCGCCGCCACACGCTCTCCGGAAATAAAGAAATGCAGATTGCTAAGCATACATGCAAACATTACATACATAGTACACACAGTACACGTGGTCACGTGATGGGATTTGGCTGATTTGGGATTATGGCTGTACAAGAAGTTCATATTTGACCTACTGAACAAATTTTTTTTCCAAAGGTCAAAAAGTCACTCATTGACTTTCCTTCTGGTTCCAATAAGTAGCTAAAAGGTCTACAAAAGGATATTTTATTTTATTTTTATTTTTATTTTTTTACATATTATAGCTGTACAGAAGTCCACATTTTACCTACTGAACATATTTTCGTCCCAACAGTCCTTAAACACTAACTTACTATACACACATTGACTTTCCTTCTGATTCCAATTGCAAGCCAAAAGTCCCCCCCCCCCCTTTTTTTAAAGGTTTTATTTCTTTTTTTCACGTTATGGCTGTACAAAAATTCATATTTGACCTACTGAACATATTTTTGGCCTGAGAGACCTCAAACTTAATATATATACTCATTGACTTCCCTTCTATTCCCATTACTAGCCAAAAGCTCCACAAAAATATTTTATATTTATATATTTTTTTAACATGTTAGTGTTGGACAAGAAGTCCATATTGGACCTACTGAACAAATTTTTGGGCCAAGATTCCATAAATACTAAATTAAATACTCATTCAATTCTCTTCTAAATCCAATTACTAGCCTAAAGTTCTACAAAAGGGTTTTTAAAGTGTTGTTTTTATTTTAACATTTTTATGGCTGCACAGAAGACCATATATGACCTTCTGAATATGTTTTTGGCCAGGGCCACACAATATTTTCAACTATATATTTTCAAAGACTCCTTATGTTAAATCAGCCATACCGTAGTCCAACTACTGACCTACTGAACATATTTCTGTCTGAATATTCATGTCCATAAGTAGTCCATATGTCCATTTTTGACCCTTTGTCCACAAAAGGGAATCAGAAGGGAAGTCAATGAGTATGTATAGTAAGTTCATGATCGAGGCCAGAAATTTGTTCAGTTGGTCATATATATACTGTATGTCTGATTTAATATCAAAAGGGGTCTATGAAAATATATAGCAAATGGAAACCTTTGTGAACCCTTTGGCAAAAAATATGTTCAGTAGGTCAAATATGGACTATTGTCTGATTTAACATGAGAAGGAATCATTGAGAGTATATAGTTGAAAACCTTTGTAGACACCTTGGCCAGAAACATGTTCAGTAGGTCAAATATGGAAATTGCATTGCATTCAAGAAGTCGGTGTGCATTGAACAGATTAGTGCTTTTGCATTGCATTGCATTAAAAAAAACTTGTGCATTGACGAGATTAGTGCTTTTGCATTGCATATAAGAACTTTTTGTGCATTGAAGAGACAAGTGATTTTGCATTGCATTATGCAATGCAAAATCACTTGTCTCTTCAATGCACAAAAAGTTCTTATATCTAATGCAATGTAACAGCACTTATCGCTTCAATGCACAACGAGTCTTGTTTGCATTGCAATGCAAAAGCACTAATCTCGTCAATGAACAAGTCTTTTTTAATGCGATGCAATGCAAAATCACTTGTCTCTTCAATGCACAATGTGTTTTGTATGCATTGCACTGCAAAACCACTATTCTCTTCAATGCACACCGAGTTCTTGAATGCAAAGAAATGCAAAATCACTTGTCTCTTCAATGCAAAAAAATATTGTATGCATTGCAATTTAAAAGCACTAATCTGGTCAAAGCACAAGTTTTTTTTTATTGCGATGCAATGCAAAATCACTTGTCTCTTCAATGCACAATGTGTTTTGTATGCATTGCAATGCAAAACCAATATTCTCTTCAATGCACACCGAGTGGTTGAATGCAATGCAATACAAAATCACTTGTCTCTTCAATGCACAACGAGTTCGTGAATGCAATGCAAAATCACTTGTCTCTTCAATGCACACAAAGTTCTTATATGCAATGCAATTCAAAATCACTTGTCTCTTCAATGCACAAAAAGTTCTTATATGCAATGCAAAAGCACTAATCTCATCAATGCACAAGTTTTTTTTAATGCAATGCAATGCAAAAGCACTAATCTGTTCAATGCACACCAAGTCTTGTATGCATTGCAATGCAAAATCACTTGTCTCTTCAATGCACAATGAGTTTAGTATGCATTGCAATGCAAAAGCAAAATTCTCTTAAATGCACACCGAGTTCTTGAATGCAATGCAAAATCACTTGTCTCTTCAATGCACAAAAAGTTCTTATATGCAATGCAAAAGCACTAATCTCGTCAATGCACAATGTGTTTTGTGTACATTGCAATGCAAAATCACTTGTCTCTTCAATGCACAAAACGTTCTTATATGCAATGCAATGCAAAATCACTTGTCTCTTCAATGCACAATGAGTTTAGTATGCATTGCAATGCAAAAGCACTTATCTGTTCAATGCACACCGAGTCTTGTATGCATTACAATGTAAAAGTACTAATCTCGTCAATGCACAAGTGTTTTTTAATGCGATGCAATGCAAAATCACTTGTCTCTTCAATGCACAAAAAGTTCTAATATGCAATGCAATGCAAAATCACTTGTCTCTTCAATGCACAATGAGTTTAGTATGCATTGCAATGCAAAAGCACTATTCTCTTAAATGCACACCGAGTTCTTGAATGCAATGCAAAATCACTTGTCTCTTCAATGCACAAAAAGTTATTATATGCAATGTAATGCAAAAGCACTAATCTCGTCAATGCACAAGTTTTTTTAATGCAATGCAATGCAAAAGCACTAATCTCGTCAATGCACAAGTGTTTTTTAATGCGATGCAATGCAAAATCACTTGTCTCTTCAAAGCACAAAAAGTTCTTATATGCAATGCAATGCAAAAGCCCTAATCTCGTCAATGCACAAGTTTTTTTAATGCAATGCAATGCAAAAGCACTAATCTCGTCAATGCACAAGTGTTTTTTAATGCGATGCAATGCAAAATCACTTGTCTCTTCAATGCACAATGAGTTTAGTATGCATTGCAATGCAAAAGCACTATTCTCTTAAATGCACACAGAGTTCTTGAATGCAATGCAAAATCACTTGTCTCTTCAATGCACAAAAAGTTCTTATATGCAATGCAAAAGCACTAATCTCGTCAATGCACAAGTGTTTTTTAATGCGATGCAATGCAAAATCACTGGTCTCTTCAATGCACAAAAAGTTATTATATGCAATGCAATGCAAAAGCCCTAATCTCGTCAATGCACAAGTCTTTTTTAATGCGATGCAATGCAAAATCACTGGTCTCTTCAATGCACAAAAAGTTCTTATATGCAATGCAATGCAAAAGCCCTAATCTCGTCAATGCACAAGTCTTTTTTAATGCGATGCAATGCAAAATCACTTGTCTCTTCAATGCATAAAACGTTCTTATATTCAATGCAAAAGCACTAATCTCGTCAATGCACAAGTTTTTTTTAATGCAATGCAATGCAAAAGCACTAATCTGTTAAATGCACACCGAGTCTTTTTTGCAATGCAAAAGTACTAATCTCGTCAATGCACAAGTGTTTTTTAATGCGATGCAATGCAAAATCACTTGTCTCTTCAATGCATAAAACGTTCTTATATGCAATGCAAAAGCACTAATCTCGTCAATGCACAAGTTTTTTTTAATGCAATGCAATGCAAAAGCACTAATCTGTTAAATGCACACCGAGTCTTTTTTGCAATGCAAAAGCACTAATCTCGTCAATGCACAAGTGTTTTTTAATGCGATGCAATGCAAAATCACTTGTCTCTTCAATGCACAAAAAGTTCTTATATGCAATGCAATGCAAAATCACTTGTCTCTTCAATGCACAATGAGTTTAGTATGCATTGCAATGCAAAAGCACTATTCTCTTAAATGCACACCGAGTTCTTATATGCAATGCAAAAGCACTAATCTCGTCAATGCACAATGTGTTTTGTGTGCATTGCAATGCAAAATCACTTGTCTCTTCAATGCATAAAAAGTTCTTAAATGCAATGCAATGAAAAGCACTATCTCGTCAATGCACAAGTTTTGTTTTAATGCAATGCAATGCAATGCAAAAGCACTAATCTGTTCAATGCACACCAAGTCTTGTATGCAATGCAATGCAAAATCACTTGTCTCTTCAATGCACAATGAGTTTCGTATGCATTGCAATGCAAAAGCACTATTCTCGTCAATTCACAAGTTTCTTTTAATGCTATGCAATGCAAACGCACTAATCTATTCAATGCACAATGTGTTTTGTGTGCATTGCAATGCAAAATCACTTGTCTCTTCAATGCACAAAAAGTTCTTATATGCAATGCAATGCAAAATCACTTGTCTCTTCAATGCACAATGAGTTTAGTATGCATTGCAATGCAAAAGCACTATTCTCTTAAATGCACACCGAGTTCTTGAATGCAATGCAAAAGCACTTGTCTCTTCAATGCACAAAAAGTTCTTATATGCAATGCAAAAGCACTAATCTCGTCAATGCACAATGTGTTTTGTGTGCATTGCAATGCAAAATCACTTGTCTCTTCAATGCATAAAAAGTTCTTATATGCAATGCAATGAAAAGCACTATCTCGTCAATGCACAAGTTTTGTTTTAATGCAATGCAATGCAATGCAAAAGCACTAATCTGTTCAATGCACACCAAGTCTTGTACGCAATGCAATGCAAAATCACTTGTCTCTTCAATGCACAATGTGTTTTGTATGCAGTGCAACGGAAAAGTACTAATCTCATCAATGCACAAGTTTTTTTTATTGCGATGCAATGCAAACGCACTAATTCAATCCTCAACTATTCAATGCACAATGTGTTTTGTGTGCATTGCAATGCAAAACCACTATTCTCTTTAATGCAAAATGCGTTTTGTATGCATTGCAATGCAAAACCACTATTCTCTTCAATGCACACAGAGTGTTAGAATGCAAAGCAATACAAAATCAATTGTCTCTTCAATGCACAACGAGTTCTTGAATGCAATGCAATGCAAAATCACTTGTCTCTTCAATGCAAAAAAAGTATTGTATGCACAAGTTTTTTTTATTGCGATGCAATGCAAAATCACTTGTCTCTTCCATGCGCAATGTGTTTTGTATGCATTGCAATGCAAAACCAATATTGTCTTCAATGCACACCGAATGCAATGCAATACAAAATCACTTGTCTCTTCAATGCACAAGTTCTTGAATGCAATGCAAAATCACTTGTCTCTTCAATGCACACAAAGTTCTTATATGCAATGCAATGCAAATTCACTTGTCTCTTCAATGCACAATGAGTTTCGTATGCATTGCAATGCAAAAGCACTATTCTCGTCAATTCACAAGTTTCTTTTAATGCTATGCAATGCAAACGCACTAATCTATTCAATGCACAATGTGTTTTGTGTGCATTGCAATGCAAAATCACTTGTCTCTTCAATGCACAAAAAGTTCTTATATGCAATGCAATGCAAAAGCACTAATCTCGTCAATGCACAAGTTTTGTTTTAATGCAATGCAATGCAAAAGCACTAATCTGTTCAATGCACACCGAGTCTTGTATGCATTGCAATGCAAAAGCACTAATCTGGTCAAAGCACAAGTTTTTTTTATTGCGATGCAATGCAAAATCACTTGTCTCTTCCATGCACAATGTGTTTTGTATGCATTGCAATGAAAAACCAATATATTCTTCAATGCACACCAAGTGTTTGAATGCAATGCAATGCAAAATCACTTGTCTCTTCAATGCACACAAAGTTCTTATATGCAATGCAATGCAAAATCACTTGTCTCTTCAATGCACAAAAAGTTCTTATATGCAATGCAATGCAAAAGCACTAATCTCGTCAATGCACAAGATTTTTTTTAATGCAATGCAATGCAAAAGCACTAATTTGTTCAATGCACACCGAGTCTTGTATGCATTTTAATGCAAAAGTACTAATCTCGTCAATGCACAAGTGTTTTTAATGCGATACAATGCAAAATCACTTGTCTCTTCAATGCACAATGAGTTTAGAATGCATTGCAATGCAAAAGCACTATTCTCTTAAATGCACACCGAGTTCTTGAATGCAATGCAAAATCACTTGTCTCTTAAATGCACAAAAAGTTCTTAAATGCAATGCAATGCAAAAGCACTAATCTCGTCAATGCACAAGTGTTTTTTAATGCGATGCAATGCAAAATCACTTGTCTCTTCAATGCACAAAAAGTTCTTATATGCAATGCAATGCAAAATCACTTGTCTCTTCAACGCACAATGAGTTTAGTATGCATTGCAATGCAAAAGCACTATTCTCTTAAATGCACACCGAGTTCTTCAATGCAATGCAAAATCACTTGTCTCTTCAATGCACAAACATTTCTTATATGCAATGCAATGCAATGCAAAAGCCCTAATCTCGTCAATGCACAAGTCTTTTTTAATGCGATGCAATGCAAAATCACTTGTCTCTTGTGTTTTGTATGCAGTGCAACGGAAAAGTACTAATCTCATCAGTGCACAAGTTTTTTATATTGCGATGCAATGCAAACGCACTAATTCAATGCACAACTATTCAATGCACAGTGTTTTGTGTGCATTGCAATGCAAAACCACGATTCTCTTTAATGCACAATGAGATTGGCAACGAGTTCTTGAATGCGATGCAATGCAAAATCACTTGTCTCTTCCATGCACAATGTGTTTTGTATGCATTGCAATGCAAAACCAATATTCTCTTCAATGCCGTGTGTTTGAAAATCACTTGTCTCTTCAATGCACAACGAGTTCTTGAATGCAATACAAAATCACTTGTCTCTTCAATGCACAACGAGTTTCGTATGCATTGCAATGCAAAAGCACTATTCTCGTCAATGCACAAGTTTTTTTTTAATGCAATGCAATGCAAAAACACTAATCTGTTCAATGCACAATGTGTTTTGTGTGCATTGCAATGCAAAATCACTTGTCTCTTCAATGCACAAAAAGTTCTTATATGCAATGCAATGCAAAAGCACTAATCTCGTCAATGCACAAGTTTTTTTTTAATGCAATGCAATGCAAAAGCACTAATCTGTTCAATGCACACCGAGTTCTTGAATGCAATGCAATGCAAAATCCCTTGTCTCTTCAATGCACAATGCGTTTTGTATGCATTGCGATGCAAAACCACTTTTCTCTTAAATGCACACCTTGTATTCATGCAAGGCAAAAGCACTAATCTCTTCGAAGCATTAGTTCGTGCAATGCAATGCAAAAGCAAATATGATTTTTATCTCTTTAATACATAAGTTAGTTATTGCATGCAATGCACGCCAACAACACGATTGGTGAATTCTCTATTCAATACACAAACAGAACAAGCTTCTTCTTGTATGTACTGCAATAGTTAACATGAGGTGTTATCTCCTTAATACGCAAAGCATTGTTAGATGGTGCAAAATATGTCATGCCTGTATAAAACACAACTATTTATTGAAACGCACTGAAACAAAACATATGTTATTCTTTAATGCACAACTGAATTATTTTGAACATATTTTTGACCAAAGAGTCCTTAAATATTAAGTTGCTATACATATTCATTGAGTCCTTATTTTACATTAAGCCATACAGAAGCCATAACTCCTAATTCCAATCAGTAGCTAAAAGGTCAACACATGTTTGTTTTTTTTACATGTTTGGGCTGTACAGAAGTCCATATTTAACTTTCTGAACATGTTTTTGCCCAAGAGTCCTTGAACACTAACTTACTATACATACACACTCTTTGACTTCCCTTCTGAATCCAATTGCTAGCCAAAAGTTCCAAAAAAAGGTTTTAATTTCTTTATATTATTATTTTTTTTACATGTTATGGCTGTACAGAAGTCCATATTTAACCTACTGAACAAATTTTTGTCCCAAAGGTCAAAAAGTCACTCATTGACTTCCCTTCTGATTCCAATAAGTAGCTTACAGGTCTAAAAAAGGTTTGTTTTTTTTTGTTTTTTTTTCCCTTTACATATTATGGCTGTACAAGAAGTCCATATTTGACCTACTGAACAATTTTTTTTCCCAAAGGTCAAAAAGTCTCTCATTAACTTTCCTTCTGGTTCCAATAAGTAGCTAAAAGGTCTACAAAAGGTAATTTTTATTTATTTATTTTTTTACATATTATGGCTGTCTCAAGAAGTCCATATTTGACCTGCTGAACGTGTTTTAGTCCTAAGAGTCCTTAAACACTAATTTACTATACATACTCATTGACTTCCTTTCTTATTCCCTTTACTAGCCAAAATTACCACAAAAATGTTTGACATATTATGGCTGTACAAAAGGTCCATATTTGACCTACTGAACACATTTTTTTCCCAAAGGTCAAAAAGTCACTCATTGACTTTCCTTCTGGTTTTTAATTAGTAGCTAAAAAGTCTACAAAAGGTGTAATAATTTTTTTTTTTTTTTACATATTGTGGCTGTACAGAAGTCCATATTTGACCTACCGAATAAATGTTTGTCCCAAAGGTCAAAAAGTCACTCATTGACTTCCCTTCTGATTCCAATAAGTAGCTTACAGGTCTAAAAAAGTTTTTTTTTTTTTTTTTTTTACATATTATGGCTGTACAAGAAGTCCATATTTGACCTACTGAAAATTTTTTTTTTCCAAAGGTCAAAAAGTCACTCATTAACTTTCCTTCTGGTTCCAATAAGTAGCTAAAAGGTCTACAAAAGGTTACTTCTTTTTTTAATTTTTTATTATACATATTATGGCTGTACAAGCAGTCCATATTTGACCTACTGAACACATTTTTTTCCCAAAGGTCAAAAAGTCACTCATTGACATTCTAAAAGGTCTACAAAAGGTTTAAATGTATTATTATTATTTTTTTACATATTATGGCTGTACAGAAGTCCATATTTGAACTACCGAATACATTTTTGTCCCAAAGGTCAAAAAGTCACTCATTGACTTTCCTTCTGGTATCAATAAGTAGCTAAAAGGTCTACAAAAGGTAATTTTTTTTTATTTCATTTTTTTTTTACATATTATGGCTGTACAAGAAGTCCATATTTGACCTACTGAACATATTTTTTTCACAAAGGTCAAAAAGTCACTCGTTTATTTTCCTTCTGGTTCCAAGTAGTAGCTAAAAGGTCTACAAAAGGTTAATTTTTTTTTATTTTTATTTTTTATTTTTTTATACTTATTATGGCTGTACAAATTCCATATTTGACCTACTGAACAAATATATTTGGCCAAATGGTCAA
The DNA here is from genome assembly GCF_949357685.1 of Gobio gobio. Classification (NCBI taxonomy): domain Eukaryota; kingdom Metazoa; phylum Chordata; class Actinopteri; order Cypriniformes; family Gobionidae; genus Gobio; species Gobio gobio. The sequence goes on along the minus strand of NC_137099.1, from coordinate 31,875,169 downwards.
AAAAGTCACTCATTGACTTCCCTTCTGATTCCAATTTGTAGCTAAAAGGTCTACAAAAGGTTTACATTTTTTGTCTTTTTTTTTCTTTTTTTTACATATTATGGCTGAACAAGAAGTCCATATTTGACCTACTGAACAAATTTTTTCCCCAAAGGTCAAAAAGTCACTCATTGACTCTCCTTCAGGTTCCAATAAGTAGCTAAAAGGTCTACAAAAGGTTAATTTTTTTTTAATTCAAATTTTTTTTTTTTTACATATTATGGCTGTACAAAGTCCATATTTGACCTACTGAACAAATTTTTGTCCCAAAGGTCAAAAAGTCACTCATTGACTTCCCTTCTGATTCCAATAAGTAGCTTACAGGTCTAAAAAAGGTTTGGATGTTTTTTTTTTTTCTTTTGCATATTATGGCTGTACAAGAAGTCCATATTTGACCTACTGAACAATTTTTTTTTTCCAAAGGTCAAAAAGTCACTCATTGACTTTCCTTCTTGTTCCAATAAGTAGCTAAAAGGTCTACAAAAAGTTTAAATATTTTTATTTATTTATTTATTTTACATATTATGGCTGTACAGAAGTCCATATTTGACCTACTGAACAATTTTTTTTTCCAAAGGTCAAAAAGTCACTCATTAACTTTCCTTCTGGTTCCAATAAGTAGCTAAAAGGTCTACAAAAGGTTACTTCTTTTTTTAATTTTTTTTTATATACATATTATGGCTGTACAAGCAGTCCATATTTGACCTACTGAACACATTTTTTTCCCAAAGGTCAAAAAGTCACTCATTGACATTCTAAAAGGTCTACAAAAGGTTTAAATTTATTATTTATTTTTTTTACATATTATGGCTGTACAGAAGTCCATATTTGAACTACCGAATACATTTTTGTCCCAAAGGTCAAAAAGTCACTCATTTATTTTCCTTCTGGTTCCAAGTAGTAGCTAAAAGGTCTACAAAAGGTTAATTTTTTTTTTTTTTTTTTTTTTTAAATTATACTTATTATGGCTGTACAAATTCCATATTTGACCTACTGAACAAATATGTTTGGCCAAATGGTCAAAAAAGTCACTCATTGACTTCCCTTCTGATTCCAATTTGTAGCTAAAAGGTCTACAAAAGGTTTACATTTTTTTTCTTTTTTTTTCTTTTTTTACATATTATGGCTGTACAAGAAGTCCATATTTGACCTACTGAACACATTTTTTCCCCAAAGGTCAAAAAGTCACTCATTGACTCTCCTTCAGGTTCCAATAAGTAGCTAAAAGGTCTACAAAAGGTTAATTTTTTTTTAATTAATTTTTTTTTTTTTTTACATATTATGGCTGTACAGAAGTCCATATTTGACCTACCGAATAAATGTTTGTCCCAAAGGTCAAAAAGTCACTCATTGACTTCCCTTCTGATTCCAATAAGTAGCTTACAGGTCTAAAAAAGGTTTGGATTTTTTTCTTTTTTTTTTTTTGCATATTATGGCTGTACAAGAAGTCCATATTTGACCTACTGAACAATTTTTTTTTCCAAAGGTCAAAAAGTCACTCATTGACTTTCCTTCTTGTTCCAATAAGTAGCTAAAAGGTCTACAAAAAGTTTAAATATTTTTATTTATTTATTTATTTTACATATTATGGCTGTACAGAAGTCCATATTTGACCTACTGAACAAATTTTTGTCCCAAAGGTCAAAAAGTCACTTATTGACTTTCCTTCTGGTTCCAATAAGTAACTAAAAGGTCTACAAAAAGTTTAAATATTTTTATTTATTTATTTATTTTACATATTATGGCTGTACAGAAGTCCATATTTGACCTACTGAACACATTTTTTTCCCAAAGGTCAAAAAGTCACTCATTGACATTCTAAAAGGTCTACAAAAGGTTTAAATTTATTATTTATTTTTTTTACATATTATGGCTGTACAGAAGTCCATATTTGAACTACCGAATACATTTTTGTCCCAAAGGTCAAAAAGTCACTCATTTATTTTCCTTCTGGTTCCAAGTAGTAGCTAAAAGGTCTACAAAAGGTTAATTTTTTTTTATTTTTAAAAAAAAAAAATTATACTTATTATGGCTGTACAAATTCCATATTTGACCTACTGAACAAATATGTTTGGCCAAATGGTCAAAAAAGTCACTCATTGACTTCCCTTCTGATTCCAATTTGTAGCTAAAAGGTCTACAAAAGGTTTACATTTTTTTTCTTTTTTTTTCTTTTTTTACATATTATGGCTGTACAAGAAGTCCATATTTGACCTACTGAACACATTTTTTCCCCAAAGGTCAAAAAGTCACTCATTGACTCTCCTTCAGGTTCCAATAAGTAGCTAAAAGGTCTACAAAAGGTTAATTTTTTTTTAATTAATTTTTTTTTTTTTACATATTATGGCTGTACAGAAGTCCATATTTGACCTACCGAATAAATGTTTGTCCCAAAGGTCAAAAAGTCACTCATTGACTTCCCTTCTGATTCCAATAAGTAGCTTACAGGTCTAAAAAAGGTTTGGATTTTTTTTTTTTTTTTTTTTTGCATATTATGGCTGTACAAGAAGTCCATATTTGACCTACTGAACAATTTTTTTTTCCAAAGGTCAAAAAGTCACTCATTGACTTTCCTTCTTGTTCCAATAAGTAGCTAAAAGGTCTACAAAAAGTTTAAATATTTTTATTTATTTATTTATTTTACATATTATGGCTGTACAGAAGTCCATATTTGACCTACTGAACAAATTTTTGTCCCAAAGGTCAAAAAGTCACTTATTGACTTTCCTTCTGGTTCCAATAAGTAGCTAAAAGGTCTACAAAAAGTTTAAATATTTTTATTTATTTATTTATTTTACATATTATGGCTGTACAGAAGTCCATATTTGACCTACTGAACAAATTTTTGTCCCAAAGGTCAAAAAGTCACTCATTGACTTCCCTTCTGATTCCAATAAGTAGCTTACAGGTCTAAAAAAGGTTTGGATTTTTTTTTTTTTTTTTTTTTTTTTTGTGTGCATATTTTGGCTGTACAAGAAGTCCATATTTAACCTAGTGAACAAATTTCAGTAGGTCAAATATGGACTTCTTGTACAGCCATAATATGTAAAAAAAAAAAAAAAAAAAAATAACCTTTTGTATGGCTATACAAAGTCACTCATTGACTTTCCTTCTGGTTCCAACAAGTACCTAATAGGTTTACAAAAGGTTAATTTTTTTTTTTTTTTTTTTTTTTTACATATTATGGCTGTACAAAGTCCATATTTGACCTACTGAACAAATGTTTGTACCACTCCAAAGGTCAAAAAGTCACTCATTGACTTTCCTTCTTGTTCCAATAAGTAGCTAAAAGGTGTACAAAAGGTTTAAATATATATATATATATATTTTTTTTTATATTATGGCTGTAAAAAGTCCATAGTTGACCTACTGAACAAATTTTTGTCCCAAAGGTCAAAAAGTCACTCATTGACTTCCCTTCTGATTCCAATAAGTAGCTTACAGGTCTAAAAATGGTTTGGATTTTTTTTTTTTTTTTTTTTTTTACATGTTATGGCTGTACAAGAAGTCCATATTTGACCTACTGAACAAATTTTTTTTCCAAAGGTCAAAAAGTCACTCATTGACTTTCCTTCTGGTTCCAATAAGTAGCTAAAAGGTCTACAAAAAGTTTAAATATTTTTATTTATTTATTTATTTTACATATTATGGCTGTACAGAAGTCCATATTTGACCTACTGAACAAATTTTTGTCCCAAAGGTCAAAAAGTCACTCATTGACTTCCCTTCTGATTCCAATAAGTAGCTTACAGGTCTAAAAAAGGTTTGGATTTTTTTTTTTTTTTGTGCATATTTTGGCTGTACAAGAAGTCCATATTTGACCTACTGAACAATTTTTTTTCCAAAGGTCAAAAAGTCACTCATTGACTTTCCTTCTGGTTCCAATAAGTAGCTAAAAGGTCTACAAAAGGTTAAAAATTTTTTTTTTTTTTTTCATATTATGGCTGTACAAGAAGTCCATATTTAACCTAGTGAACAAATTTCAGTAGGTCAAATATGGACTTCTTGTACAGCCATAATATGTAAAAAAAAAAAAAAAAAAATTAACCTTTTGTATGGCTATACAAAGTCACTCATTGACTTTCCTTCTGGTTCCAACAAGTAGCTAAAAGGTTTACAAAAGGTTAATTTTTTTTTATTTTTTATTTTTTACATATTATGGCTGTACAAAGTCCATATTTGACCTACTGAACAAATGTTTGTCCCAAAGGTCAAAAAGTCACTCATTGACTTCCCTTCTTGTTCCAATAAGTAGCTAAAAGGTCTAAAAATGGTTTGTATTTTTTTTTTTTTTTTTGTACATATTATGGCTGTACAAGAAGTCCATATTTGACCTACTGAACAATTTTTTTTTCCAAAGGTCAAAAAGTCACTCATTGACTTTCCTTCTGGTTCCAATAAGTAGCTAAAAGGTCTACAAAAGGTTAAAAAAATTATTATTATTTTTTTTTTTTTTACATATTATGGCTGTACAAAGTCCATATTTGACCTACTGAACAAATTTTTTTCCAAAGGTCAAAAAGTCACTCATTAACTTTCCTTCTGGTTCCAATAAGTAGCTAAAAGGTCTACAAAAGGTTACTTTTTTTTAATTTATTTTTTATACACATTATGGCTGTACAAGAAGTCCATATTTGACCTACTGAACACATTTTTTTCCCAAAGGTCAAAAAGTCACTCATTGACTTTCCTTCTGGTTTTTAATTAGTAGCTAAAAGGTCTACAAAAAGTTTAAATTATTATTATTTTTTTTTTTACATATTATGGCTGTACAGAAGTCCATATTTGACCTACCGAATAAATGTTTGTCCCAAAGGTCAAAAAGTCACTCATTGACTTCCCTTCTGATTCCAATAAGTAGCTTACAGGTCTAAAAAAGGTCTGGATTTTTTATTTATTTTTTTTTTGCATATTATGGCTGTACAAGAAGTCCATATTTGACCTACTGAACAATTTTTTTTTCCAAAGGTCAAAAAGTCATTCATTGACTTTCCTTCTTGTTCCAATAAGTAGCTAAAAGGTCTACAAAAAGTTTAAATATTTTTATTTATTTATTTATTTTACATATTATGGCTGTACAGAAGTCCATATTTGACCTACTGAACAAATTTTTGTCCCAAAGGTCAAAAAGTCACTTATTGACTTTCCTTCTGGTTCCAATAAGTAGCTAAAAGGTCTACAAAAAGTTTAAATATTTTTATTTATTTATTTATTTTACATATTATGGCTGTACAGAAGTCCATATTTGACCTACTGAACAAATTTTTGTCCCAAAGGTCAAAAAGTCACTCATTGACTTCCCTTCTGATTCCAATAAGTAGCTTACAGGTCTAAAAATGGTTTGGATTTTTTTTTTTTTTTTTTTTTACATGTTATGGCTGTACAAGAAGTCCATATTTGACCTACTGAACAAATTTTTTTTCCAAAGGTCAAAAAGTCACTCATTGACTTTCCTTCTGGTTCCAATAAGTAGCTAAAAGGTCTACAAAAGGTTAAACAAATTATTATTATTTTTTTTTACATATTATGGCTGTACAAAGTCCATATTTGATCTACTGAACAAATTTTTTTTCCAAAGGTCAAAAAGTCACTCATTAACTTTCCTTCTGGTTCCAATAAGTAGCTAACAGGTCTACAAAAGGTTACTTTTTTTTAATTTATTTTTTATACATATTATGGCTGTACAAGAAGTCCATATTTGACCTACTGAACACATTTTTTTCCCAAAGGTCAAAAAGTCACTCATTGACTTTCCTTCTGGTTTTTAATTAGTAGCTAAAAGGTCTACAAAAAGTTTAAATTATTATTATTTTTTTTTTTTACATATTATGGCTGTATAGAAGTCCATATTTGACCTACCGAATAAATGTTTGTCCCAAAGGTCAAAAAGTCATTCATTGACTTCCCTTCTGATTCCAATAAGTAGCTTACAGGTCTAAAAAAGTTTTTTTTTTTTTTTTTTTTTTTTTTTTTACATATTATGGCTGTACAAGAAGTCCATATTTGACCTACTGAACAATTTTTTTTTCCAAAGGTCAAAAAGTCACTCATTAACTTTCCTTCTTGTTCCAAAAAGTAGCTAAAAGGTCTACAAAAGGTTTAAACATTTTTTTATTTTTTTTTATTTTATATATTATGGCTGTACAGAAGTCCATATTTGACCTACTGAACAAATTTTTGTCCCAAAGGTCAAAAAGTCACTTATTGACTTTCCTTTTGGTTCCAATAAGTAGCTAAAAGGTCTACAAAAGGTTTAAACTTTTTTTTTTAATTTATTTATTTTACATATTATGGCTGTACAGAAGTCCAGATTTGACCTACTGAACAAATTTTTGTCCCAAAGGTCAAAAAGTCACTCATTGACTTCCCTTCTTGTTCCAATAAGTAGCTAAAAGGTCTACAAAAAGTTTAAATATTTTTATTTATTTATTTATTTTACATATTATGGCTGTACAGAAGTCCATATTTGACCTACTGAACAAATTTTTGTCCCAAAGGTCAAAAAGTCACTCATTGACTTCCCTTCTGATTCCAATAAGTAGCTTACAGGTCTAAAAATGGTTTGGATTTTTTTTTTTTTTTTTTTTTTACATGTTATGGCTGTACAAGAAGTCCATATTTGACCTACTGAACAAATTTTTTTTCCAAAGGTCAAAAAGTCACTCATTGACTTTCCTTCTGGTTCCAATAAGTAGCTAAAAGGTCTACAAAAGGTTAAACAAATTATTATTATTTTTTTTTACATATTATGGCTGTACAAAGTCCATATTTTATCTACTGAACAATTTTTTTTTCCAAAGGTCAAAAAGTCACTCATTAACTTTCCTTCTGGTTCCAATAAGTAGCTAACAGGTCAACAAAAGGTTACTTTTTTTTTATTTATTTTTTATACATATTATGGCTGTACAAAGTCCATATTTGACCTACTGAACAAATGTTTGTACCACTCCAAAGGTCAAAAAGTCACTCATTGACTTTCCTTCTTGTTCCAATAAGTAGCTAAAAGGTGTACAAAAGGTTTAAATATATATATATATATATATATTTTTATATTATGGCTGTAAAAAGTCCATATTTGACCTACTGAACAAATTTTTTTTCCAAAGGTCAAAAAGTCACTCATTGACTTTCCTTCTGGTTCCAATAAGTAGCTAAAAGGTCTACAAAAAGTTTAAATATTTTTATTTATTTATTTATTTTACATATTATGGCTGTACAGAAGTCCATATTTGACCTACTGAACAAATTTTTGTCCCAAAGGTCAAAAAGTCACTCATTGACTTCCCTTCTGATTCCAATAAGTAGCTTACAGGTCTAAAAAAGGTTTGGATTTTTTTTTTTTTTTGTGCATATTTTGGCTGTACAAGAAGTCCATATTTGACCTACTGAACAATTTTTTTTCCAAAGGTCAAAAAGTCACTCATTGACTTTCCTTTTGGTTCCAATAAGTAGCTAAAAGGTCTCCAAAAGGTTAAAAAAATTTTTTTTTTTTTCATATTATGGCTGTACAAGAAGTCCATATTTAACCTAGTGAACAAATTTCAGTAGGTCAAATATGGACTTCTTGTACAGCCATAATATGTAAAAAAAAAAAAAAAAAAAATTAACCTTTTGTATGGCTATACAAAGTCACTCATTGACTTTCCTTCTGGTTCCAACAAGTAGCTAAAAGGTTTACAAAAGGTTAATTTATTTTTATTTTTTATTTTTTACATATTATGGCTGTACAAAGTCCATATTTGACCTACTGAACAAATGTTTGTCCCAAAGGTCAAAAAGTCACTCATTGACTTCCCTTCTTGTTCCAATAAGTAGCTAAAAGGTCTAAAAATGGTTTGGATTTTTTTTTTTTTTTTTTGTACATATTATGGCTGTACAAAGTCCATATTTGACCTACTGAACAAATTTTTTTCCAAAGGTCAAAAAGTCACTCATTAACTTTCCTTCTGGTTCCAATAAGTAGCTAAAAGGTCTACAAAAGGTTACTTTTTTTAAATTTATTTTTTATACACATTATGGCTGTACAAGAAGTCCATATTTGACCTACTGAACACATTTTTTTCCCAAAGGTCAAAAAGTCACTCATTGACTTTCCTTCTGGTTTTTAATTAGTAGCTAAAAGGTCTACAAAAAGTTTAAATTATTATTATTTTTTTTTTTACATATTATGGCTGTACAGAAGTCCATATTTGACCTACCGAATAAATGTTTGTCCCAAAGGTCAAAAAGTCACTCATTGACTTTCCTTCTGATTCCAATAAGTAGCTTACAGGTCTAAAAAAGGTCTGGATTTTTTTTTATTTTTTTTTTGCATATTATGGCTGTACAAGAAGTCCATATTTGACCTACTGAACAATTTTTTTTTCCAAAGGTCAAAAAGTCATTCATTGACTTTCCTTCTTGTTCCAATAAGTAGCTAAAAGGTCTACAAAAAGTTTAAATATTTTTATTTATTTATTTATTTTACATATTATGGCTGTACAGAAGTCCATATTTGACCTACTGAACAAATTTTTGTCCCAAAGGTCAAAAAGTCACTTATTGACTTTCCTTCTGGTTCCAATAAGTAGCTAAAAGGTCTACAAAAAGTTTAAATATTTTTATTTATTTATTTATTTTACATATTATGGCTGTACAGAAGTCCATATTTGACCTACTGAACAAATTTTTGTCCCAAAGGTCAAAAAGTCACTCATTGACTTCCCTTCTGATTCCAATAAGTAGCTTACAGGTCTAAAAATGGTTTGGATTTTTTTTTTTTTTTTTTTTTACATGTTATGGCTGTACAAGAAGTCCATATTTGACCTACTGAACAAATTTTTTTTCCAAAGGTCAAAAAGTCACTCATTGACTTTCCTTCTGGTTCCAATAAGTAGCTAAAAGGTCTACAAAAGGTTAAACAAATTATTATTATTTTTTTTTACATATTATGGCTGTACAAAGTCCATATTTGATCTACTGAACAATTTTTTTTTCCAAAGGTCAAAAAGTCACTCATTAACTTTCCTTCTGGTTCCAATAAGTAGCTAACAGGTCTACAAAAGGTTACTTTTTTTTAATTTATTTTTTATACATATTATGGCTGTACAAGAAGTCCATATTTGACCTACTGAACACATTTTTTTCCCAAAGGTCAAAAAGTCACTCATTGACTTTCCTTCTGGTTTTTAATTAGTAGCTAAAAGGTCTACAAAAAGTTTAAATTATTATTATTATTTTTTTTACATATTATGGCTGTATAGAAGTCCATATTTGACCTACCGAATAAATGTTTGTCCCAAAGGTCAAAAAGTCATTCATTGACTTCCCTTCTGATTCCAATAAGTAGCTTACAGGTCTAAAAAAGTTTTTTTTTTTTTTTTTTTTTTTTTTTTTTACATATTATGGCTGTACAAGAAGTCCATATTTGACCTACTGAACAATTTTTTTTTCCAAAGGTCAAAAAGTCACTCATTAACTTTCCTTCTTGTTCCAAAAAGTAGCTAAAAGTTCTACAAAAGGTTTAAACATTTTTTTATTTTTTTTTATTTTATATATTATGGCTGTACAGAAGTCCAGATTTGACCTACTGAACAAATTTTTGTCCCAAAGGTCAAAAAGTCACTTATTGACTTTCCTTTTGGTTCCAATAAGTAGCTAAAAGGTCTACAAAAGGTTTAAACTTTTTTTTTTAATTTATTTATTTTACATATTATGGCTGTACAGAAGTCCAGATTTGACCTACTGAACAAATTTTTGTCCCAAAGGTCAAAAAGTCACTCATTGACTTCCCTTCTGAATCCAATTGCTAGCCAAAAGTTCCAAAAAAAGGTTTTAATTTCTTTATATTATTATTTTTTTTTACATGTTATGGCTGTACAGAAGTCCATATTTAACCTACTGAACAAATTTTTGTCCCAAAGGTCAAAAAGTCACTCATTGACTTCCCTTCTTGTTCCAATAAGTAGCTAAAAGGTCTACAAAAAGTTTAAATATTTTTATTTATTTATTTATTTTACATATTATGGCTGTACAGAAGTCCATATTTGACCTACTGAACAAATTTTTGTCCCAAAGGTCAAAAAGTCACTCATTGACTTCCCTTCTGATTCCAATAAGTAGCTTACAGGTCTAAAAATGGTTTGGATTTTTTTTTATTTTTTTTTTTTACATGTTATGGCTGTACAAGAAGTCTATATTTGACCTACTGAACAAATTTTTTTTCCAAAGGTCAAAAAGTCACTCATTGACTTTCCTTCTGGTTCCAATAAGTAGCTAAAAGGTCTACAAAAGGTTAAACAAATTATTATTATTTTTTTTTACATATTATGGCTGTACAAAGTCCATATTTTATCTACTGAACAATTTTTTTTTCCAAAGGTCAAAAAGTCACTCATTAACTTTCCTTCTGGTTCCAATAAGTAGCTAACAGGTCTACAAAAGGTTACTTTTTTTTAATTTATTTTTTATACATATTATGGCTGTACAAGAAGTCCATATTTGACCTACTGAATACATTTTTTTCCCAAAGGTCAAAAAGTCACTCATTGACTTTCCTTCTGGTTTTTAATTAGTAGCTAAAAGGTCTACAAAAAGTTTAAATTATTATTATTTTTTTTTTTACATATTATGGCTGTATAGAAGTCCATATTTGACCTACCGAATAAATGTTTGTCCCAAAGGTCAAAAAGTCATTCATTGACTTCCCTTCTGATTCCAATAAGTAGCTTACAGGTCTAAAAAAGTTTTTTTTTTTTTTTTTTTTTTTTTTTTTACATATTATGGCTGTACAGAAGTCCAGATTTGACCTACTGAACAAATTTTTGTCCCAAAGGTCAAAAAGTCACTTATTGACTTTCCTTTTGGTTCCAATAAGTAGCTAAAAGGTCTACAAAAGGTTTAAACTTTTTTTTTTAATTTATTTATTTTACATATTATGGCTGTACAGAAGTCCAGATTTGACCTACTGAACAAATTTTTGTCCCAAAGGTCAAAAAGTCACTCATTGACTTCCCTTCTGAATCCAATTGCTAGCCAAAAGTTCCAAAAAAAGGTTTTAATTTCTTTATATTATTATTTTTTTTACATGTTATGGCTGTACAGAAGTCCATATTTAACCTACTGAACAAATTTTTGTCCCAAAGGTCAAAAAGTCACTCATTGACTTCCCTTCTGATTCCAATAAGTAGCTTACAGGTCTACAAAAGGTTTAAACTTTTTTTTTTAATTTATTTATTTTACATATTATGGCTGTACAGAAGTCCAGATTTGACCTACTGAACAAATTTTTGTCCCAAAGGTCAAAAAGTCACTTATTGACTTTCCTTTTGGTTCCAATAAGTAGCTAAAAGGTCTACAAAAGGTTTAAACTTTTTTTTTTTATTTATTTATTTTACATATTATGGCTGTACAGAAGTCCAGATTTGACCTACTGAACAAATTTTTGTCCCAAAGGTCAAAAAGTCACTCATTGACTTCCCTTCTGAATCCAATTGCTAGCCAAAAGTTCCAAAAAAAGGTTTTAATTTCTTTATATTATTATTTTTTTTACATGTTATGGCTGTACAGAAGTCCATATTTAACCTACTGAACAAATTTTTGTCCCAAAGGTCAAAAAGTCACTCATTGACTTCCCTTCTGATTCCAATAAGTAGCTTACAGGTCTACAAAAGGTTAAATTTTTTTTTATTTTATTTTTTTTTATACATATTATGGCTGTACAAGAAGTCCATTTTTGACCTACTGAACAAATTTTTTCCCCAAAGGTCAAAAAGTCACTCATTGACTTTCCTTCTGGTTCCAATTAGTAGCTAAAAGGTCTACAAAAGGTTTAAATCTTTTTTTTTTATTTTTTTTATTTTTTTTTTTATACATATTATGGCTGTACAAAAGGTCCATATTTGACCTACTGAACACATTTTTTTCCCAAAGGTCAAAAAGTCACTCATTGACTTTCCTTCTGGTTTTTAATTAGTGGCTAAAAGGTCTACAAAAGGTGTAATTTTTTTTTTTTTTTTTTTACATATTGTGGCTGTACAGAAGTCCATATTTGACCTACCGAATAAATGTTTGTCCCAAAGGTCAAAAAGTCACTCATTGACTTCCCTTCTGATTCCAATAAGTAGCTTACAGGTCTAAAAAAGTTTTTTTTTTTTTTTTTTTTTTTTTTTTTTTTACATATTATGGCTGTACAAGAAGTCCATATTTGACCAACTGAACAATTTTTTTTTCCAAAGGTCAAAAAGTCAACAAAAAAAAAAATTAACCTTTTGTATGGCTATACAAAGTCACTCATTGACTTTCCTTCTGGTTCCAATAAGTAGCTAAAAGGTCTACAAAAGGTTAAATTTTTTTTTTTTTTTTTTTTTTTTTTTTTCACATATTATGGCTGTACAAAGTCCATATTTGATCTACTGAACAAATTTTTTTTCCAATGGTCAAAAAGTCACTCATTGACTTTCCTTCTGGTTCCAATAAGTAGCTAAAAGGTCTACAAAAGGTTAAAAAAAAATTTATTTTTTTTTTTTTTTTTTTTTTTTCACATATTATGGCTGTACAAAGTCCATTTTTGACCTACTGAACACATTTTTTTCCCAAAGGTCAAAAAGTCACTCATTGACTTTCCTTCTGGTTTTTAATTAGTGGCTAAAAGGTCTACAAAAGGTGTAATTTTTTTTTTTTTTTACATATTATGGCTGTACAAGAAGTCCATATTTTACCTACTGAACATATTTTTTTCACAAAGGTCAAAAAGTCACTCATTTATTTTCCTTCTGGTTCCAAGTAGTAGCTAAAAGGTCTACAAAAGGTTAATTTTTTTTTTTTTTTTTTTTAATTTTTTTATACTTATTATGGCTGTACAAATTCCATAATTGACCTACTGAACAAATATGTTTGGCCAAATGGTCAAAAAAGTCACTCATTGACTTCCCTTCTGATTCCAATTTGTAGCTAAAAGGTCTACAAAAGGTTTACATTTTTTTTCTTTTTTTTCCTTTTTTTACATATTATGGCTTGTACAAGAAGTCCATATTTGACCTACTGAACACATTTTTTCCCCAAAGGTCAAAAAGTCACTCATTGAGTCTCCTTCAGGTTCCAATAAGTAGCTAAAAGGTCTACAAAACGTCTCGGTTACGTATGGTAACCCTCGTTCCCTGAAGGAGGGAACGGAGACGTACGTCGGTAATAACCGACGAATTGGGATCACTTCAGAGAGCCCCTATCAGCTTCGAGAACTTAAGAACAGGCCAATGAACAATTGGCGTGCGAGATTTGCATCTCGCGCTCCGCCCCGCGCCGCGGGTATAAACAGGAAGCGAGAGCATCGCACTGACGTTTTTCACTGAGGAGCCTAACCAGAGACCGGCCAGGCAGTGATGGAAGGAACTGTGGCGACGGGACGTACGTCTCCGTTCCCTCCTTCAGGGAACGAGGGTTACCATACGTAACCGAGACGTTCCCTTTCAGTCGGTCACTACGACGTACGTCGGTAATAACCAACGAATTGGGATCCCTATGGAAAACGCCACAGTTACTACCACTTCCAGCGCCCAGCGAGAGCCCCTCAGACCCCGTTCTGAAGCGGGCGGGAAGATTCACGCCAGAAGAGTCATACTGCTGTTCCGCAAGACCCATTCAGCAGACTTGATTGGATAACGCTGGGAAAGCGTGCCCGAAGGACGCTGCGGGAGCCACATCATGCCCGGAGGGAGTTACCATGTGGAAGAATACGTATGGGCTGGCCGTGGGCAGCACAACATACGGAAGTCCCAGGGGAGGCCCCGGCCTAATGCAGGCGGGGGACGACACCGTACTGAGACGGCAGAGAACTCTGCCAAGGGAAAGACACGAGCTCGCCGTAGGGAGCTGAACCGTGTAGATACACGTATGGGACCGCCGTAGGGGTCACGACATACGGAACCCAGCCTGACACAAGTTCCACCAATGCATACGAGTGCCAGACCTGGCGTCGGACGCTCCGCAACATCCGACTGCCGAGGGGTGCGGAGGACTCAACAGGGTTCGCCAATCCTGGGGAACTCGACTGGAGAAAATAAGCGCACGTATCCGTTCCAGGGGAAGGGAATGGCGCAGCAAGCCGACACTAGAACGGGCACTTCAGTGAAGCTGACTATGGGAAGCGAGCACACGAGAAGCCACCGGCTCTACACGCAGGCAGCGCTTGCAGGCTCACCACTTGGTCCCGGAAGGGAGTAGTGGGAACCTTGGGCACATATCCAGGCCGGGGTCTCAGGGTTACCTGAGAATCACCCGGCCCGAATTCCAGGCACGAATCGTCGACCGAAAATGCCTGCAGGTCCCCTACCCTCTTAACTGAGGCCAATGCAATCAGGAGTACTGTCTTTAGAGACAAGATCTTAAGCTCTACTGACTGTAAAGGCTCGAAGGGCGCCCTCTGAAGTGCGGTCAGCACCAGAGTCAAGTCCCAAGAGGGTATAGAAGAAGGGCGAGGAGGATTTAATCTCCTCGCTCCCCTTAGGAACCTGACGATCAGATCATGCTTGCCTAAGGACTCACCATTAATGAGGTCATGGCTTGCGGCGATGGCGGCAACATATACCTTGAGGGTGGAGGGAGACAGCCTTCTCTCCAACCCGTCTTGAAGAAAAGATAGCACAGATCCGATCGAACATTTCCGGGGGTCTTCTCGGCGAGAAGAGCACCAGTCGACGAACAGGTTCCACTTCAACGCATAAAGCCGTCTCGTAGAGGGGGCTCTGGCGGAAGCGATGGTGTCGACTACCGCTTGCGGTAGGTCACCTAGAACCTCCGCGTCCCGTCCAGGGACCAGACATGGAGTTTCCAGAGGTCTGGACGCGGGTGCCATAGGGTGCCCCGTCTCTGAGACAGAAGGTCCTGCCTCAGAGGAATGGGCCAAGGAGGTGCTGTCGCGAGGAGCACTAGTTCCGGGAACCACGTCCTGTTGGGCCAGTACGGAGCTACCAAGAGGAGTTGCTCCTCGTCCTCCCTGACCTTGCACAGTGTCTGTGCAAGAAGGCTCACTGGGGGAAACGCATATTTGCGCAGAGCCCGGGGCCAGCTGTGTGCCAGTGCATCCGTGCCGAGGGTCCCCTCGGACAGGGAATAGAACAACTGGCAGTGGGTCGTGTCGTGGGCGGCAAACAGATCGATCTGTGCGGCCCCAAAGCGACTCCAAATCAGCTGGACCACCTGGGGGTGGAGTCGCCACTCTCCGGGAAGCACTGGCAACCGTGACAGCTCGTCGGCCGCACGGTTGAGCAGGCCCGGAATGTGGATAGCACGAAGGGACCTCAGATGCTTCTGACTCCACAGGAGGAGATGGCGGGCGAGTTGGGACAAACGGCGGGAGCGTAGACCACCCTGTTTGTTGATGTACGCAACGGCCGTCGTGCTGTCCGTCCGGACCAGAACGTGCTTGTCTTTGAGCGGCCCTTTGAGGCGGCTGAGAGCAAGACGAACTGCCAGCAACTCTAGGCAATTGATATGCCATTGCAGTTGGGGCCCCGAGCACAACTGCTCCCGCGACTGGGCAAGAATCAGCCAGTCGTGCGAACACCACGCTCTCTCATGGGAGCAATGGCCGCCTCCGCGACTTTCGTGAAGACACGGGGCGACAGGGACAACCCGAAGGGTAGGACTTTGTACTGGTATGCCTGTCCGTCGAAAGCAAAGCGTAGAAACGGTCTGTGTCGAGGGAGAATCGAGACATGAAAGTACGCGTCCTTCAGGTCGATCGCTGCAAACCAATCCTGGGGACGGATGCATCTGAAGATGCGTTTCTGGGTTAACATTCGGAACGGCATCCTGTGGAGGGAGCGGTTCAGGTAACGCAGGTCCAGGATCGGTCGTAACCCGCCACCTTTCTTGGGTACAATGAAGTACGGGCTGTAGAACCCGGACTTCATATCGGCTGGAGGGACCGGCTCTATCGCGTCCTTCGCCAATAGGACAGCGATCTCCGCCTGAAGCACAGGGGCGCCCTCCTTCGGTATAGAAGTGAAGTGGACACCCCTGAACTTCGGGGGACGCCGGGCGAACTGAATCGCATAGCCGAGTCTGATGGTGCGGATGATCCAGCGAGACGGGTCGGGGAGCGCTAGCCAGGCCCCCAGAGACCGAGCAAGCGGGACCATCGGCACCACGGACGTACCCGGAGCGGGGCAGCGCAGCGGAACGCAGGGGCCCCAGGACGACATGGGAGTGGTCCGTGCAGGGGTCTGGGTCTGACACACGACCTGCATCCGCTGAGGGGACGGGCGAGCGTGGGGAGGCACTTTGTGTGCGTCCGCACAACCGACGCCCCCTGTTGGCGAGGAGAGAGGTGTCTGAGGGGTACGAGGCATGGTAGCGTCGCATACCGTCAGACGCGCTCTCTTGGCACCCAGAGATGTTAGAAACTGCTCTTTTATTGAAAATTTGGGTGCCACTGGCACTGGGGCCAGTGGCGGAACAGAAAATAAAATGGGGTTCCCCCGGCCCTCCACCGGGGGAAGGAGTGGTGCTGCAGCCATCTCTCGAAGAGCAGTTTCCTCCATCTCTGGGCGGCCCGTCTCAGGGTCTCTTCCGACGGCGCTTGCCACCTGGCTTGGCAGCGGCCTGAGCGGGCTGGACGTTCTTCCCGCGACCGGCTCCACGCCCACGACCGGTGGAAGGCTGCTGCTGGGCTGGGGCGGGAGCGGGGGCGGCCGCAGGAGGACGTCCTCGGCGACGGGCAGGCGGAGGCGCTGCAGCCGGCGGCTGGGTGGAGGCAGCAGCGGGCCGCCGGTGCAGGATATGCTTGATGGCCTCCGTCTGCTTCTGGGCGGCCGAGAACTGCTGGGCGAAATTCTCGACCGCGTCGCCGAACAACCCGGCCGACGATATGGGGGAGTCCAGGAACCGGTTCTTGTCAGTCTCCCTCATGTCGGCCAGGTTGAGCCAGAGATGCCGTTCCTGGACCACTAAGGTGGACATCGCCTGACCCACGGAACGGGCGGTAACTTTCGTCGCCCGGAGGGCGAGGTCCGTCGCCGCCCGGAGCTCCCGGAGGAGCTCTGGGTCAGACCTACCCTCGTGCATGTCCATGAGTGCCTGGGCTTGGTGCACCTGAAGCAACGCCATGGCATGCAAGGCAGACGCGGCCTGTCCGCAGGACCTGTAGGCCTTCGCAGTTAGACTGGACGAAAACCTACAGGCTTTGGACGGGAGACGAGGATCACCACGCCACTCGGAGGCGGTCGCCGGACGCAGCTGCATCGCGACGGCGCGTTCGACCGGCGGGATCCTCTCGTAACCCTTGGCCTGTCCACCATCAAGGGTAGTGAGGAGGGAGGAGCCTCCAGGTCTGTTTCTGGCACTGAAGGGTGTCGTCCACGACCTGGAAAGCTCCTCATGCACCTCCGGGAAGAATGGCACTGGGGCGGGACGCTGAGAACCAGCGCGACCCCCCCCCAGGAACCAATCATCCAACCTAGAAGGTTCGGGACGTGGTGGAGGGTTCCACACAAGCCCGACCTTTTCGGCGGCCCGGGAAAGCATAGCCGTCAACTCAGGGTCCGACTCAGCCGTTGCCACTCTCCCAGAGGGAGGCAGTACAGCTGAATCCTCATCCTCTGAGGACTGGAACTCCCCCTCCGATGCTGCGATCGACATCTGCTCGTCCGCGGGCGCTCCGAAAGAGATGACTGGGCGCCCGTGGGCGGGACCAGCGATCTCTTCCGGTGGCGCCACCGGCAGCGGTGCTTGAGAGGGTTCAGGGACCTGCGTAGCTTGGACACTAGGCGGGTTTGGCCTGAACGTAATCCTCAGATCACCCCGGCCATCCGTCGAAGTAGGTCTATCCTGGTTAGGGATAGCTCTAGATCGAGGTATGGGGAGGGGGACTCCGCCTTCCCGAAGGTAGGAGAGTCTCGACCTAAGCACCGCAATAGTCATGTTCCCGCAGTGAGAACACGAGCTATTCACAAACGCTGCCTCAGCGTGCTGTAAGCCCAGGCACGTGATGCAGTGTGTGTGGCCGTCAGCGGGCGAGAGGGAACGACCGCATCCAGAAACGCACGGGTGGAATGACATCTTGAAAAAGACGCAGTGTCACACCCGTGTTGCTCTTTTTGTGAGGAAATCGCTCTTTTAAGAGAGTGCTGAAGCACCCAGGGAAACCGCGGCAACACACAGGGGATAGTGCAGCCTGTGTTTGCACTCAAAAGGAACGCCCACCGATACCAACAAGCTGTTTTTGCTGTGATAACAGCAGTTGTTCCTTGCAGCTTCGAGTTCGCGGTCCCGCTGGAAAGCGCCGTCACACCAACACACACGATCCTCTTCTCTCTGTTCTTGTTTAGTAATCTTCGCTGAATAGTCAGGAAGCAGTCTGCAAACTTCAAACGCCGGTTAGGCTCCGAAGTGAATGACGTCAGTGCGATGCTCTCGCTTCCTGTTTATACCCGCGGCGCGGGGCGGAGCGCGAGATGCAAATCTCGCACGCCAATTGTTCATTGGCCTGTTCTTAAGTTCTCGAAGCTGATAGGGGCTCTCTGAAGTGATCCCAATTCGTCGGTTATTACCGACGTACGTCGTAGTGACCGACTGAAAGGGAAGGTTAATTTTTTTTAATTAATTTTTTTTTTTTTACATATTATGGCTGTACAAAGTCCATATTTGACCTACTGAACAAATTTTTGTCCCAAAGGTCAAAAAGTCACTCATTAACTTTCCTTCTGGTTCCAATAAGTAGCTAAAAGGTCTACAAAAGGTTACTTCTTTTTTTTATTTTATTTTTATACATATTATGGCTGTACAAGCAGTCCATATTTGACCTACTGAACAAATTTTTTTCCCAAAGGTCAAAAAGTCACTCATTGATATTCTAAAAGGTCTACAAAAGGTTTAAATTTATTATTATTTTTTTTACATATTATGGCTGTACAGAAGTCCATATTTGAACTACCGAATACATTTTTGTCCCAAAGGTCAAAAAGTCACTCATTGACTTTCCTTCTGGAATCAATAAGTAGCTAAAAGGTCTACAAAAGGTAATTTTTTATTTATTTATTTTTTTTTATTTTTTTTACATATTATGGCTGTACAAGAAGTCCATATTTGAACTACTGAACATATTTTTTTCACAAAGGTCAAAAAGTCACTCATTTATTTTCCTTCTGGTTCCAAGTAGTAGCTAAAAGGTCTTAAAAGGTTAATTTTTTTTATTTTTTTTATTTTTATTTTTTTATACATATTATGGCTGTACAAATTCCATATTTGACCTACTGAACAAATATGTTTGGCCAAATGGTCAAAAAAGTCACTCATTGACCTCCCTTCTGATTCCAATTTGTAGCTAAAAGGTCTACAAAAGGTTTACATTTTTTTTCTTTTTTTTTCTTTTTTTACATATTATGGCTGTACAAGAAGTCCATATTTGACCTGCTGAACAAATTTTTTCCCCAAAGGTCAAAAAGTCACTCATTGACTCTCCTTCAGGTTCCAATAAGTAGCTAAAAGGTCTACAAAAGGTTAATTTTTTTTTAATTAATTTTTTTTTTTTACATATTATGGCTGTACAAAGTCCATATTTGACCTACTGAACAAATTTTTGTCCCAAAGGTCAAAAAGTCACTCATTGACTTCCCTTCTGATTCCAATAAGTAGCTTACAGGTCTAAAAAAGGTTTTGATTTTTTTTTTTTTTTTTTTTTTCATATTATGGCTGTACAAGAAGTCCAGATTTGACCTACTGAACAATTTTTTTTTTCCAAAGGTCAAAAAGTCACTCATTGACTTTCCTTTTGGTTCCAATAAGTAGCTAAAAGGTCTACAAAAGGTTTAAACATTTTTATTTATTTATTTATTTTACATATTATGGCTGTACAGAAGTCCAGATTTGACCTACTGAACAAATTTTTGTCCCAAAGGTCAAAAAGTCACTCATTGACTTCCCTTCTGAATCCAATTGCTAGCCAAAAGTTCCAAAAAAAGGTTTTAATTTCTTTATATTATTATTTTTTTTACATGTTATGGCTGTACAGAAGTCCATATTTAACCTACTGAACAAATTTTTGTCCCAAAGGTCAAAAAGTCACTCATTGACTTCCCTTCTGATTCCAATAAGTAGCTAAAAGGTCAACAAAAGGTTCCTTTTTTTAAATTTATTTTTTATACATATTATGGCTGTACAAGAAGTCCATTTTTGACCTACTGAACACATTTTTTTCCCAAAGGTCAAAAAGTCACTCATTGACTTTCCTTCTGGTTTTTAATTAGTGGCTAAATGGTGTACAAAAGGTGTAATTTTTTTTTTTTTTTTTTTACATATTGTGGCTGTACAGAAGTCCATATTTGACCTACCGAATAAATGTTTGTCCCAAAGGTCAAAAAGTCACTCATTGACTTCCCTTCTGATTCCAATAAGTAGCTTACAGGTCTAAAAAAGGTTTTTTTTTTTTTTTTTTTTTACATATTATGGCTGTACAAGAAGTCCATATTTTACCTACTGAACATATTTTTTTCACAAAGGTCAAAAAGTCACTCATTTATTTTCCTTCTGGTTCCAAGTAGTAGCTAAAAGGTCTACAAAAGGTTAATTTTTTTTTATTTAATTTTTTAATTTTTTTATACTTATTATGGCTGTACAAATTCCATAATTGACCTACTGAACAAATATGTTTGGCCAAATGGTCAAAAAAGTCACTCATTGACTTCCCTTCTGATTCCAATTTGTAGCTAAAAGGTCTACAAAAGGTTTACTTTTTTTTCCTTTTTTTTTCTTTTTTTACATATTATGGCTTGTACAAGAAGTCCATATTTGACCTACTGAACAAATTTTTTCCCCAAAGGTCAAAAAGTCACTCATTGAGTCTCCTTCAGGTTCCAATAAGTAGCTAAAAGGTCTACAAAAGGTTAATTTTTTTTTAATTATTTTTTTTTTTTTTTACATATTATGGCTGTACAAAGTCCATATTTGACCTACTGAACAAATTTTTGTCCCAAAGGTCAAAAAGTCACTCATTAACTTTCCTTCTGGTTCCAATAAGTAGCTAAAAGGTCTACAAAAGGTTACTTCTTTTTTTTATTTATTTTTTATACATATTATGGCTGTACAAGCAGTCCATATTTGACCTACTGAACAAATTTTTGTCCCAAAGGTCAAAAAGTCACTTATTGACTTTCCTTCTGGTTCCAATAAGTAGCTAAAAGGTTTACAAAAGGTTAATTTTTTTTATTTTTTTATTTTTTACATATTATGGCTGTACAAAGTCCATATTTTGACCTACTGAACAAATTTTGGTCCCAAAGGTCAAAAAGTCACTCATTGACTTTCCTTCTGATTCCAATAAGTAGCTTACAGGTCTAAAAATGGTTTGGATTTTTTTTTTTTTTTTTTTTTTTTTTTTTTACATATTATGGCTGTACAAGAAGTCCATATTTGACCTACTGAACAAATTTTTTTTCCAAAGGTCAAAAAGTCACTCATTAACTTTTCTTCTGGTTCCAATAAGTAGCTAAAAGGTCAACAAAAGGTTCCTTTTTTTTAATTTATTTTTTATACATATTATGGCTGTACAAGAAGTCCATATTTGACCTACTGAACAAATTTTTTTCCCAAAGGTCAAAAAGTCACTCATTGACTTTCCTTCTGGTTTTTAATTAGTAGCTAAAAGGTCTACAAAAAGTTTAAATTATTATTATTTTTTTTTTACATATTATGGCTGTACAGAAGTCCATATTTGACCTACCGAATAAATGTTTGTCCCAAAGGTCAAAAAGTCATTCATTGTCTTCCCTTCTGATTCCAATAAGTAGCTTACAGGTCTAAAAAAGGTTTTTTTTTTGTTTTTTTTTTGTTTTTTTTGTTTTTTTTACATATTATGGCTGTACAAGAAGTCCATATTTGACCTACTGAACAATTTTTTTTTCCAAAGGTCAAAAAGTCACTCATTAACTTTCCTTCTTGTTCCAAAAAGTAGCTAAAAGGTCTACAAAAGGTTTAAACATTTTTTTTATTTTTTTTTATTTTACATATTATGGCTGTACAGAAGTCCAGATTTGACCTACTGAACAAATTTTTGTCCCAAAGGTCAAAAAGTCACTTATTGACTTTCCTTTTGGTTCCAATAAGTAGCTAAAAGGTCTACAAAAGGTTTAAACATTTTTTTATTTTTTTTTATTTTACATATTATGGCTGTACAGAAGTCCAGATTTGACCTACTGAACATATTTTTTTCCCAAAGGTCAAAAAGTCACTCATTGACTTCCCTTCTGAATCCAATTGCTAGCCAAAAGTTCCAAAAAAAGGTTTTAATTTCTTTATATTTTTATTTTTTTTACATGTTATGGCTGTACAGAAGTCCATATTTAACCTACTGAACAAATTTTTGTCCCAAAGGTCAAAAAGTCACTCATTGACTTCCCTTCTGATTCCAATAAGTAGCTTACAGGTCTACAAAAGGTTACTTTTTTTTTATTTTTTATTTTTTTATACATATTATGGCTGTACAAGAAGTCCATTTTTGACCTACTGAACACATTTTTTTCCCAAAGGTCAAAAAGTCACTCATTGACTTTCCTTCTGGTTTTTAATTAGTGGCTAAAAGGTCTACAAAAGGTGTAATTTTTTTTTTTTTTTTTTACATATTGTGGCTGTACAGAAGTCCATATTTGACCTACCGAATAAATGTTTGTCCCAAAGGTCAAAAAGTCACTCATTGACTTCCCTTCTGATTCCAATAAGTAGCTTACAGGTCTAAAAAAGGTTTTTTTTTTTTTTTTTTTTTTACATATTATGGCTGTACAAGAAGTCCATATTTTACCTACTGAACATATTTTTTTCACAAAGGTCAAAAAGTCACTCATTTATTTTCCTTCTGGTTCCAAGTAGTAGCTAAAAGGTCTACAAAAGGTTAATTTTTTTTAATTTATTTTTTTAATTTTTTTATACTTATTATGGCTGTACAATTTCCATAATTGACCTACTGAACAAATATGTTTGGCCAAATGGTCAAAAAAGTCACTCATTGACTTCCCTTCTGATTCCA
The DNA here is from genome assembly GCF_949357685.1 of Gobio gobio. Classification (NCBI taxonomy): domain Eukaryota; kingdom Metazoa; phylum Chordata; class Actinopteri; order Cypriniformes; family Gobionidae; genus Gobio; species Gobio gobio. The sequence continues at coordinate 31,852,137 of NC_137099.1, read as the reverse complement.
ATTTGCAGCTAAAAGGTCTACAAAAGGTTTACATTTTTTTTCTTTTTTTTTCTTTTTTTACATATTATGGCTTGTACAAGAAGTCCATATTTGACCTACTGAACACATTTTTTCCCCAAAGGTCAAAAAGTCACTCATTGAGTCTCCTTCAGGTTCCAATAAGTAGCTAAAAGGTCTACAAAAGGTTAATTTTTTTTTAATTAATTTTTTTTTTTTTTTACATATTATGGCTGTACAAAGTCCATATTTGACCTACTGAACAAATTTTTGTCCCAAAGGTCAAAAAGTCACTCATTGACTTCCCTTCTGATTCCAATAAGTAGCTTACAGGTCTAAAAAAGGTTTGGATTTTTTTTTTTTTTTTTTTTTGCATATTATGGCTGTACAAGAAGTCCATATTTGACCTACTGAACAATTTTTTTTTCCAAAGGTCAAAAAGTCACTCATTTACTTTCCTTCTTGTTCCAACAAGTAGCTACAAGGTCTACAAAAAGTTTAAATATTTTTATTTATTTATTTATTTTACATATTATGGCTGTACAGAAGTCCATATTTGACCTACTGAACAAATTTTTGTCCCAAAGGTCAAAAAGTCACTTATTGACTTTCCTTCTGGTTCCAATAAGTAGCTAAAAGGTCTACAAAAAGTTTAAATATTTTTATTTATTTATTTATTTTACATATTATGGCTGTACAGAAGTCCATATTTGACCTACTGAACAAATTTTTTTCCCAAAGGTCAAAAAGTCACTTATTGACTTTCCTTCTGGTTCCAATAAGTAGCTAAAAGGTCTACAAAAGGTTTACATTTTTTTTTTTTTTTTTTTTTTTTTACATATTATGGCTGTACAAAGTCCATATTTGACCTACTGAACAATTTTTTTTTCCAAAGGTCAAAAAGTCACTCATTAACTTTCCTTCTTGTTCCAAAAAGTAGCTAAAAGGTCTACAAAAGGTTTAAACATTTTTATTTTATTTTTTTATTTTACATATTATGGCTGTACAGAAGTCCATATTTGACCTACTGAACAAATTTTTGTCCCAAAGGTCAAAAAGTCACTTATTGACTTTCCTTCTGGTTCCAATAAGTAGCTAAAAGGTCTACAAAAAGTTTAAATATTTTTATTTATTTATTTATTTTACATATTATGGCTGTACAGAAGTCCATATTTGACCTACTGAACAAATTTTTTTCCCAAAGGTCAAAAAGTCACTTATTGACTTTCCTTCTGGTTCCAATAAGTAGCTAAAAGGTCTACAAAAGGTTTACATTTTTTTTTTTTTTTTTTTTTTTTTTACATATTATGGCTGTACAAAGTCCATATTTGACCTACTGAACAATTTTTTTTTCCAAAGGTCAAAAAGTCACTCATTAACTTTCCTTCTTGTTCCAAAAAGTAGCTAAAAGGTCTACAAAAGGTTTAAACATTTTTATTTTATTTTTTTATTTTACATATTATGGCTGTACAGAAGTCCAGATTTGACCTACTGAACAAATTTTTGTCCCAAAGGTCAAAAAGTCACTTATTGACTTTCCTTTTGGTTCCAATAAGTAGCTAAAAGGTCTACAAAAGGTTTAAACATTTTTTTTATTTATTTATTTTACATATTATGGCTGTACAGAAGTCCAGATTTGACCTACTGAACAAATTTTTGTCCCAAAGGTAAAAAAGTCACTCATTGACTTCCCTTCTGAATCCAATTGCTAGCCAAAAGTTCCAAAAAAAGGTTTTAATTTCTTTATATTATTATTTTTTTTACATGTTATGGCTGTACAGAAGTCCATATTTAACCTACTGAACAAATTTTTGTCCCAAAGGTCAAAAAGTCACTCATTGACTTTCCTTCTTGTTCCAATAAGTAGCTAAAAGGTCTACAAAAGGTTTACATTTTTTTTTTTGTTTTTTTTTTTTTACATATTATGGCTGTACAAAGTCCATATTTGACCTACTGAACAATTTTTTTTTCCAAAGGTCAAAAAGTCACTCATTAACTTTCCTTCTTGTTCCAAAAAGTAGCTAAAAGGTCTACAAAAGGTTTAAACATGTTTTATTTATTTATTTATTTTACATATTATGGCTGTACAGAAGTCCAGATTTGACCTACTGAACAAATTTTTGTCCCAAAGGTCAAAAAGTCACTTATTGACTTTCCTTTTGGTTCCAATAAGTAGCTAAAAGGTCTACAAAAGGTTTAAACATTTTTTTATTTTTTTTTTATTTTACATATTATGGCTGTACAGAAGTCCAGATTTGACCTACTGAACAAATTTTTGTCCCAAAGGTCAAAAAGTCACTCATTGACTTCCCTTCTGAATCCAATTGCTAGCCAAAAGTTCCAAAAAAAGGTTTTAATTTCTTTATATTATTTTTTTTTATACATATTATGGTTGTACAAGAAGTCCATTTTTGACCTACTGAACACATTTTTTTCCCAAAGGTCAAAAAGTCACTCATTGATTTTCCTTCTGGTTTTTAATTAGTGGCTAAAAGGTCTACAAAAGGTGTAAATTTTTTTTTTTTTTTACATATTGTGGCTGTACAGAAGTCCATATTTGACCTACCGAATAAATGTTTGTCCCAAAGGTCAAAAAGTCACTCATTGACTTCCCTTCTGATTCCAATAAGTAGCTTACAGGTCTAAAAAAGTTTTTTTTTTTTTTTATACATATTATGGCTGTACAAGAAGTCCATATTTGACCTACTGAACATATTTTTTTCACAAAGGTCAAAAAGTCACTCATTTATTTTCCTTCTGGTTCCAAGTAGTAGCTAAAAGGTCTACAAAAGGTTAATTTTTTTTTATTTTTTTTTTAAATTTTTTTATACTTATTATGGCTGTACAAATTCCATAATTGACCTACTGAACAAATATGTTTGGCCAAATGGTCAAAAAAGTCACTCATTGACTTCCCTTCTGATTCCAATTTGTAGCTAAAAGGTCTACAAAAGGTTTTCATTTTTTTTCTTTTTTTTTCTTTTTTTACATATTATGGCTGTACAAGAAGTCCATATTTGACCTACTGAACACATTTTTTCCCCAAAGGTCAAAAAGTCACTCATTGACTCTCCTTCAGGTTCCAATAAGTAGCTAAAAGGTCTACAAAAAGTTTAAATATTTTTATTTATTTATTTATTTTACATATTATGGCTGTACAGAAGTCCATATTTGACCTACTGAAAAAAATTTTTTCCCAAAGGTCAAAAAGTCACTTATTGACTTTCCTTCTGGTTCCAATAAGTAGCTAAAAGGTCTACAAAAGGTTTACATTTTTTTTTTTTTTTTTTTTTTTTTTTTTTTACATATTATGGCTGTACAAAGTCCATATTTGACCTACTGAACAATTTTTTTTTCCAAAGGTCAAAAAGTCACTCATTAACTTTCCTTCTTGTTCCAAAAAGTAGCTAAAAGGTCTACAAAAGGTTTAAACATTTTTTTATTTTTTTTTTATTTTACATATTATGGCTGTACAGAAGTCCAGATTTGACCTACTGAACACATTTTTGTCCCAAAGGTCAAAAAGTCACTTATTGACTTTCCTTTTGGTTCCAATAAGTAGCTAAAAGGTCTACAAAAGGTTTAAACATTTTTATTTATTTATTTATTTTACATATTATGGCTGTACAGAAGTCCAGATTTGACCTACTGAACAAATTTTTGTCCCAAAGGTCAAAAAGTCACTCATTGACTTTCCTTCTTGTTCCAATAAGTAGCTAAAAGGTCTACAAAAGGTTTACATTTTTTTTTTTTTTTTTTTTTTTTTACATATTATGGCTGTACAAAGTCCATATTTGACCTACTGAACAATTTTTTTTTCCAAAGGTCAAAAAGTCACTCATTAACTTTCCTTCTTGTTCCAACAAGTAGCTAAAAGGTCTACAAAAGGTTTAAACATTTTTTATTTTTTTTATTTTACATATTATGGCTGTACAGAAGTCCAGATTTGACCTACTGAACAAATTTTTGTCCCAAAGGTCAAAAAGTCACTCATTGACTTCCCTTCTGAATCCAATTGCTAGCCAAAAGTTCCAAAAAAAGGTTTTAATTTCTTTATATTATTTTTTTTTTAACATGTTATGGCTGTACAGAAGTCCATATTTAACCTACTGAACAAATTTTTGTCCCAAAGGTCAAAAAGTCACTCATTGACTTTCCTTCTTGTTCCAATAAGTAGCTAAAAGGTCTACAAAAGGTTTAAAAAAAAATTTTATTTTATTTTTTTTTTATTTACATATTATGGCTGTACAAAGTCCATATTTGACCTACTGAACAATTTTTTTTCCAAAGGTCAAAAAGTCACTTATTGACTTTCCTTCTGGTTCCAATAAGTAGCTAAAAGGTCTACAAAAAGTTTAAATATTTTTATTTATTTATTTATTTTACATATTATGGCTGTACAAAGTCCATATTTGACCTACTGAACAAATTTTTGTCCCAAAGGTCAAAAAGTCACTTATTGACTTTCCTTCTGGTTCCAATAAGTAGCTAAAAGGTTTACAAAAGGTTAATTTTTTTTTTTTTTTTTTTTTTTTTTACATATTATGGCTGTACAAAGTCCATATTTTGACCTACTGAACAAATTTTGGTCCCAAAGGTCAAAAAGTCACTCATTGACTTTCCTTCTGATTCCAATAAGTAGCTTACAGGTCTAAAAATGGTTTGGATTTTTTTATTTATTTTTTTTATTTTTTTTTTACCTATTATGGCTGTACAAGAAGTCCATATTTGACCTACTGAACAATTTTTTTTTCCAAAGGTCAAAAAGTCACTCATTGACTTTCCTTCTGGTTCCAAAAAGTAGCTAAAAGGTCTACAAAAGGTTAAATTTTTTTTTTTTTTTTTTTTTTTTACATATTATGGCTGTACAAAGTCCATATTTGACCTACTGAACAAATTTTTTTTCCAAAGGTCAAAAAGTCACTCATTAACTTTTCTTCTGGTTCCAATAAGTAGCTAAAAGGTCAACAAAAGGTTCCTTTTTTTTAATTTATTTTTTATACATATTATGGCTGTACAAGAAGTCCATATTTGACCTACTGAACAAATTTTTTTCCCAAAGGTCAAAAAGTCACTCATTGACTTTCCTTCTGGTTTTTAATTAGTAGCTAAAAGGTCTACAAAAAGTTTAAATTATTATTTTTTTTTTTTTACATATTATGGCTGTACAGAAGTCCATATTTGACCTACCGAATAAATGTTTGTCCCAAAGGTCAAAAAGTCACTCATTGACTTCCCTTCTGATTCCAATAAGTAGCTTACAGGTCTAAAAAAGGTTTGGATTTTTTTTTTTTTTTTTTTCATATTATGGCTGTACAAGAAGTCCATATTTGACCTACTGAACAATTTTTTTTTTCCAAAGGTCAAAAAGTCACTCATTGACTTTCCTTCTTGTTCCAATAAGTAGCTAAAAGGTCTACAAAAAGTTTAAATATTTTTATTTATTTATTTATTTTACATATTATGGCTGTAAAGAAGTCCATATTTGACCTACTGAACAAATTTTTGTCCCAAAGGTCAAAAAGTCACTCATTGACTTCCCTTCTGAATCCAATTGCTAGCCAAAAGTTCCAAAAAAAGGTTTTAATTTCTTTATATTATTATTTTTTTTACATGTTATGGCTGTACAGAAGTCCATATTTAACCTACTGAACAAATTTTTGTCCCAAAGGTCAAAAAGTCACTCATTGACTTTCCTTCTTGTTCCAATAAGTAGCTAAAAGGTCTACAAAAGGTTTACATTTTTTTTTTTTTTTTTTTTTTTTTTTTTTTTACATATTATGGCTGTACAAAGTCCATATTTGACCTACTGAACAATTTTTTTTCCAAAGGTCAAAAAGTCACTCATTAACTTTCCTTCTTGTTCCAAAAAGTTGCTAAAAGGTCTACAAAAGGTTTAAACATTTTTTATTTATTTAATTATTTTACATATTATGGCTGTACAGAAGTCCAGATTTGACCTACTGAACAAATTTTTGTCCCAAAGGTCAAAAAGTCACTTATTGACTTTCCTTTTGGTTCCAATAAGTAGCTAAAAGGTCTACAAAAGGTTTAAACATTTTTTTATTTTTTTTATTTTACATATTATGGCTGTACAGAAGTCCAGATTTGACCTACTGAACAAATTTTTGTCCCAAAGGTCAAAAAGTCACTTATTGACTTTCCTTTTGGTTCCAATAAGTAGCTAAAAGGTCTACAAAAGGTTTAAACATTTTTTTTTATTTATTTATTTTACATATTATGGCTGTACAGAAGTCCAGATTTGACCTACTGAACAAATTTTTGTCCCAAAGGTCAAAAAGTCACTCATTGACTTCCCTTCTGAATCCAATTGCTAGCCAAAAGTTCCAAAAAAAGGTTTTAATTTCTTTATATTATTTTTTTTTTTACATGTTATGGCTGTACAGAAGTCCATATTTAACCTACTGAACAAATTTTTGTCCCAAAGGTCAAAAAGTCACTCATTGACTTTCCTTCTTGTTCCAATAAGTAGCTAAAAGGTCTACAAAAGGTTTACATTTTTTTTTTTTTTTTTTTTTTTTAATTTACATATTATGGCTGTACAAAGTCCATATTTGACCTACTGAACAATTTTTTTTTCCAAAGGTCAAAAAGTCACTTAATGACTTTCCTTCTGGTTCCAATAAGTAGCTAAAAGGTCTACAAAAAGTTTAAATATTTTTATTTATTTATTTATTTTACATATTATGGCTGTACAAAGTCCATATTTGACCTACTGAACAAATTTTTGTCCCATAGGTCAAAAAGTCACTTATTGACTTTCCTTCTGGTTCCAATAAGTAGCTAAAAGGTTTACAAAAGGTTAATTTTTTTATTATTTTTTTTTTTTACATATTATGGCTGTACAAAGTCCATATTTTGACCTACTGAACAAATTTTGGTCCCAAAGGTCAAAAAGTCACTCATTGACTTTCCTTCTGATTCCAATAAGTAGCTTACAGGTCTAAAAATGGTTTGGATTTTTTTTTTTTTTTTTTTTTTTTTTTTTTACATATTATGGCTGTACAAGAAGTCCATATTTGACCTACTGAACAAATTTTTTTTCCAAAGGTCAAAAAGTCACTCATTGACTTTCCTTCTGGTTCCAAAAAGTAGCTAAAAGGTCTACAAAAGGTAAACATTTTTTTTTTTTTACATATTATGGCTGTACAAAGTCCATATTTGACCTACTGAACAAATTTTTTTTCCAAAGGTCAAAAAGTCACTCATTAACTTTTCTTCTGGTTCCAATAAGTAGCTAAAAGGTCAACAAAAGGTTCCTTTTTTTAAATTTATTTTTTATACATATTATGGCTGTACAAGAAGTCCATATTTGACCTATTGAACAAATTTTTTTCCCAAAGGTCAAAAAGTCACTCATTGACTTTCCTTCTGGTTTTTAATTAGTAGCTAAAAGGTCTACAAAAAGTTTAAATTATTATTATTTTTTTTTACATATTATGGCTGTACAGAAGTCCATATTTGACCTACCGAATAAATGTTTGTCCCAAAGGTCAAAAAGTCATTCATTGACTTCCCTTCTGATTCCAATAAGTAGCTTACAGGTCTAAAAAAGTTGTTGTTTTTTTGTTTGTTTGTTTTTTTTTTTTACATATTATGGCTGTACAAGAAGTCCATATTTGACCTACTGAACAATTTTTTTTTCCAAAGGTCAAAAAGTCACTCATTAACTTTCCTTCTTGTTCCAAAAAGTAGCTAAAAGGTCTACAAAAGGTTTAAACATTTTTTTATTTTATTTTTATTTTACATATTATAGCTGTACAGAAGTCCAGATTTGACCTACTGAACAAATTTTTGTCCCAAAGGTCAAAAAGTCACTTATTGACTTTCCTTTTGGTTCCAAAAAGTAGCTAAAAGGTCTACAAAAGGTTTAAACATTTTTTTTTATTTATTTATTTTACATATTATGGCTGTACAGAAGTCCAGATTTGACCTACTGAACAAATTTTTGTCCCAAAGGTCAAAAAGTCACTCATTGACTTTCCTTCTGGTTCCAATAAGTAGCTAAAAGGTTTACAAAAGGTTAATTTTTTTATTATTTTTTTTTTTTACATATTATGGCTGTACAAAGTCCATATTTTGACCTACTGAACAAATTTTGGTCCCAAAGGTCAAAAAGTCACTCATTGACTTTCCTTCTGATTCCAATAAGTAGCTTACAGGTCTAAAAATGGTTTGGATTTTTTTTTTTTTTTTTTTTTTTTTTTTTTACATATTATGGCTGTACAAGAAGTCCATATTTGACCTACTGAACAAATTTTTTTTCCAAAGGTCAAAAAGTCACTCATTGACTTTCCTTCTGGTTCCAAAAAGTAGCTAAAAGGTCTACAAAAGGTAAACATTTTTTTTTTTTTACATATTATGGCTGTACAAAGTCCATATTTGACCTACTGAACAAATTTTTTTTCCAAAGGTCAAAAAGTCACTCATTAACTTTTCTTCTGGTTCCAATAAGTAGCTAAAAGGTCAACAAAAGGTTCCTTTTTTTAAATTTATTTTTTATACATATTATGGCTGTACAAGAAGTCCATATTTGACCTATTGAACAAATTTTTTTCCCAAAGGTCAAAAAGTCACTCATTGACTTTCCTTCTGGTTTTTAATTAGTAGCTAAAAGGTCTACAAAAAGTTTAAATTATTATTATTTTTTTTTACATATTATGGCTGTACAGAAGTCCATATTTGACCTACCGAATAAATGTTTGTCCCAAAGGTCAAAAAGTCATTCATTGACTTCCCTTCTGATTCCAATAAGTAGCTTACAGGTCTAAAAAAGTTGTTGTTTTTTTGTTTGTTTGTTTTTTTTTTTTACATATTATGGCTGTACAAGAAGTCCATATTTGACCTACTGAACAATTTTTTTTTCCAAAGGTCAAAAAGTCACTCATTAACTTTCCTTCTTGTTCCAAAAAGTAGCTAAAAGGTCTACAAAAGGTTTAAACATTTTTTTATTTTATTTTTATTTTACATATTATAGCTGTACAGAAGTCCAGATTTGACCTACTGAACAAATTTTTGTCCCAAAGGTCAAAAAGTCACTTATTGACTTTCCTTTTGGTTCCAAAAAGTAGCTAAAAGGTCTACAAAAGGTTTAAACATTTTTTTTTATTTATTTATTTTACATATTATGGCTGTACAGAAGTCCAGATTTGACCTACTGAACAAATTTTTGTCCCAAAGGTCAAAAAGTCACTCATTGACTTCCCTTCTGAATCCAATTGCTAGCCAAAAGTTCCAAAAAAAGGTTTTAATTTCTTTATTTTATTATTTTTTTTACATGTTATGGCTGTACAGAAGTCCATATTTAACCTACTGAACAAATTTTTGTCCCAAAGGTCAAAAAGTCACTCATTGACTTCCCTTCTGATTCCAATATGTAGCTTACAGGTGTACAAAAGGTTACTTTTTTTTTATTTATTTTTTTTTTATACATATTATGGCTGTACAAGAAGTCCATTTTTGACCTACTGAACACATTTTTTTCCCAAAGGTCAAAAAGTCACTCATTGACTTTCCTTCTGGTTTTTAATTAGTGGCTAAAAGGTCTACAAAAGGTGTAATTTTTTATTTTTTTTTTACATATTGTGGCTGTACAGAAGTCCATATTTGACCTACCGAATAAATGTTTGTCCCAAAGGTCAAAAAGTCACTCATTGACTTCCCTTCTGATTCCAATAAGTAGCTTACAGGTCTAAAAAAGGTTTTTTTTTTGTTTTTTTTTTACATATTATGGCTGTACAAGAAGTCCATATTTTACCTACTGAACATATTTTTTTCACAAAGGTCAAAAAGTCACTCATTTATTTTCCTTCTGGTTCCAAGTAGTAGCTAAAAGGTCTACAAAAGGTTAATTTTTTTTTATTTATTTTTTAAATTTTTTTATACTTATTATGGCTGTACAAATTCCATAATTGACCTACTGAACAAATATGTTTGGCCAAATGGTCAAAAAAGTCACTCATTGACTTCCCTTCTGATTCCAATTTGTAGCTAAAAGGTCTACAAAAGGTTTAAATTTTTTTTCTTTTTTTTTCTTTTTTTACATATTATGGCTGTACAAGAAGTCCATATTTGACCTACTGAACACATTTTTTCCCCAAAGGTCAAAAAGTCACTCATTGACTCTCCTTCAGGTTCCAATAAGTAGCTAAAAGGTCTACAAAAAGTTTAAATATTTTTATTTATTTATTTATTTTACATATTATGGCTGTACAGAAGTCCATATTTGACCTACTGAAAAAAATTTTTTCCCAAAGGTCAAAAAGTCACTTATTGACTTTCCTTCTGGTTCCAATAAGTAGCTAAAAGGTCTACAAAAGGTTTACATTTTTTTTTTTTTTTTTTTTTTTTTTTTTTACATATTATGGCTGTACAAAGTCCATATTTGACCTACTGAACAATTTTTTTTTCCAAAGGTCAAAAAGCCACTCATTAACTTTCCTTCTTGTTCCAAAAAGTAGCTAAAAGGTCTACAAAAGGTTTAAACATTTTTTTATTTTTTTTTTATTTTACATATTATGGCTGTACAGAAGTCCAGATTTGACCTACTGAACACATTTTTGTCCCAAAGGTCAAAAAGTCACTTATTGACTTTCCTTTTGGTTCCAATAAGTAGCTAAAAGGTCTACAAAAGGTTTAAACATTTTTATTTATTTATTTATTTTACATATTATGGCTGTACAGAAGTCCAGATTTGACCTACTGAACAAATTTTTGTCCCAAAGGTCAAAAAGTCACTCATTGACTTCCCTTCTGAATCCAATTGCTAGCCAAAAGTTCCAAAAAAAGGTTTTAATTTCTTTATATTATTATTTTTTTTACATGTTATGGCTGTACAGAAGTCCATATTTAACCTACTGAACAAATTTTTGTCCCAAAGGTCAAAAAGTCACTCATTGACTTTCCTTCTTGTTCCAATAAGTAGCTAAAAGGTCTACAAAAGGTTTACATTTTTTTTTTTTTTTTTTTTTTTTTTTACATATTATGGCTGTACAAAGTCCATATTTGACCTACTGAACAATTTTTTTTTCCAAAGGTCAAAAAGTCACTCATTAACTTTCCTTCTTGTTCCAAAAAGTAGCTAAAAGGTCTACAAAAGGTTTAAACATTTTTTATTTTTTTTTATTTTACATATTATGGCTGTACAGAAGTCCAGATTTGACCTACTGAACAAATTTTTGTCCCAAAGGTCAAAAAGTCACTTATTGACTTTCCTTTTGGTTCCAATAAGTAGCTAAAAGGTCTACAAAAGGTTTAAACATTTTTTTTTATTTATTTATTTTACATATTATGGCTGTACAGAAGTCCAGATTTGACCTACTGAACAAATTTTTGTCCCAAAGGTAAAAAAGTCACTCATTGACTTCCCTTCTGAATCCAATTGCTAGCCAAAAGTTCCAAAAAAAGGTTTTAATTTCTTTATATTATTATTTTTTTACATGTTATGGCTGTACAGTAGTCCATATTTAACCTACTGAACAAATGTTTGTCCCAAAGGTCAAAAAGTCACTCATTGACTTTCCTTCTTGTTCCAATAAGTAGCTAAAAGGTCTACAAAAGGTTTACATTTTTTTTTTTTTTTTTTTTTTTTACATATTATGGCTGTACAAAGTCCATATTTGACCTACTGAACAATTTTTTTTTCCAAAGGTCAAAAAGTCACTCATTAACTTTCCTTCTTGTTCCAAAAAGTAGCTAAAAGGTCTACAAAAGGTTTAAACATTTTTTATTTATTTATTTATTTTACATATTATGGCTGTACAGAAGTCCAGATTTGACCTACTGAACAAATTTTTGTCCCAAAGGTCAAAAAGTCACTTATTGACTTTCCTTTTGGTTCCAATAAGTAGCTAAAAGGTCTACAAAAGGTTTAAACATTTGTTTTTATTTTTTTATTTTACATATTATGGCTGTACAGAAGTCCAGATTTGACCTACTGAACAAATTTTTGTCCCAAAGGTCAAAAAGTCACTCATTGACTTCCCTTCTGAATCCAATTGCTAGCCAAAAGTTCCAAAAAAAGGTTTTAATTTCTTTATATTATTTTTTTTTTTACATGTTATAGCTGTACAGAAGTCTATATTTAACCTACTGAACAAATTTTTGTCCCAAAGGTCAAAAAGTCACTCATTGACTTCCCTTCTGATTCCAATAAGTAGCTTACAGGTCTACAAAAGGTTACATTTTTTTTTATTTTTTTTTTTTATACATATTATGGTTGTACAAGAAGTCAATTTTTGACCTACTGAACACATTTTTTTCCCAAAGGTCAAAAAGTCACTCATTGACTTTCCTTCTGGTTTTTAATTAGTGGCTAAAAGGTCTACAAAAGGTGTAATTTTTTTTTTTTTTTTTACATATTGTGGCTGTACAGAAGTCCATATTTGACCTACCGAATAAATGTTTGTCCCAAAGGTCAAAAAGTCACTCATTGACTTCCCTTCTGATTCCAATAAGTAGCTTACAGGTCTAAAAAAGTTTTTTTTTTTTTTTTTTTTTTTACATATTATGGCTGTACAAGAAGTCCATATTTGACCTACTGAACATATTTTTTTCACAAAGGTCAAAAAGTCACTCATTTATTTTCCTTCTGGTTCCAAGTAGTAGCTAAAAGGTCTACAAAAGGTTAATTTTTTTTTATTTATTTTTTTAAAATTGTTATACTTATTATGGCTGTACAAATTCCATAATTGACCTACTGAACAAATATGTTTGGCCAAATGGTCAAAAAAGTCACTCATTGACTTCCCTTCTGATTCCAATTTGTAGCTAAAAGGTCTACAAAAGGTTTACATTTTTTTTCTTTTTTTTTCTTTTTTTACATATTATGGCTGTACAAGAAGTCCATATTTGACCTACTGAACACATTTTTTCCCCAAAGGTCAAAAAGTCACTCATTGACTCTCCTTCAGGTTCCAATAAGTAGCTAAAAGGTCTACAAAAAGTTTAAATATTTTTATTTATTTATTTATTTTACATATTATGGCTGTAAAGAAGTCCATATTTGACCTACTGAAAAAAATTTTTTCCCAAAGGTCAAAAAGTCACTTATTGACTTTCCTTCTGGTTCCAATAAGTAGCTAAAAGGTCTACAAAAGGTTTACATTTTTTTTTTTTTTTTTTTTTTTTTTTACATATTATGGCTGTACAAAGTCCATATTTGACCTACTGAACAATTTTTTTTTCCAAAGGTCAAAAAGTCACTCATTAACTTTCCTTCTTGTTCCAAAAAGTAGCTAAAAGGTCTACAAAAGGTTTAAACATTTTTTTTTTTTTTTTTTACATATTATGGCTGTACAGAAGTCCAGATTTGACCTACTGAACAAATTTTTGTCCCAAAGGTCAAAAAGTCACTTATTGACTTTCCTTTTGGTTCCAATAAGTAGCTAAAAGGTCTACAAAAGGTTTAAACATTTTTTTTATTTATTTATTTTACATATTATGGCTGTACAGAAGTCCAGATTTGACCTACTGAAAAAATTTTTGTCCCAAAGGTCAAAAAGTCACTCATTGACTTCCCTTCTGAATCCAATTGCTAGCCAAAAGTTCCAAAAAAAGGTTTTAATTTCTTTATATTATTATTTTTTTTACATGTTATGGCTGTACAGAAGTCCATATTTAACCTACTGAACAAATTTTTGTCCCAAAGGTCAAAAAGTCACTCATTGACTTTCCTTCTTGTTCCAATAAGTAGCTAAAAGGTCTACAAAAGGTTTACATTTTTTTTTTTTTTTTTTTTTTTTACATATTATGGCTGTACAAAGTCCATATTTGACCTACTGAACAAATTTTTGTCCCAAAGGTCAAAAAGTCACTCATTGACTTTCCTTCTGGTTTTTAATTAGTAGCTAAAAGGTCTACAAAAGGTTTAATTTTTTTTTTTTTTTTTACATATTGTGGCTGTACAGAAGTCCATATTTGACCTACCGAATAAATGTTTGTCCCAAAGGTCAAAAAGTCACTCATTGACTTCCCTTCTGATTCCAATAAGTAGCTGACAGGTCTAAAAAATATTTTTTTTTTTTTTTTTTTTTTTACATATTATGGCTGTACAAGAAGTCCATATTTGACCTACTGAACAATTTTTTTTTCCAAAGTTCAAAAAGTCACTCATTAACTTTCCTTCTGGTTCCAATAAGTAGCTAAAAGGTCTACAAAAGTTTACTTCTTTTTTTAATTTTTTTTTATACATATTATGGCTGTACAAGAAGTCCATATTTGACCTACTGAACACATTTTTTTCCCAAAGGTCAAAAAGTCACTCATTGACATTCTAAAGGGTCTACAAAAGGTTTAAATTTATTATTATTTTTTTTTACATATTATGGCTGTAGAGAAGTCCATATTTGAACTACCGAATACATTTTTGTCCCAAAGGTCAAAAAGTCACTCATTGACTTTCCTTCTGGTATCAATAAGTAGCTAAAAGGTCTACAAAAGGTTAATTTTTTTTTAATAAATTTTTTTTTTTTACATATTATGGCTGTACAAAGTCCATATTTGACCTACTGAACAAATTTTTGTCCCAAAGGTCAAAAAGTCACTCATTGACTTCCCTTCTGATTCCAATAAGTAGCTTACAGGTCTAAAAAAGGTTTGGATTTTTTTTTTTTTTTTTTCATATTATGGCTGTACAAGAAGTCCATATTTGACCTACTGAACAATTTTTTTTTTCCAAAGGTCAAAAAGTCACTCATTGACTTTCCTTCTTGTTCCAATAAGTAGCTAAAAGGTCTACAAAAAGTTTAAATATTTTTATTTATTTATTTATTTTACATATTATGGCTGTAAAGAAGTCCATATTTGACCTACTGAACAAATTTTTGTCCCAAAGGTCAAAAAGTCACTCATTGACTTCCCTTCTGAATCCAATTGCTAGCCAAAAGTTCCAAAAAAAGGTTTTAATTTCTTTATATTATTTTTTTTTATACATATTATGGTTGTACAAGAAGTCCATTTTTGACCTACTGAACACATTTTTTTCCCAAAGGTCAAAAAGTCACTCATTGACTTTCCTTCTGGTTTTTAATTAGTGGCTAAAAGGTCTACAAAAGGTGTAAATTTTTTTTTTTTTACATATTGTGGCTGTACAGAAGTCCATATTTGACCTACCGAATAAATGTTTGTCCCAAAGGTCAAAAAGTCACTCATTGACTTCCCTTCTGATTCCAATAAGTAGCTTACAGGTCTAACAAAGTTTTTTTTTTTTTTTTTTTACATATTATGGCTGTACAAGAAGTCCATATTTGACCTACTGAACATATTTTTTTCACAAAGGTCAAAAAGTCACTCATTTATTTTCCTTCTGGTTCCAAGTAGTAGCTAAAAGGTCTACAAAAGGTAAAAAAAAATTTATTTATTTTTTAAATTTTTTTATACTTATTATGGCTGTACAAATTCCATAATTGACCTACTGAACAAATATGTTTGGCCAAATGGTCAAAAAAGTCACTCATTGACTTCCCTTCTGATTCCAATTTGTAGCTAAAAGGTCTACAAAAGGTTTACATTTTTTTTCTTTTTTTTTCTTTTTTTACATATTATGGCTGTACAAGAAGTCCATATTTGACCTACTGAACACATTTTTTCCCCAAAGGTCAAAAAGTCACTCATTGACTCTCCTTCAGGTTCCAATAAGTAGCTAAAAGGTCTACAAAAAGTTTAAATATTTTTATTTATTTATTTATTTTACATATTATGGCTGTACAGAAGTCCATATTTGACCTACTGAAAATTTTTTTTTCCCAAAGGTCAAAAAGTCACTTATTGACTTTCCTTCTGGTTCCAATAAGTAGCTAAAAGGTCTACAAAAGGTTTACATTTTTTTTTTTTTTTTTTTTTTTTTTTTTACATATTATGGCTGTACAAAGTCCATATTTGACCTACTGAACAATTTTTTTTTCCAAAGGTCAAAAAGTCACTCATTAACTTTCCTTCTTGTTCCAAAAAGTAGCTAAAAGGTCTACAAAAGGTTTAAACATTTTTTTATTTTTATTTTATTTTACATATTATGGCTGTACAGAAGTCCAGATTTGACCTACTGAACACATTTTTGTCCCAAAGGTCAAAAAGTCACTTATTGACTTTCCTTTTGGTTCCAATAAGTAGCTAAAAGGTCTACAAAAGGTTTAAACATTTTTATTTATTTATTTATTTTACATATTATGGCTGTACAGAAGTCCAGATTTGACCTACTGAACAAATTTTTGTCCCAAAGGTCAAAAAGTCACTCATTGACTTTCCTTCTTGTTCCAATAAGTAGCTAAAAGGTCTACAAAAGGTTTACATTTTTTTTTTTTTTTTTTTTTTTTTTACATATTATGGCTGTACAAAGTCCATATTTGACCTACTGAACAATTTTTTTTCCAAAGGTCAAAAAGTCACTCATTAACTTTCCTTCTTGTTCCAAAAAGTAGCTAAAAGGTCTACAAAAGGTTTAAACATTTTTTATTTTTTTTATTTTACATATTATGGCTGTACAGAAGTCCAGATTTGACCTACTGAACAAATTTTTGTCCCAAAGGTCAAAAAGTCACTCATTGACTTCCCTTCTGAATCCAATTGCTAGCCAAAAGTTCCAAAAAAAGGTTTTAATTTCTTTATATTATTTTTTTTTTAACATGTTATGGCTGTACAGAAGTCCATATTTAACCTACTGAACAAATTTTTGTCCCAAAGGTCAAAAAGTCACTCATTGACTTTCCTTCTTGTTCCAATAAGTAGCTAAAAGGTCTACAAAAGGTTTAAAAAAAAATTTTATTTTATTTTTTTTTTATTTACATATTATGGCTGTACAAAGTCCATATTTGACCTACTGAACAATTTTTTTTTCCAAAGGTCAAAAAGTCACTTATTGACTTTCCTTCTGGTTCCAATAAGTAGCTAAAAGGTCTACAAAAAGTTTAAATATTTTTATTTATTTATTTATTTTACATATTATGGCTGTACAAAGTCCATATTTGACCTACTGAACAAATTTTTGTCCCAAAGGTCAAAAAGTCACTTATTGACTTTCCTTCTGGTTCCAATAAGTAGCTAAAAGGTTTACAAAAGGTAAAATTTTTTTTTTTTTTTTTTTTTTTTTACATATTATGGCTGTACAAAGTCCATATTTTGACCTACTGAACAAATTTTGGTCCCAAAGGTCAAAAAGTCACTCATTGACTTTCCTTCTGATTCCAATAAGTAGCTTACAGGTCTAAAAATGGTTTGGATTTTTTTTTTTTTTTTTTTTTTTTTTACATATTATGGCTGTACAAGAAGTCCATATTTGACCTACTGAACAAATTTTTTTTCCAAAGGTCAAAAAGTCACTCATTGACTTTCCTTCTGGTTCCAAAAAGTAGCTAAAAGGTCTACAAAAGGTTAAAAATTTTTTTTTTTTTTTTTTTTTTTTTTACATATTATGGCTGTACAAAGTCCATATTTGACCTACTGAACAAATTTTTTTTCCAAAGGTCAAAAAGTCACTCATTAACTTTTCTTCTGGTTCCAATAAGTAGCTAAAAGGTCAACAAAAGGTTCCTTTTTTTTAATTTATTTTTTATACATATTATGGCTGTACAAGAAGTCCATATTTGACCTACTGAACAAATTTTTTTCCCAAAGGTCAAAAAGTCACTCATTGACTTTCCTTCTGGTTTTTAATTAGTAGCTAAAAGGTCTACAAAAAGTTTAAATTATTATTATTTTTTTTTTACATATTATGGCTGTACAGAAGTCCATATTTGACCTACCGAATAAATGTTTGTCCCAAAGGTCAAAAAGTCACTCATTGACTTCCCTTCTGATTCCAATAAGTAGCTTACAGGTCTAAAAAAGGTTTGGATTTTTTTTTTTTTTTTTTCATATTATGGCTGTACAAGAAGTCCATATTTGACCTACTGAACAATTTTTTTTTTCCAAAGGTCAAAAAGTCACTCATTGACTTTCCTTCTTGTTCCAATAAGTAGCTAAAAGGTCTACAAAAAGTTTAAATATTTTTATTTATTTATTTATTTTACATATTATGGCTGTAAAGAAGTCCATATTTGACCTACTGAACAAATTTTTGTCCCAAAGGTCAAAAAGTCACTCATTGACTTCCCTTCTGAATCCAATTGCTAGCCAAAAGTTCCAAAAAAAGGTTTTAATTTCTTTATATTATTATTTTTTTTACATGTTATGGCTGTACAGAAGTCCATATTTAACCTACTGAACAAATTTTTGTCCCAAAGGTCAAAAAGTCACTCATTGACTTTCCTTCTTGTTCCAATAAGTAGCTAAAAGGTCTACAAAAGGTTTACATTTTTTTTTTTTTTTTTTTTTTTTTTTTTTTACATATTATGGCTGTACAAAGTCCATATTTGACCTACTGAACATTTTTTTTTCCAAAGGTCAAAAAGTCACTCATTAACTTTCCTTCTTGTTCCAAAAAGTAGCTAAAAGGTCTACAAAAGGTTTAAACATTTTTTATTTATTTAATTATTTTACATATTATGGCTGTACAGAAGTCCAGATTTGACCTACTGAACAAATTTTTGTCCCAAAGGTCAAAAAGTCACTTATTGACTTTCCTTTTGGTTCCAATAAGTAGCTAAAAGGTCTACAAAAGGTTTAAACATTTTTTTATTTTTTTTATTTTACATATTATGGCTGTACAGAAGTCCAGATTTGACCTACTGAACAAATTTTTGTCCCAAAGGTCAAAAAGTCACTTATTGACTTTCCTTTTGGTTCCAATAAGTAGCTAAAAGGTCTACAAAAGGTTTAAACATTTTTTTTTATTTATTTATTTTACATATTATGGCTGTACAAAAGTCCAGATTTGACCTACTGAACAAATTTTTGTCCCAAAGGTCAAAAAGTCACTCATTGACTTCCCTTCTGAATCCAATTGCTAGCCAAAAGTTCCAAAAAAAGGTTTTAATTTCTTTATATTATTTTTTTTTTTACATGTTATGGCTGTACAGAAGTCCATATTTAACCTACTGAACAAATTTTTGTCCCAAAGGTCAAAAAGTCACTCATTGACTTTCCTTCTTGTTCCAATAAGTAGCTAAAAGGTCTACAAAAGGTTTACATTTTTTTTATTTTTTTTATTTACATATTATGGCTGTACAAAGTCCATATTTGACCTACTGAACAATTTTTTTTTCCAAAGGTCAAAAAGTCACTTATTGACTTTCCTTCTGGTTCCAATAAGTAGCTAAAAGGTTTACAAAAGGTTAATTTTTTTTTTTTTTTTTTTTTTTACATATTATGGCTGTACAAAGTCCATATTTTGACCTACTGAACAAATTTTGGTCCCAAAGGTCAAAAAGTCACTCATTGACTTTCCTTCTGATTCCAATAAGTAGCTTACAGGTCTAAAAATGGTTTGGATTTTTTTTTTTTTTTTTTTTTTTTTTTTTTACATATTATGGCTGTACAAGAAGTCCATATTTGACCTACTGAACAATTTTTTTTTCCAAAGGTCAAAAAGTCACTCATTGACTTTCCTTCTGGTTCCAAAAAGTAGCTAAAAGGTCTACAAAAGGTAAAAATTTTTTTTTTTTTTTTTTTTTTTTTTTTTTTTACATATTATGGCTGTACAAAGTCCATATTTGACCTACTGAACAAATTTTTTTTCCAAAGGTCAAAAAGTCACTCATTAACTTTTCTTCTGGTTCCAATAAGTAGCTAAAAGGTCAACAAAAGGTTCCTTTTTTTTAATTTATTTTTTATACATATTATGGCTGTACAAGAAGTCCATATTTGACCTACTGAACAAATTTTTTTCCCAAAGGTCAAAAAGTCACTCATTGACTTCCCTTCTGATTCCAATAAGTAGCTTACAGGTCTAAAAAAGGTTTGGATTTTTTTTTTTTTTTTTTTCATATTATGGCTGTACAAGAAGTCCATATTTGACCTACTGAACAATTTTTTTTTTCCAAAGGTCAAAAAGTCACTCATTGACTTTCCTTCTTGTTCCAATAAGTAGCTAAAAGGTCTACAAAAAGTTTAAATATTTTTATTTATTTATTTATTTTACATATTATGGCTGTAAAGAAGTCCATATTTGACCTACTGAACAAATTTTTGTCCCAAAGGTCAAAAAGTCACTCATTGACTTCCCTTCTGAATCCAATTGCTAGCCAAAAGTTCCAAAAAAAGGTTTTAATTTCTTTATATTATTATTTTTTTTACATGTTATGGCTGTACAGAAGTCCATATTTAACCTACTGAACAAATTTTTGTCCCAAAGGTCAAAAAGTCACTCATTGACTTTCCTTCTTGTTCCAATAAGTAGCTAAAAGGTCTACAAAAGGTTTACATTTTTTTTTTTTTTTTTTTTTTTTTTTTTTACATATTATGGCTGTACAAAGTCCATATTTGACCTACTGAACAATTTTTTTTCCAAAGGTCAAAAAGTCACTCATTAACTTTCCTTCTTGTTCCAAAAAGTAGCTAAAAGGTCTACAAAAGGTTTAAACATTTTTTATTTATTTAATTATTTTACATATTATGGCTGTACAGAAGTCCAGATTTGACCTACTGAACAAATTTTTGTCCCAAAGGTCAAAAAGTCACTTATTGACTTTCCTTTTGGTTCCAATAAGTAGCTAAAAGGTCTACAAAAGGTTTAAACATTTTTTTATTTTTTTTATTTTACATATTATGGCTGTACAGAAGTCCAGATTTGACCTACTGAACAAATTTTTGTCCCAAAGGTCAAAAAGTCACTTATTGACTTTCCTTCTGGTTCCAATAAGTAGCTAAAAGGTCTACAAAAGGTTTAAACATTTTTATTTATTTATTTATTTTACATATTATGGCTGTACAGAAGTCCAGATTTGACCTACTGAACAAATTTTTGTCCCAAAGGTCAAAAAGTCACTCATTGACTTCCCTTCTGAATCCAATTGCTAGCCAAAAGTTCCAAAAAAAGGTTTTAATTTCTTTATATTATTATTTTTTTTACATGTTATGGCTGTACAGAAGTCCATATTTAACCTACTGAACAAATTTTTGTCCCAAAGGTCAAAAAGTCACTCATTGACTTTCCTTCTTGTTCCAATAAGTAGCTAAAAGGTCTACAAAAGGTTTACATTTTTTTTTTTTTTTTTTTTTTTTTTACATATTATGGCTGTACAAAGTCCATATTTGACCTACTGAACAATTTTTTTTCCCAAAGGTCAAAAAGTCACTCATTAACTTTCCTTCTTGTTCCAAAAAGTAGCTAAAAGGTCTACAAAAGGTTTAAACATTTTTTATTTTTTTTATTTTACATATTATGGCTGTACAGAAGTCCAGATTTGACCTACTGAACAAATTTTTGTCCCAAAGGTCAAAAAGTCACTTATTGACTTTCCTTTTGGTTCCAATAAGTAGCTAAAAGGTCTACAAAAGGTTTAAACATTTTTTTTTATTTATTTATTTTACATATTATGGCTGTACAGAAGTCCAGATTTGACCTACTGAACAAATTTTTGTCCCAAAGGTAAAAAAGTCACTCATTGACTTCCCTTCTGAATCCAATTGCTAGCCAAAAGTTCCAAAAAAAGGTTTTAATTTCTTTATATTATTATTTTTTTACATGTTATGGCTGTACAGTAGTCCATATTTAACCTACTGAACAAATGTTTGTCCCAAAGGTCAAAAAGTCACTCATTGACTTTCCTTCTTGTTCCAATAAGTAGCTAAAAGGTCTACAAAAGGTTTACATTTTTTTTTTTTTTTTTTTTTTTACATATTATGGCTGTACAAAGTCCATATTTGACCTACTGAACAATTTTTTTTTCCAAAGGTCAAAAAGTCACTCATTAACTTTCCTTCTTGTTCCAAAAAGTAGCTAAAAGGTCTACAAAAGGTTTAAACATTTTTTATTTATTTATTTATTTTACATATTATGGCTGTACAGAAGTCCAGATTTGACCTACTGAACAAATTTTTGTCCCAAAGGTCAAAAAGTCACTTATTGACTTTCCTTTTGGTTCCAATAAGTAGCTAAAAGGTCTACAAAAGGTTTAAACATTTGTTTTTATTTTTTTATTTTACATATTATGGCTGTACAGAAGTCCAGATTTGACCTACTGAACAAATTTTTGTCCCAAAGGTCAAAAAGTCACTCATTGACTTCCCTTCTGAATCCAATTGCTAGCCAAAAGTTCCAAAAAAAGGTTTTAATTTCTTTATATTATTTTTTTTTTTACATGTTATAGCTGTACAGAAGTCTATATTTAACCTACTGAACAAATGTTTGTCCCAAAGGTCAAAAAGTCACTCATTGACTTCCCTTCTGATTCCAATAAGTAGCTTACAGGTCTACAAAAGGTTACATTTTTTTTTATTTATTTTTTTTTATACATATTATGGTTGTACAAGAAGTCCATTTTTGACCTACTGAACACATTTTTTTCCCAAAGGTCAAAAAGTCACTCATTGACTTTCCTTCTGGTTTTTAATTAGTGGCTAAAAGGTCTACAAAAGGTGTAATTTTTTTTTTTTTTTTTACATATTGTGGCTGTACAGAAGTCCATATTTGACCTACCGAATAAATGTTTGTCCCAAAGGTCAAAAAGTCACTCATTGACTTCCCTTCTGATTCCAATAAGTAGCTTACAGGTCTAAAAAAGTTTTTTTTTTTTTTTTTTTTTTACATATTATGGCTGTACAAGAAGTCCATATTTGACCTACTGAACATATTTTTTTCACAAAGGTCAAAAAGTCACTCATTTATTTTCCTTCTGGTTCCAAGTAGTAGCTAAAAGGTCTACAAAAGGTTAATTTTTTTTAATTTTTTTTTTAAATTTTTTTATACTTATTATGGCTGTACAAATTCCATAATTGACCTACTGAACAAATATGTTTGGCCAAATGGTCAAAAAAGTCACTCATTGACTTCCCTTCTGATTCCAATTTGTAGCTAAAAGGTCTACAAAAGGTTTACATTTTTTTTCTTTTTTTTTTCTTTTTTTACATATTATGGCTGTACAAGAAGTCCATATTTGACCTACTGAACACATTTTTTCCCCAAAGGTCAAAAAGTCACTCATTGACTCTCCTTCAGGTTCCAATAAGTAGCTAAAAGGTCTACAAAAAGTTTAAATATTTTTATTTATTTATTTATTTTACATATTATGGCTGTACAGAAGTCCATATTTGACCTACTGAAAAAAAAATTTTCCCAAAGGTCAAAAAGTCACTTATTGACTTTCCTTCTGGTTCCAATAAGTAGCTAAAAGGTCTACAAAAGGTTTACATTTTTTTTTTTTTTTTTTTTTTTTTTTTTACATATTATGGCTGTACAAAGTCCATATTTGACCTACTGAACAATTTTTTTTTCCAAAGGTCAAAAAGTCACTCATTAACTTTCCTTCTTGTTCCAAAAAGTAGCTAAAAGGTCTACAAAAGGTTTAAACATTTTTTTTTTTTTTTTTTTTTTACATATTATGGCTGTACAGAAGTCCAGATTTGACCTACTGAACACATTTTTGTCCCAAAGGTCAAAAAGTCACTTATTGACTTTCCTTTTGGTTCCAATAAGTAGCTAAAAGGTCTACAAAAGGTTTAAACATTTTTTTTATTTATTTATTTTACATATTATGGCTGTACAGAAGTCCAGATTTGACCTACTGAACAAATTTTTGTCCCAAAGGTCAAAAAGTCACTCATTGACTTCCCTTCTGAATCCAATTGCTAGCCAAAAGTTCCAAAAAAAGGTTTTAATTTCTTTATATTATTATTTTTTTTACATGTTATGGCTGTACAGAAGTCCATATTTAACCTACTGAACAAATTTTTGTCCCAAAGGTCAAAAAGTCACTCATTGACTTTCCTTCTTGTTCCAATAAGTAGCTAAAAGGTCTACAAAAGGTTTACATTTTTTTTTTTTTTTTTTTTTTTTACATATTATGGCTGTACAAAGTCCATATTTGACCTACTGAACAATTTTTTTTTCCAAAGGTCAAAAAGTCACTCATTAACTTTCCTTCTTGTTCCAAAAAGTAGCTAAAAGGTCTACAAAAGGTTTAAACATTTTTTATTTTTTTTATTTTACATATTATGGCTGTACAGAAGTCCAGATTTGACCTACTGAACAAATTTTTGTCCCAAAGGTCAAAAAGTCACTCATTGACTTTCCTTCTGGTTTTTAATTAGTAGCTAAAAGGTCTACAAAAGGTTTAATTATTTTTTTTTTTTTACATATTGTGGCTGTACAGAAGTCCATATTTGACCTACCGAATAAATGTTTGTCCCAAAGGTCAAAAAGTCACTCATTGACTTCCCTTCTGATTCCAATAAGTAGCTGACAGGTCTAAAAAAGATTTTTTTTTTTTTTTTTTTTTTTTTTTTTACATATTATGGCTGTACAAGAAGTCCATATTTGACCTACTGAACAATTTTTTTTTCCAAAGTTCAAAAAGTCACTCATTAACTTTCCTTCTGGTTCCAATAAGTAGCTAAAAGGTCTACAAAAGTTTACTTCTTTTTTTTTATTTTTTTTATACATATTATGGCTGTACAAGAAGTCCATATTTGACCTACTGAACACATTTTTTTCCCAAAGGTCAAAAAGTCACTCATTGACATTCTAAAAGGTCTACAAAAGGTTTAAATTTATTATTATTTTTTTTTACATATTATGGCTGTAGAGAAGTCCATATTTGAACTACCGAATACATTTTTGTCCCAAAGGTCAAAAAGTCACTCATTGACTTTCCTTCTGGTATCAATAAGTAGCTAAAAGGTCTACAAAAGGTTAATTTTTTTTTAATAAATTTTTTTTTTTTTACATATTATGGCTGTACAAAGTCCATATTTGACCTACTGAACAAATTTTTGTCCCAAAGGTCAAAAAGTCACTCATTGACTTCCCTTCTGATTCCAATAAGTAGCTTACAGGTCTAAAAAAGGTTTGGAATTTTTTTTTTTTTTTTTCATATTATGGCTGTACAAGAAGTCCATATTTGACCTACTGAACAATTTTTTTTTTCCAAAGGTCAAAAAGTCACTCATTGACTTTCCTTCTTGTTCCAATAAGTAGCTAAAAGGTCTACAAAAAGTTTAAATATTTTTATTTATTTATTTATTTTACATATTATGGCTGTAAAGAAGTCCATATTTGACCTACTGAACAAATTTTTGTCCCAAAGGTCAAAAAGTCACTCATTGACTTCCCTTCTGAATCCAATTGCTAGCCAAAAGTTCCAAAAAAAGGTTTTAATTTCTTTATATTATTATTTTTTTTACATGTTATGGCTGTACAGAAGTCCATATTTAACCTACTGAACAAATTTTTGTCCCAAAGGTCAAAAAGTCACTCATTGACTTTCCTTCTTGTTCCAATAAGTAGCTAAAAGGTCTACAAAAGGTTTACATTTTTTTTTTTTTTTTTTTTTTTTTTTTTTACATATTATGGCTGTACAAAGTCCATATTTGACCTACTGAACACATTTTTTCCCCAAAGGTCAAAAAGTCACTCATTGACTCTCCTTCAGGTTCCAATAAGTAGCTAAAAGGTCTACAAAAAGTTTAAATATTTTTATTTATTTATTTATTTTACATATTATGGCTGTACAGAAGTCCATATTTGACCTACTGAATTTTTTTTTTTCCCAAAGGTCAAAAAGTCACTTATTGACTTTCCTTCTGGTTCCAATAAGTAGCTAAAAGGTCTACAAAAGGTTTACATTTTTTTTTTTTTTTTTTTTTTTTTTTTTTTTACATATTATGGCTGTACAAAGTCCATATTTGACCTACTGAACAATTTTTTTTTCCAAAGGTCAAAAAGTCACTCATTAACTTTCCTTCTTGTTCCAAAAAGTAGCTAAAAGGTCTACAAAAGGTTTAAACATTTTTTTATTTTTTTTTTATTTTACATATTATGGCTGTACAGAAGTCCAGATTTGACCTACTGAACACATTTTTGTCCCAAAGGTCAAAAAGTCACTTATTGACTTTCCTTTTGGTTCCAATAAGTAGCTAAAAGGTCTACAAAAGGTTTAAACATTTTTTTTATTTATTTATTTTACATATTATGGCTGTACAGAAGTCCAGATTTGACCTACTGAACAAATTTTTGTCCCAAAGGTCAAAAAGTCACTCATTGACTTCCCTTCTGAATCCAATTGCTAGCCAAAAGTTCCAAAAAAAGGTTTTTAATTTCTTTATATTATTATTTTTTTTACATGTTATGGCTGTACAGAAGTCCATATTAAACCTACTGAACAAATTTTTGTCCCAAAGGTCAAAAAGTCACTCATTGACTTTCCTTCTTGTTCCAATAAGTAGCTAAAAGGTCTACAAAAGGTTTACATTTTTTTTTTTTTTTTTTTTTTTTACATATTATGGCTGTACAAAGTCCATATTTGACCTACTGAACAATTTTTTTTTCCAAAGGTCAAAAAGTCACTCATTAACTTTCCTTCTTGTTCCAAAAAGTAGCTAAAAGGTCTACAAAAGGTTTAAACATTTTTTATTTTTTTTATTTTACATATTATGGCTGTACAGAAGTCCAGATTTGACCTACTGAACAAATTTTTGTCCCAAAGGTCAAAAAGTCACTCATTGACTTTCCTTCTGGTTTTTAATTAGTAGCTAAAAGGTCTACAAAAGGTTAAAATTATTTTTTTTTTTTTACATATTGTGGCTGTACAGAAGTCCATATTTGACCTACCGAATAAATGTTTGTCCCAAAGGTCAAAAAGTCACTCATTGACTTTCCTTCTGGTTTTTAATTAGTAGCTAAAAGGTCTACAAAAGGTTTAATTTTTTTTTTTTTTTACATATTGTGGCTGTACAGAAGTCCATATTTGACCTACCGAATAAATGTTTGTCCCAAAGGTCAAAAAGTCACTCATTGACTTCCCTTCTGATTCCAATAAGTAGCTGACAGGTCTAAAAAATATTTTTTTTTTTTTTTTTTTTTTTTTTTTTTTTTTTTTTTACATATTATGGCTGTACAAAGTCCATATTTGACCTACTGAACAATTTTTTTTTCCAAAGGTCAAAAAGTCACTCATTAACTTTCCTTCTTGTTCCAAAAAGTAGCTAAAAGGTCTACAAAAGGTTTAAACATTTTTTTTATTTTTTTTTTATTTTACATATTATGGCTTTACAGAAGTCCAGATTTGACCTACTGAACACATTTTTGTCCCAAAGGTCAAAAAGTCACTTATTGACTTTCCTTTTGGTTCCAATAAGTAGCTAAAAGGTCTACAAAAGGTTTAAACATTTTTTTTATTTATTTATTTTACATATTATGGCTGTACAGAAGTCCAGATTTGACCTACTGAACAAATTTTTGTCCCAAAGGTCAAAAAGTCACTCATTGACTTCCCTTCTGAATCCAATTGCTAGCCAAAAGTTCCAAAAAAAGGTTTTAATTTCTTTATATTATAATTTTTTTTACATGTTATGGCTGTACAGAAGTCCATATTTGACCTACTGAACAATTTTTTTTTCCAAAGGTCAAAAAGTCACTCATTAACTTTCCTTCTTGTTCCAAAAAGTAGCTAAAAGGTCTACAAAAGGTTTAAACATTTTTTATTTTTTTTATTTTACATATTATGGCTGTACAGAAGTCCAGATTTGACCTACTGAACAAATTTTTGTCCCAAAGGTCAAAAAGTCACTCATTGACTTTCCTTCTGGTTTTTAATTAGTAGCTAAAAGGTCTACAAAAGGTTTAATTTTTTTTTTTTTTTTACATATTGTGGCTGTACAGAAGTCCATATTTGACCTACCGAATAAATGTTTGTCCCAAAGGTCAAAAAGTCACTCATTGACTTCCCTTCTGATTCCAATAAGTAGCTGACAGGTCTAAAAAAGATTTTTTTTTTTTTTTTTTTTTTTTTTTTTACATATTATGGCTGTACAAGAAGTCCATATTTGACCTACTGAACAATTTTTTTTTCCAAAGTTCAAAAAGTCACTCATTAACTTTCCTTCTGGTTCCAATAAGTAGCTAAAAGGTCTACAAAAGTTTACTTCTTTTTTTTAATTTTTTTTTATACATATTATGGCTGTACAAGAAGTCCATATTTGACCTACTGAACACATTTTTTTCCCAAAGGTCAAAAAGTCACTCATTGACATTCTAAAAGGTCTACAAAAGGTTTAAATTTATTATTATTTTTTTTTACATATTATGGCTGTAGAGAAGTCCATATTTGAACTACCGAATACATTTTTGTCCCAAAGGTCAAAAAGTCACTCATTGACTTTCCTTCTGGTATCAATAAGTAGCTAAAAGGTCTACAAAAGGTTAATTTTTTTTTAATAAATTTTTTTTTTTTTACATATTATGGCTGTACAAAGTCCATATTTGACCTACTGAACAAATTTTTGTCCCAAAGGTCAAAAAGTCACTCATTGACTTCCCTTCTGATTCCAATAAGTAGCTTACAGGTCTAAAAAAGGTTTGGATTTTTTTTTTTTTTTTTTCATATTATGGCTGTACAAGAAGTCCATATTTGACCTACTGAACAATTTTTTTTTTCCAAAGGTCAAAAAGTCACTCATTGACTTTCCTTCTTGTTCCAATAAGTAGCTAAAAGGTCTACAAAAAGTTTAAATATTTTTATTTATTTATTTATTTTACATATTATGGCTGTAAAGAAGTCCATATTTGACCTACTGAACAAATTTTTGTCCCAAAGGTCAAAAAGTCACTCATTGACTTCCCTTCTGAATCCAATTGCTAGCCAAAAGTTCCAAAAAAAGGTTTTAATTTCTTTATATTATTATTTTTTTTACATGTTATGGCTGTACAGAAGTCCATATTTAACCTACTGAACAAATTTTTGTCCCAAAGGTCAAAAAGTCACTCATTGACTTTCCTTCTTGTTCCAATAAGTAGCTAAAAGGTCTACAAAAGGTTTACATTTTTTTTTTTTTTTTTTTTTTTTTTTTTTACATATTATGGCTGTACAAAGTCCATATTTGACCTACTGAACACATTTTTTCCCCAAAGGTCAAAAAGTCACTCATTGACTCTCCTTCAGGTTCCAATAAGTAGCTAAAAGGTCTACAAAAAGTTTAAATATTTTTATTTATTTATTTATTTTACATATTATGGCTGTACAGAAGTCCATATTTGACCTACTGAATTTTTTTTTTTCCCAAAGGTCAAAAAGTCACTTATTGACTTTCCTTCTGGTTCCAATAAGTAGCTAAAAGGTCTACAAAAGGTTTACATTTTTTTTTTTTTTTTTTTTTTTTTTTTTTTTACATATTATGGCTGTACAAAGTCCATATTTGACCTACTGAACAATTTTTTTTTCCAAAGGTCAAAAAGTCACTCATTAACTTTCCTTCTTGTTCCAAAAAGTAGCTAAAAGGTCTACAAAAGGTTTAAACATTTTTTTATTTTTTTTTTATTTTACATATTATGGCTGTACAGAAGTCCAGATTTGACCTACTGAACACATTTTTGTCCCAAAGGTCAAAAAGTCACTTATTGACTTTCCTTTTGGTTCCAATAAGTAGCTAAAAGGTCTACAAAAGGTTTAAACATTTTTTTTATTTATTTATTTTACATATTATGGCTGTACAGAAGTCCAGATTTGACCTACTGAACAAATTTTTGTCCCAAAGGTCAAAAAGTCACTCATTGACTTCCCTTCTGAATCCAATTGCTAGCCAAAAGTTCCAAAAAAAGGTTTTTAATTTCTTTATATTATTATTTTTTTTACATGTTATGGCTGTACAGAAGTCCATATTAAACCTACTGAACAAATTTTTGTCCCAAAGGTCAAAAAGTCACTCATTGACTTTCCTTCTTGTTCCAATAAGTAGCTAAAAGGTCTACAAAAGGTTTACATTTTTTTTTTTTTTTTTTTTTTTTACATATTATGGCTGTACAAAGTCCATATTTGACCTACTGAACAATTTTTTTTTCCAAAGGTCAAAAAGTCACTCATTAACTTTCCTTCTTGTTCCAAAAAGTAGCTAAAAGGTCTACAAAAGGTTTAAACATTTTTTATTTTTTTTATTTTACATATTATGGCTGTACAGAAGTCCAGATTTGACCTACTGAACAAATTTTTGTCCCAAAGGTCAAAAAGTCACTCATTGACTTTCCTTCTGGTTTTTAATTAGTAGCTAAAAGGTCTACAAAAGGTTAAAATTATTTTTTTTTTTTTTACATATTGTGGCTGTACAGAAGTCCATATTTGACCTACCGAATAAATGTTTGTCCCAAAGGTCAAAAAGTCACTCATTGACTTTCCTTCTGGTTTTTAATTAGTAGCTAAAAGGTCTACAAAAGGTTTAATTTTTTTTTTTTTTTACATATTGTGGCTGTACAGAAGTCCATATTTGACCTACCGAATAAATGTTTGTCCCAAAGGTCAAAAAGTCACTCATTGACTTCCCTTCTGATTCCAATAAGTAGCTGACAGGTCTAAAAAATATATATTTTTTTTTTTTTTTTTTTTTTTTTTTTTTTTTTTACATATTATGGCTGTACAAAGTCCATATTTGACCTACTGAACAATTTTTTTTTCCAAAGGTCAAAAAGTCACTCATTAACTTTCCTTCTTGTTCCAAAAAGTAGCTAAAAGGTCTACAAAAGGTTTAAACATTTTTTTTATTTTTTTTTTATTTTACATATTATGGCTTTACAGAAGTCCAGATTTGACCTACTGAACACATTTTTGTCCCAAAGGTCAAAAAGTCACTTATTGACTTTCCTTTTGGTTCCAATAAGTAGCTAAAAGGTCTACAAAAGGTTTAAACATTTTTTTTATTTATTTATTTTACATATTATGGCTGTACAGAAGTCCAGATTTGACCTACTGAACAAATTTTTGTCCCAAAGGTCAAAAAGTCACTCATTGACTTCCCTTCTGAATCCAATTGCTAGCCAAAAGTTCCAAAAAAAGGTTTTAATTTCTTTATATTATAATTTTTTTTACATGTTATGGCTGTACAGAAGTCCATATTTGACCTACTGAACAATTTTTTTTTCCAAAGGTCAAAAAGTCACTCATTAACTTTCCTTCTTGTTCCAAAAAGTAGCTAAAAGGTCTACAAAAGGTTTAAACATTTTTTATTTTTTTTATTTTACATATTATGGCTGTACAGAAGTCCAGATTTGACCTACTGAACAAATTTTTGTCCCAAAGGTCAAAAAGTCACTCATTGACTTTCCTTCTGGTTTTTAATTAGTAGCTAAAAGGTCTACAAAAGGTTTAATTTTTTTTTTTTTTTTACATATTGTGGCTGTACAGAAGTCCATATTTGACCTACCGAATAAATGTTTGTCCCAAAGGTCAAAAAGTCACTCATTGACTTCCCTTCTGATTCCAATAAGTAGCTGACAGGTCTAAAAAATATTTTTTTTTTTTTTTTTTTTTTTTTTTTTTTTAACATATTATGGCTGTACAAGAAGTCCATATTTGACCTACTGAACAATTTTTTTTTCCAAAGGTCAAAAAGTCACTCATTAACTTTCCTTCTGGTTCCAATAAGTAGCTAAAAGGTCTACAAAAGTTTACTTCTTTTTTTTTATTTTTTTTTATACATATTATGGCTGTACAAGAAGTCCATATTTGACCTACTGAACACATTTTTTTCCCAAAGGTCAAAAAGTCACTCATTGACATTCTAAAAGGTCTACAAAAGGTTTAAATTTATTATTATTATTTTTTACATATTATGGCTGTAGAGAAGTCCATATTTGAACTACCGAATACATTTTTGTCCCAAAGGTCAAAAAGTCACTCATTGACTTTCCTTCTGATTCCAATAAGTAGCTTACAGGTCTAAAAAAGTTTTTTTTTTTTTTTTTTTTACATATTATGGCTGTACAAGAAGTCCATATTTGACCTACTGAACATATTTTTTTCACAAAGGTCAAAAAGTCACTCATTTATTTTCCTTCTGGTTCCAAGTAGTAGCTAAAAGGTCTACAAAAGGTTAATTTTTTTTTATTTATTTTTTAAATTTTTTTATACTTATTATGGCTGTACAAATTCCATAATTGACCTACTGAACAAATATGTTTGGCCAAATGGTCAAATAAGTCACTCATTGACTTCCCTTCTGATTCCAATTTGTAGCTAAAAGGTCTACAAAAAGTTTAAATATTTTTATTTATTTATTTATTTTACATATTATGGCTGTACAGAAGTCCATATTTGACCTACTGAAAAAATTTTTTTCCCAAAGGTCAAAAAGTCACTTATTGACTTTCCTTCTGGTTCCAATAAGTAGCTAAAAGGTCTACAAAAGGTTTACATTATTTTTTTATTTTTTTTTTTTTTTTTTTACATATTATGGCTGTACAAAGTCCATATTTGACCTACTGAACAATTTTTTTTTCAAAAGGTCAAAAAGTCACTCATTAACTTTCCTTCTTGTTCCAAAAAGTAGCTAAAAGGTCTACAAAAGGTTTAAACATTTTTTTATTTTTTTTTTATTTTACATATTATGGCTGTACAGAAGTCCAGATTTGACCTACTGAACACATTTTTGTCCCAAAGGTCAAAAAGTCACTTATTGACTTTCCTTTTGGTTCCAATAAGTAGCTAAAAGGTCTACAAAAGGTTTAAACATTTTTTTTATTTATTTATTTTACATATTATGGCTGTACAGAAGTCCAGATTTGACCTACTGAACAAATTTTTGTCCCAAAGGTCAAAAATTCACTCATTGACTTCCCTTCTGAATCCAATTGCTAGCCAAAAGTTCCAAAAAAAGGTTTTAATTTCTTTATATTATAATTTTTTTTACATGTTATGGCTGTACAGAAGTCCATATTTAACCTACTGAACAAATTTTTGTCCCAAAGGTCAAAAAGTCACTCATTGACTTTCCTTCTTGTTCCAATAAGTAGCTAAAAGGTCTACAAAAGGTTTACATTTTTTTTTAATTTTTTTTTTACATATTATGGCTGTACAAAGTCCATATTTGACCTACTGAACAATTTTTTTTTCCAAAGGTCAAAAAGTCACTCATTAACTTTCCTTCTTGTTCCAAAAAGTAGCTAAAAGGTCTACAAAAGGTTTAAACATTTTTTATTTTTTTTATTTTGCATATTTTGGCTGTACAGAAGTCCAGATTTGACCTACTGAACAAATTTTTGTCCCAAAGGTCAAAAAGTCACTCATTGACTTTCCTTCTGGTTTTTAATTAGTAGCTAAAAGGTCTACAAAAGGTTTAATTTTTTTTTTTTTTTACATATTGTGGCTGTACAGAAGTCCATATTTGACCTACCGAATAAATGTTTGTCCCAAAGGTAAAAAAGTCACTCATTGACTTCCCTTCTGATTCCAATAAGTAGCTGACAGGTCTAAAAAAGGTTTGTTTTTTTGTTTTTTGTTTTTTTTTACAAATTATGGCTGTACAAGAAGTCCATATTTGACCTACTGAACAATTTTTTTTTCCAAAGGTCAAAAAGTCACTCATTAACTTTCCTTCTGGTTCCAATAAGTAGCTAAAAGGTCTACAAAAGTTTACTTCTTTTTTTTTCTTTTTTTTTTATACATATTATGGCTGTACAAGAAGTCCATATTTGACCTACTGAACACATTTTTTTCCCAAAGGTCAAAAAGTCACTCATTGACATTCTAAAAGGTCTACAAAAGGTTTAAATTTATTATTATTTTTTTTTTACATATTATGGCTGTACAGAAGTCCATATTTGAACTACCGAATACATTTTTGTCCCAAAGGTCAAAAAGTCACTCATTGACTTTCCTTCTGGTATCAATAAGTAGCTAAAAGGTCTACAAAAGGTATTTTTTTTTTTTTTTTTTTTTTTTTTTTTACATATTATGGCTGTACAAGAAGTCCATATTTGACCTGCTGAACATGTTTTTGCACTAAGAGTCCATACACACTAATTCACTATACATACTCATTGACTTCCATTCTGATTCCAATTAGTAGTTAAAAGGTCCACATTTTTTTAATACATGTTTTGGCTGTACAGAAGTCCATATTTGACCTAAAGAACATGTTTTAGGCCTAAGAGTCCTTAAACACTATACATACTCATTGACTTCCCTTCTTATTCCCTTTACTAGCCAAAATTCCCACAAAAATGTTTGACATATTAAGGCTGTAAAAGAAGTCCATATTTGACCTACTGAACATATTTTTTTCACAAAGGTCAAAAAGTCAATCATTTATTTTCCTTCTGGTTCCAAGTAGTAGCTAAAAGGTCTACAAAAGGTTAAATTTCTTTTAATTTTTTTTTTTTTTTTTTTTTTTTTTTTTACATATAATGGCTATACAGAAGTCCATATTTGACCTACTGAACAAATTTTTTCCCCAAAGGTCAAAATGTCACTCATTGACTCTCCTTCAGGTTCCAATAAGTAGCTAAAAGGTCTACAAAAGGTTACATTTATTTATTTATTTATTTATTTTTACATATAATGGCTATACAGAAGTCCATATTTGACCTACTCAACAATTTTTTTTTTCCAAAGGTCAAAAAGTCACTTATTGACTTTCCTTCTGGTTCCAATAAGTAGCTAAAAGGTCTACAAAAAGTTTAAATATTTTTTTTATTCATTTATTTTACATATTATGGCTGTACAGAAGTCCATATTTGACCTACTGAACAAATTTTTGTCCCAAAGGTCAAAAAGTCACTTATTGACTTTCCTTCTGGTTCCAATAAGTAGCTAAAAGGTCTAAAAAAGGCTAAAAAAATTTTTTTTTTTTGTGTGTGCATATTTTGGCTGTACAAGAAGTCCATATTTGACTTACTGAACAATTTTTTTTTCCAAAGGTCAAAAAGTCACTCATTGACTTTCCTTCAGGTTCCAATAAGTAGCTAAAAGGTCTACAAAAGGTAAATTATTTTTTAATTAAATTTTTTTTTTTACATATTATGGCTGTAACAAAGTCCATATTTGACCTACTGAAAAAATTTTAGTCCCAAAGGTCAAAAAGTCACTTATTGACTTTCCTTCTGGTTCCAATAAGTAGCTAAAAGGTCTACAAAAGGTTTACATTTTTTTTTTTTTTTTTTTTTTTTACATATTATGGCTGTACAAAGTCCATATTTGACCTACTGAACAAATTTTTTTCCCAAAGGTCAAAAAGTCACTCATTGACTTCCCTTCTGATTCCAATAAGTAGCTTACAGGTCTAAAAAAGGTTTGGATTTTTTTTTTTCTTGCATATTATGGCTGTAAAGAAGTCCATATTTGACCTACTGAACAATTTTTTTTTCCAAAGGTCAAAAAGTCACTCATTGACTTCCCTTCTTGTTCCAATAAGTAGCTAAAAGGTCTACAAAAAGTTTAAATATTTTTTTTTATTCATTTATTTTACATATTATGGCTGTACAGAAGTCCATATTTGACCTACTGAACAAATTTTTGTCCCAAAGGTCAAAAAGTCACTTATTGACTTTCCTTCTGGTTCCAATAAGTAGCTAAAAGGTCTACAAAAGGTTTACATTTTTTTTTTTTTTTTTTTTTTTTACATATTATGGCTGTACAAAGTCCATATTTGACCTACTGAACACATTTTTTTCCCAAAGTTCAAAAAGTCACTCATTGACTTCCCTTCTGATTCCAATAAGTAGCTTACAGGTCTAAAAAAGGTTTGGATTTTTTTTTTTTTTTTTTTTTTTTTTTTGCATATTTTGGCTGTACAAGAAGTCCATATTTGACCTACTGAACAAATGTTTGTCCCAAAGGTCAAAAAGTCACTCATTGACTTCCCTTCTGATTCCAATAAGTAGCTTACAGGTCTAAAAATGGTTTGGATTTTTTTTTTTTTTTTTTTTTTTTTTTTACAGATTATGGTTGTACAAGAAGTCCATATTTGACCTAGTGAATACATTTTTTTTCCAAAGGTCAAAAAGTCACTCATTGACTTTCCTTCTGGTTCCAATAAGTAGCTAAAAGGTCTACAAAAGGTTTAATTTTTTTTTTTTTTTTTTTTTTTTACATATTATGGCTGTACAAAGTCCATATTTGACCTACTGAACAATTTTTTTTCCCAAAGGTCAAAAAGTCACTCATTGACTTTCCTTCTGGTTCCAATTAGTAGCTAAAAGGTCTACAAAAGGTTTAAATTTATTTTTATTTTTTTTATTTTATTTTTTACATATTATGGCTGTACAAGAAGTCCATATTTGACCTACTGAACAATTTTTTTTTTCCAAAGGTCAAAAAGTCACTCATTGACTTTCCTTCTTGTACCAATAAGTAGCTAAAAGGTCTACAAAATCTAATTTTTTTTTATTTTTTTTTATTTTTTACATATTATGGCTGTCTCAAGAAGTCCATATTTGACCTGCTGAACATGTTTTAGGCCTAAGAGTCCTTAAACACTAATTTACTATACACACTCATTGACTTCCTTTCTTATTCCCTTTACTAGCCAAAATTCCCACAAAAATGTTTGACATATTATGGCTGTACAAGAGGTCCATATTTGACCTACTGAACACATTTTTTTCCCAAAGGTCAAAAAGTCACTCATTGACTTTCCTTCTGGTTTTTAATTAGTAGCTAAAAGGTCTACAAAAGGTTTAATTTTTTTTTTTTTTTTACATATTGTGGCTGTACAGAAGTCCATATTTGACCTACCGAATAAATGTTTGTCCCAAAGGTCAAAAAGTCACTCATTAACGTCTCGGTTACGTATGTAACCCTCGTTCCCTGAGGAGGGAACGGAGACGTACGTTAGTGACTAACGAATGGGGGTTTCGCTTAGAAGCCAATCATCTTCGAGAATTCAACAGCGCCCAATGGCAGTGCCAATGCCATGGGCATGCAGAATTTGCATGCGTAACTCCGCCCCACCTCGTGGGTATATAAGGAAGTACGCTGGCAACATCGCATTATGTTACTGCTGCAGGAGCCAAGACTGAACTCCGCGTTCCAGGCAGCACAGCTGACGTGGCAAAGGAAACGTACGTCTCCGTTCCCTCCTCAGGGAACGAGGGTTACATACGTAACCGAGACGTTCCCTTTCGTTCAGTCACTACGACGTACGTTAGTGACTAACGAATGGGGGTTCCAATACAATAACGCCACTCAGCTGTCGTCCAGTGCCCTGCGTAAGTGTGAGTACCCTGTCGTAAGACTAGTACGGACGAAGGACTCCCACTTATCACAGGATTACCAAGGTACACTGGGAAGCATTTCCCAGTGAGGGAATGCCAAGATGCCTACCGTAGGGAGGGCTTAAGAACACACATATGACCCGCTAAGGGCTGCATATGGAAGATCTCTAGGGTACCAGCCGAAGGTGGATTTTTAACCCTAGGGGCGGCAGGGACTTGCCAAGGGAAAGACACCTGCTCGCTGAGGAGGCTTACGGTGGAAATACTCGTGTGGGGGTCGCCGGAGGGGAACCATGCACACGGAGCACCTGGCCGGACATGAGGGTCTGGGCTCGAAAGGGCAGACTGAACTGATGTCGGCGTAAGCAGTGCTGGAGGAGCTCAGGGCTCTCGGGGAGCTCACCTGAGGGAAAATATCGCACGTATCCAGTCCTTGGAGTGGAATGGCGAGCAAGCGAAGACACCTGAGCCTGGCCCATTACCGGCCACCCGTAGGGGCGAGTACATAGTCGGACACTGGCTCCACTCGGAGATTGTAGAATCTGGCGAATGTGTTGGGTGTCGCCCAGCCTGCAGCTCTGCAGATGTCTGTTAGCGAGGCGCCATGCGCTAGAGCCCAAGAGGAGGCCACACTCCGGGTGGAGTGTGCCCTCACACCAAGGGGACATGGTCGACCTTGCTGCTGGTAAGCCAAAACAATGGTGTCCACTATCCAGTGAGACAACCTCTGCTTTGAGAGAGCACTTCCCTTCCGCTCTCCACCATAACAGACAAAGAGCTGGTCTGAGGTCCTGAAACATCGCGTACTGTCTACATAGGCGCGGAGAGCGCGTACTGGACAGAGCAATGCCAAGGCTGGGTCTGCCTCCTCCAAAGGCAGCGCTTGCAGGTTCACCACCTGATCTCGGAACGGAGTGGTGGGAACCTTGGGCACATATCCGGGGTCTATCCGGGGTCTCAGGATCACGTGAGAGTTAGCCGGCCCGAACTCAAGGCACGCTTCGTCAACCAAAAATGCTTGCAGGTCCCCGACCCTCTTATGCGAGGCCAATGCGGTCAGCAGAGCCGTCTTCATAGACAAGAACTTAATCTCAGCCGACCGCAAAGGCTCAAAGGGAGGCCTCTGCAGAGCACTTAAGACTACTGAGAGGTCCCAAGAGGGAACGAGAGGAGAGCGAGGAGGATTCAGTCTCCTCGCCCCCCTCAGGAACCTGATGATCAGGTCGTGCTGACTTACCTTTTTGTCTCCCAGGAGATCGTGGTAGGCAGATATTGCGGCCACATACACTTTAAGGGTGGAAGGAGACAGCCTTCGCTCCACCCCCTCCTGGAGAAACGATAGCACGGACCCGATCGGGCATTTCCAGGGGTCTTCTTGGCGGGAAGAATACCATGTGACAAAGAGGTTCCACTTCAACGCATAGAGACGTCGCGTAGACTCAGCTCTAGCGGAAGTGATGGTAGCGACCACCGCAGGTGGAAGACTACTCAAACCTGCCGCGTCCCGTCCAGAAGCCACACGTGGAGCTTCCAGAACGCTGGACGCGGGTGCCAAAAGGTGCCCCGTCTCTGAGTGAGGAGGTCCGGTCTCAGAGGAATAGGCCAGGGAGGGGCTGTCGCAAGGAGTATAAGTTCTGGGAACCAGGTCTGGCCGTGCCAATACGGGGCGACCAACATGACCTGCTCCTTGTCCTCCCTGATCTTGCACAGTACCCGTGCAAGAAGGCTCACTGGGGGAAACGCATACTTGCGTAGCCCTGGCGGCCAGCTGTGCGCCAGTGCATCCGTGCCAAGGGTGCCCTTGGTCAGGGAATAATACAGGGAGCAATGGGAAGAGTCCTGGGAGGCAAACAGATCTACCTGTGCGTCGCCGAACCGTTCAGCTGGACCGTCTGGGGGTGGAGTCTCCACTCTCCGGGGAAAGGCTGAATCCGTGAGAGCTCGTCGGCTGCACAGTTCAGGTCTCCGGGGATGTGGACAGCTCGAAGGGACCTCAGGTGCTTCTGACTCCACAAAACGAGATGGCGGGCGAGTTGAGACATACGGTGGGAGCGTAGACCGCCCTGGTGGTTGATGTACGCTACTACGGCCGTGTTGTCTGTCCTGACTAGTACATGTTGACCCCTCAGCAACGCTCGGAAGCGGTGCAGAGCGAACCGTACTGCCAGTAACTCGAG
Organism: Gobio gobio; assembly: GCF_949357685.1. Lineage (NCBI taxonomy): Eukaryota > Metazoa > Chordata > Actinopteri > Cypriniformes > Gobionidae > Gobio > Gobio gobio. The sequence continues at coordinate 31,812,939 of NC_137099.1, read as the reverse complement.
GCAATTGACATGCAGAAGGCGCTGGGGTCCTATCCAGGAGCCCGCGGCTGCTTGTCCATTGCACATGGCACCCCAGCCCGTGGATGATGCATCTGTTGATACAACAACATGCCTGGAAACTCGTTCTAAGGACACTCCGGTCCGTAGAAAACTGAGGTTCGACCACGGGGTGAGAGTCTGTAAGCAGGCCCGAGTCACTTGTACCCGGAGCGTGCCAGACCGCCATGCCCATCTCGGGACTCGATCGCGTAGCCAGTGCTGAAGCGGTCTCATATGAAGCAATCCGAGCGGCGTCACCGCGGCTGCAGATGCCATATGCCCCAGGAGCCTCTGAAATAGTTTCAGTGGAACCGCACTCTTGCCCTCGATTTGACGAAGGGAAGTCAGCAGAGACTGCGCGCGCTCGCTCGAAGGCTGCGCGCACATGGCGACCGAGTCGATATCCATACCCTAGAAAAGAGATCCTCTGCGCGGGGCAAAGTTTGCCCTTCTCCCAGTTGACCCGAAGGCCCAGACGGGCTAGGTGATGGAGCACCAAATCTCTGTGTCCGCAAACCTGCTCTCGAGAGTGACCCAGTATGAGCCAGTCGTCGAGGTAGTTCAGGATGCGAACCCCGTGCTGCCGAAGGGGCGCAAGGGCTGCCTCGGCAATCTTCGTAAAGACGCGAGGGGACAGAGATAGCCCGAATGGTAGAACTACGTACTGATATGCCCGCCCCTCGAAAGCAAACCGTAGGAACGGTCTGTGTCGAGGTAGAATGGAGACATGGAAGTAGGCGTCCTTCAGGTCGATCGCTGCAAACCAATCGTCTGGACGAACGCATTCGAAAAGGCGTTTCGCTGTCAACATCTTGAACGGAAACCGGTGAAGGTAACGGTTCAAGACGCGCAGGTCCAGGATCGGTCGTAACCCACCGGTCTTTTTGGGTACAATGAAGTACGGGCTGTAAAACCCGGAATTCATCTCGGCTGGAGGGACAGGTTCGATCGCACCCTTCGCCAGTAGGGTGGCAATCTCCGCTCGCATGACGGGGGCATTGGCCCCGATCATGGTGGAACGGACTCCCCGGAAGCAGGGAGGAACCTGCGCGAACTGAATCGCGTAGCCGCGCCTGATGGTCCGCTCGACCCAGCGGGACAGCCCTGGAAGCTGAAGCCAGACTCCCAGAAACTGTGCCAACGGGGTCATACGGAGTACAGACATACCCGGTGTGGGTTTGCAGCGATGCAGCGTCACTGGCCCGGACATGGGAGGCTGAGGGGCGTCCCGGTGCAGGGGCACGGTTGACTGCTGCGTCCTGACAGTGGAGACCAGGGAAGAACGCACGTTCCACTGGGGTCTGCTCTGCCAGGAGGCTGGCGACAGAGTGGGATGCGAGTGGCGGGACCCGTGGGTGGCGCGCACCGTCATCACCGGACTCTGTGGGCTCAGGGATGGGAGTTTTAATTCTTTCTTTGTCCAAAATAGGGTGCTGCTGACCCGGGGGCCAGCAGCTGAACAAAGGATTCTCCCCCGGCCCTCCACCGGGGGAAGGAGTGGTCCTGCTACCATCTCCTCGAAAGAATTTCCCATCCCTGAGCCGTCCGTCTCAGGAGCGCCGCTTGGCCTGGCATTTAGCGGGGCGCGGGCGGCCTGAGGGGACTTGGACGCCTTCCTACGGCTTCCTCCGCGACCCGGCCCGGGTGAAGGCTGCTGCTTGGACCGGGTGGGAGGGGCGGGAGCCTTAGGAGGGCGTCCTCGGCGTGGAGCAGACTGAGGCGACTGTGCCGGCGGCTGGGTGGAGGCAGCAGCTGGCCGCCGGGGCAGTACGTGTTTTATAGCCTCAGTCTGCTTCTGGGCGATTGAGAACTGTTGGGCAAAGTCCTCAACCGCCCCGCCGAAGAGGCCGGCCTGGGATATGGGGGCATCGAGGAACCGGGTCCGCTCGGTGTCCCGCATATCGGCCAGGTTCAGCCACAGGTGACGCTCCTGGACCACATTTGTGGACATCACTTGACCCAGGGAGCGTGCGGTCACCTTCGTCGCCCGGAGAGCGAGGTCGGTGGCGGCACGCAGCTCATTTAAGAGCCCCGGATCAACTCCACCCTCGTGCATGTCCTTGAGGATCCTGGCCTGGTAGACCTGAAGGATCGCCATGGCATGCAACGAAGCGGCAGCCTGCCCCGCGGCTCTGTGCGATTTCGCCACCAAGGTTGATGTGAATCGACAGGCTTTGGAGGGGTGCTTAGGATCACCGCGCCAGGTTGAAGCGCTCTGAGGACACAGTTGCATCGCAACAGAACGTTCAACTGGGGGGACCCCAGTGTACCCTTTAGCTGCCGCCCCATCGAGGACGGAGAAGGCGGAGGAAGTCGCCGAACGGTCACGGGAAGACAACGGGGACTTCCAGGACCGCGCAAGTTCCTCATGAAGCTCGGGAAAGAAAGGTATTGGGGGCGGGGACTGACGGTTGTCAGCGCGCGCTCCCAAAAACCAATCATCGAGCCTAGAGCGTTCGGGACAGGGCGGAGGGTTCCACTCTATCCCTAATCTCGCGGCTGCCCGAGACAACATGGCTGTCAGCTCTGGGTCCGACTCGGGCAATGCTGGCACGCTCGAAGGCGGCAGCACAGCCGAGTCATCATCCTCAGAGGACTCGAGCCCACCTTGTGATGCGGTGACCGACATCGCATCTTCCTCCGGAGCGCCAAACGAGATGCGCGAGGGGGCAGGAGCCGGCCCCACGATCTGCGTCTGGACACTCGCGGGTTGCAGTGTGCAAGACGGGGGTGTGGCCCGAGGCATGAGCGTCGGGGCTTTGTTCCACACCGTAACCGTCAGGTCACCCTGACCACCAGCCGAAGTACTGGGCCTCTGGGACTCAGTAGATCGGGGTGTGGTAGAGGGGACTCTCACTTCATTACGAAGGTCATGGAGTCTTGACCGCAACACCGCGATGGTCATGTTCCCGCAGTGGGAACATGACTCATCCACAAACGATGTCTGAGCATGCTGAAAGCCCAAACATATCAGACAGTGTTTGTGCCCATCAGAGGGAGATAACAACCGGCCACACCCAGAAGTACACGGACGAGACATCCTGAAAAGGACGCGTCACGTGTAAGCTCTTTTAGGAGAGGAAGCTTCGCAGAGAACGCCGAAGCGCCCGGGGACCACACACCAGCTGTCTAGCGGACCACTGCGCAGATCAGCAGGCAGGCAGTATGATGATCACTAGAACGCGCCGTAACACCAACGCCTCTGGAAAGCTGCTCGTCTCGAAAAGCTGTCGAAGACTCAGATCAGGCTTGAAGGAGTGAAGAGATCCTCTTGGCTCCAAAGCAGAAACATAATGCGATGTTGCCAGCGTACTTCCTTATATACCCACGAGGTGGGGCGGAGTTACGCATGCAAATTCCGCATGCCCATGGCATTGGCACTGCCATTGGGCGCTGTTGAATTCTCGAAGATGATTGGCTTCTAAGCGAAACCCCCATTCGTTAGTCACTAACGTACGTCGTAGTGTTTGAACGAAAGGGAACTTTCCTTCTGGTTCCAATAAGTAGCTAAAAGGTCTACAAAAGGTTACTTCTTTTTTTTAAAAAAAATTTTATACATATTATGGCTGTACAAGAAGTCCATATTTGACCTACTGAACACATTTTTTTCCCAAAGGTCAAAAAGTCACTCATTGACATTCTAAAAGGTCTAAAAAAGGTTTACTTTTATTTTTTATTTTTTTTTACATATTATGGCTGTACAGAAGTCCATATTTGAACTACCGAATACATTTTTGTCCCAAAGGTCAAAAAGTCACTCATTGACTTTCCTTCTGGTATCAATAAGTAGCTAAAAGGTCTTTTTTTTTTTTTTTTTTACATATTATGGCTGTACAAGAAGTCCATATTTGACCTGCTGAACATGTTTTTGCACTAAGAGTCCATACACACTAATTCACTATACATACTCATTGACTTCCATTCTGATTCCAATTAGTAGTTAAAAGGTCCACATTTTTTTAATACATGTTTTGGCTGTACAGAAGTCCATATTTGACCTAAAGAACATGTTTTAGGCCTAAGAGTCCTTAAACACTATACATACTCATTGACTTCCCTTCTTATTCCCTTTACTAGCCAAAATTCCCACAAAAATGTTTGACATATTAAGGCTATAAAAGAAGTCCATATTTGACCTACTGAACATATTTTTTTCACAAAGGTCAAAAGTCACTCATTTATTTTCCTTCTGGTTCCAAATAGTAGCTAAAAGGTCTACAAAAGGTAAAAAATCTTTTTTTTTTTTTTTTTTTTTACATATAATGGCTATACAGAAGTCCATATTTGACCTACTGAACACATTTTTTCCCCAAAGGTCAAAAAGTCACTCATTGACTCTCCTTCAGGTTCCAATAAGTAGCTAAAAGGTCTACAAAAGGTTAATTTTTTTTTAATTAATTTTTTTTTTTTACATATTATGTCCATATTTGACCTACTGAACAAATTTTTGTCCCAAAGGTCAAAAAGTCACTCATTGACTTCCCTTCTGATTCCAATAAGTAGCTCACAGGTCTAAAAAAGGTTTGGATTTTTTTTTTTTGCATATTATGGCTGTACAAGAAGTCCATATTTGACCTACTGAACAATTTTTTTTTTCCAAAGGTCAAAAAGTCACTCATTGACTTTCCTTCTTGTTCCAATAAGTAGCTAAAAGGTCTACAAAAAGTATGATGATCACTGGAACGCGCCGTAACACCAACGCCTCTGGAAAGCTGCTCGTCTCGGAAAGCTGTCGAAGACTCAGATCAGGCTTGAAGGAGTGAAGAGATCCTCTTGGCTCCAAAGCAGAAACATAATGCGATGTTGCCAGCGTACTTCCTTATATACCCACGAGGTGGGGCGGAGTTACGCATGCAAATTCCGCATGCCCATGGCATTGGCACTGCCATTGGGCGCTGTTGAATTCTCGAAGATGATTGGCTTCTAAGCGAAACCCCCATTCGTTAGTCACTAACGTACGTCGTAGTGACTGAACGAAAGTGAACTTTCCTTCTGGTTCCAATAAGTAGCTAAAAGGTCTACAAAAGGTTACTTCTTGTTTTTTAATTTTTTTTTATACATATTATGGCTGTACAAGAAGTCCATATTTGACCTACTGAACACATTTTTTTCCCAAAGGTCAAAAAGTCACTCATTGACATTCTAAAAGGTCTACAAAAGGTTTACATTTATTATTTATTTTTTTTACATATTATGGCTGTACAGAAGTCCATATTTGAACTACCGAATATATTTTTGTCCCAAAGGTCAAAAAGTCACTCATTGACTTTCCTTCTGGTATCAATAAGTAGCTAAAAGGTCTACAAAAGGTAATTTTTTTTTTTTTTTTTTTTTTTTTTTTTACATAATGGCTGTACAAGAAGTCCATATTTGACCTGCTGAACATGTTTTTGCACTAAGAGTCCATACACACTAATTCACTATACATACTCATTGACTTCCATTCTGATTCCAATTAGTAGTTAAAAGGTCCATATTTTTTTAATACATGTTTTGGCTGTACAGAAGTCCATATTTGACCTAAAGAACATGTTTTAGGCCTAAGAGTCCTTAAACACTATACATACTCATTGACTTCCCTTCTTATTCCCTTTACTAGCCAAAATTCCCACAAAAATGTTTGACATATTAAGGCTATAAAAGAAGTCCATATTTGACCTACTGAACATATTTTTTTTCACAAAGGTCAAAAGTCACTCATTTATTTTCCTTCTGGTTCCAAGTAGTAGCTAAAAGGTCTACAAAAGGCAAAATTTCTTTTCTTTTTTTTTTTTTTCTTTTTTTTTACATATAATGGCTATACAGAAGTCCATATTTGACCTACTGAACAAATTTTTTCCCCAAAGGTCAAAAAGTCACTCATTGACTCTCCTTCAGGTTCCAATAAGTAGCTAAAAGGTCTACAAAAGTTTAATTTTTTTTTAATTAATTTTTTTTTTTTTACATATTATGGCTGTACAAAGTCCATATTTGACCTACTGAACAAATTTTTGTCCCAAAGGTCAAAAAGTCACTCATTGACTTCCCTTCTGATTCCAATAAGTAGCTTACAGGTCTAAAAAAGGTTTGGATTTTTTTTTTTTTGCATATTATGGCTGTACAAGAAGTCCATATTTGATCTACTGAACAATTTTTTTTTTCCGAAGGTCAAAAAGTCACTCATTGACTTTCCTTCTTGTTCCAATAAGTAGCTAAAAGGTCTACAAAAGGTTAATTTTTTTTTTTTTTTTTTTTTTACATATTATGGCTGTACAAAGTCCATATTTGACCTACTGAACAAATTTTTGTCCCAAAGGTCAAAAAGTCACTCATTGACTTTCCTTCTGGTTCCAATGAGTAGCTAAAAGGTGTACAAAAGGTTTAAATATTTTTTTTTTTTTTTTTACATATTATGGCTGTACAAAAGTCCATATTTGACCTACTGAACAAATTTTTGTCCCAAAGGTCAAAAAGTCACTTATTGACTTTCCTTCTGGTTCCAATAAGTAGCTAAAAGGTCTACAAAAGGTTTAATTTTTTTTTTTTTTTTTTTTTACATATTATGGCTGTACAAAGTCCATATTTGACCTACTGAACAAATTTTTGTCCCAAAGGTCAAAAAGTCACTCATTGACTTCCATTCTGATTCCAATAAGTAGCTTACAGGTCTAAAAATGGTTTGTAATTTTTTTTATTTTTTATTTTACATATTATGGCTGTACAAGAAGTCCATATTTGACCTACTGAACAAATTTTTTTTCCAAAGGTCAAAAAGTCACTCATTGACTTTCCTTCTGGTTCCAATAAGTAGCTTACAGGTCTAAAAAAGGTAACTTCATTTTTTTTTTTTTTTTTTTAATACATATTATGGCTGTACAAGAAGTCCATATTTGACCTAATGAACACATTTTTTTCCCCACAGGTCAAAAAGTCACTCATTGACATTCTAAAAGGTCTACAAAAGGTTTAGATTTTTTTTTTTTTTACATATTATGGCTGTACAGAAGTCCATATTTGAACTACCGAATACATTTTTGTCCCAAAGGTCAAAAAGTCACTCATTGACTTTCCTTCTGGTATCAATAAGTAGCTAAAAGGTCTACAAAAGGTAATATATATATATATATTTTTTTACATATTATGGCTGTACAAGAAGTCCATATTTGACCTGCTGAACATGTTTTTGCACTAAGAGTCCATACACACTAATTCACTATACATACTCATTGACTTCCATTCTGATTCCAATTAGTAGTTAAAAGGTCCACATTTTTTAATACATGTTTTGGCTGTACAGAAGTCCATATTTGACCTAAAGAACATGTTTTAGGCCTAAGAGTCCTTAAACACTATACATACTCATTGACTTCCCTTCTTATTCCCTTTACTAGCCAAAATTCCCACAAAAAATGTTTAAGGCTATAAAAGAAGTCCATATTTGACCTACTGAACATATTTTTTTCACAAAGGTCAAAAGTCACTCATTTATTTTCCTTCTGGTTCCAAGTAGTAGCTAAAAGGTCTACAAAAGGTTAAAAAAAAAAATTCTTTTTTTTTTATTTTTTTTTTACATATAATGGCTATACAGAAGTCCATATTTGACCTACTGAACAAATTTTTTCCCCAAAGGTCAAAAAGTCACTCATTGACTTCCCTTCTGATTCCAATAAGTAGCTTACAGGTCTAAAAAAGGTTTGGATTTTTTTTTTTTTTTTGCATATTATGGCTGTACAAGAAGTCCATATTTGACCTACTGAACAATTTTTTTTTTCCAAAGGTCAAAAAGTCACTCATTGACTTTCCTTCTTGTTCCAATAAGTAGCTAAAAGGTCTACAAAAAGTTTAAATATTTTTATTTATTTATTTATTTTACATATTATGGCTGTACAGAAGTCCATATTTGACCTACTGAACAAATTTTTGTCCCAAAGGTCAAAAAGTCACTAATTGACTTCCCTTCTGATTCCAATAAGTAGCTTACAGGTCTAAAAAAGGTTTGGATTTTTTTTTTTTTTTTTTTTTTTTGCATATTTTGGCTGTACAAGAAGTCCATATTTGACCTACTGAACAATTTTTTTTTCCAAAGGTCAAAAAGTCACTCATTGACTTTCCTTCTGGTTCCAATAAGTAGCTAAAAGGTCTACAAAAGGTTAATTTTTTTTTTTTTTTTTTTTTTACATATTATGGCTGTACAAAATCCATAATTGACCTACTGAACAAATTTTTGTCCCAAACGTCAAAAAGTCACTCATTGACTTTCCTTCTGGTTCCAATAAGTTGCTAAAAGGTCTACAAAAGGTTAATTTTTTTTTATTTATTATTTTTTTTTTTTTACATATTATGGCTGTACAAAGTCCATATTTGACCTACTGAACAAATTTTTGTCCCAAAGGTCAAAAAGTCACTCATTGACTTTCCTTCTGGTTCCAATGAGTAGCTAAAAGGTGTACAAAAGGTTTAAATATTTTTTTTTTTTTTTTTACATATTATGGCTGTACAAAAGTCCATATTTGACCTACTGAACAAATTTTTGTCCCAAAGGTCAAAAAGTCACTTATTGACTTTCCTTCTGGTTCCAATAAGTAGCTAAAAGGTCTACAAAAGGTTTAATTTTTTTTTTTTTTTTTTTTTTACATATTATGGCTGTACAAAGTCCATATTTGACCTACTGAACAAATTTTTGTCCCAAAGGTCAAAAAGTCACTCATTGACTTCCATTCTGATTCCAATAAGTAGCTTACAGGTCTAAAAATGGTTTGGAATTTTTTTTTTTTTTTTTTTTACATATTATGGCTGTACAAGAAGTCCATATTTGACCTACTGAACAAATTTTTTTTCCAAAGGTCAAAAAGTCACTCATTGACTTTCCTTCTGGTTCCAATAAGTAGCTTACAGGTCTAAAAAAGGTAACTTCATTTTTTTTTTCTTTTTTTTAATACATATTATGGCTGTACACGAAGTCCATATTTGACCTAATGAACACATTTTTTTCCCCACAGGTCAAAAAGTCACTCATTGACATTCTAAAAGGTCTACAAAAGGTTTAGATTTTTTTTTTTTTTACATATTATGGCTGTACAGAAGTCCATATTTGAACTACCGAATACATTTTTGTCCCAAAGGTCAAAAAGTCACTCATTGACTTTCCTTCTGGTATCAATAAGTAGCTAAAAGGTCTACAAAAGGTAATATATATATATATATTTTTTTTACATATTATGGCTGTACAAGAAGTCCATATTTGACCTGCTGAACATGTTTTTGCACTAAGAGTCCATACACACTAATTCACTATACATACTAATTGACTTCCATTCTGATTCCAATTAGTAGTTAAAAGGTCCACATTTTTTAATACATGTTTTGGCTGTACAGAAGTCCATATTTGACCTAAAGAACATGTTTTAGGCCTAAGAGTCCTTAAACACTATACATACTCATTGACTTCCCTTCTTATTCCCTTTACTAGCCAAAATTCCCACAAAAATGTTTGACATATTAAGGCTGTAAAAGAAGTCCATATTTGACCTACTGAACATATTTTTTTCACAAAGGTCAAAAAGTCACTCATTTATTTTCCTTCTGGTTCCAAGTAGTAGCTAAAAGGTCTACAAAAGGTTGAATATCTTTTTTTTTTTTTTTTTTTTTTTTTACATATAATGGCTATACAGAAGTCCATATTTGACCTACTGAACAAATTTTTTCCCCAAAGGTCAAAAAGTCACTCATTGACTCTCCTTCAGGTTCCAATAAGTAGCTAAAAGGTCTATAAAAGGTAAAAAAAATTTTAATAATTTTTTTTTTTTTTTACATATTATGGCTGTACAAAGTCCATATTTGACCTACTGAACAAATTTTTGTCCCAAAGGTCAAAAAGTCACTCATTGACTTCCCTTCTGATTCCAATAAGTAGCTTACAGGTCTAAAAAAGGTTTGGATTTTTTTTTTTTTTTTTTGCATTTTATGCCTGTAAAAGAAGTCCATATTTGACCTACTGAACAATTTTTTTTTTCCAAAGGTCAAAAAGTCACTCATTGACTTTCCTTCTTGTTCCAATAAGTAGCTAAAAGGTCTACAAAAAGTTTAAATATTTTTATTTATTTATTTATTTTACATATTATGGCTGTACAGAAGTATTTGACCTACTGAACAAATTTTTGTCCCAAAGGTCAAAAAGTCACTTATTGACTTTCCTTCTGGTTTCAATAAGTAGCTAAAAGGTTTACAAAAGGTAAAATGTATTTTTTTTTTTTTTTTTTTTTAAATATTATGGCTCTACAAGAAGTCCATATTTGACCTACTGAACAATTTTTTTTTCCAAAGGTCAAAAAGTCACTCATTGAATTTCCTTCTGGTTTCAATAAGTAGCTAAAAGGTTTACAAAAGGTAAAATGTATTTTTTTTTTTTTTTTTTTTTACATATTATGGCTGTACAAAGTCCATATTTGACCTACTGAACAAATTTTTGTCCCAAAGGTCAAAAAGTCACTCATTGACATCCCTTCTGATTCCAATAAGTAGCTTACAGGTCTAAAAAAGGTTTGGATTTTTTTTTTTTTACATATTATGGCTGTACAAGAAGTCTATATTTGACCTACTGAACAAATTTTTGTCCCAAAGGTAAAAAAGTCTCTCATTGACTTCCCTTCTGATTCCAATAAGTAGCTTACAGGTCTACAAAAGGTTTATTTTTATTTTTTTTATTTTTTTACATATTATGGCTGTACAAGAAGTCCATATTTGACCTAGTGAACAAATTTTTTTTCCAAAGGTCAAAAAGTCACTCATTGACTTCCCTTCTGATTCCAATAAGTAGCTTACATGTCTAAAAATGGTTTGGATTTTTTTTTTTTTTTTTTTTTTTTTTTTACATATTATGGCTGTACAAGAAGTCCATATTTGACCTAGTGAACCAATTTTTTTTCCAAAGGTCAAAAAGTCACTCATTGGCTTCCCTTCTGATTCCAATAAGTAGCTTACAGGTCTAAAAATGGTTTGGATTTTTTTTTTTTTTTTTACATATTATGGCTGTACAAGAAGTCCATATTTGACCTACTGAACAATTTTTTTTTCCAAAGGTCAAAAAGTCACTCATTGACTTTCCTTCTGATTCCAATAAGTAGCTTACAGGTCTAAAAATGGTTTGGAATATTTTTTTATTTTATTTTTTTATACACATTATGGCTGTAAAAGAAGTCCATATTTTTTTTTGCATATTATGGCTGTACAAGAAGTCCATATTTGACCTACTGAACAATTTTTTTTTCCAAAGGTCAAAAAGTCACTCATTGACTTCCCTTCTGGTTCCAATTAGTAGCTAAAATGTCTACAAAAGGTTTTAATTTTAATTTTAATTTTTTTTACATATTATGGCTATACAGAAGTCCATATTTGACCTACTGAACAATTTTTTTTCCCAAATGTCAAAAAGTCACTCATTGACTTTCCTTCTGGTACCAATAAGTAGTTAAAAGGTCTACAAAAGGTTTGAATTTTTTTTTTTTTTTTTACATATTATGGCTGTACAAGAAGTCCATATTTGACCTACTGAACAAATTTTTGTCCCAAAGGTAAAAAAGTCACTCATTGACTTCCCTTCTGATTCCAATAAGTAGCTTACAGGTCTACAAAAGGTTTAAAAAATTTTTTTTTTTTTTTTTACATATTATGGCTGTACAAAGTCCATATTTGACCTACTGAACACATTTTTTATCCCAAAGGTCAAAAAGTCACTCATTGACTTTCCTTCTGGTTTTTAATTAGTAGCTAAAAGGTCTACAAAAAGTTTAATTTTTTTTTTTTTTTTTTTACATATTATGGCTGTACAGAAGTCAATATTTGACCTACCGAATAAATGTTTTATCCCAAAGGTAAAAAAGTCACTCATTGACTTCCCTTCTGATTCCAATAAGTAGCTTACAGGTCTAAAAATGGTTTGGATTCTTTTTTTTTTTTTTTTTACAGATTATGGCTGTACAAGAAGTCCATATTTGACCTAGTGAACAATTTTTTTTTCCAAAGGTCAAAAAGTCACTCATTGACTTCCCTTCTGATTCCAATAAGTAGCTTACAGGTCAAAAAAAGGTTTTTTTTTTTTTTTTTTTTTTTTTTTTTTACATATTATGGCTGCACAAGAAGT